>NC_081242.1:7688631-8021131 GCF_902713425.1 Acipenser ruthenus | reverse complement strand
CTCCTTGCAAAACAGCTCGAGCTCAGTGAGGTTGGATGGAGAGCATTTGTGAACAGCAGTTTTCAGTTCTTTCCACAGATTCTTGATTGGATTCAGGTCTGGACTTTGACTTGGCCATTCTAACACCTGGATATGTTTATTTGTGAACCATTCCATTGTAGATTTTGCTTTGTTTTGGATCATTGTCTTGTTGGAAGACAAATCTCCGTCCCAGTCTCAGGTCTTTTGCAGACTCCATCAGGTTTTCTTCCAGAGTGGTCCTGTATTTGGCTCCATCCATCTTCCCATCAATTTTAACCATCTTCCCTGTCCCTGCTGAAGAAAAGCAGGCCCAAACCATGATGCTGCCACCACCATGTTTGACAGTGGGGATGGTGTGTTCAGGGTGATGAGCTGTGTTGCTTTTACGCCAAACATAACGTTTTGCATTGTTGCCAAAAAGTGCGATTTTGGTTTCATCTGACCAGAGCACCTTCTTCCACATGTTTGGTGTGTCTCCCAGGTGGCTTGTGGCAAACTGTAAACAACACTTTTTATGGATATCTTTAAGAAATGGCTTTCTTCTTGCCACTCTTCCATAAAGGCCAGATTTGTGCAGTATACGACTGATTGTTGTCCTATGGACAGAGTCTCCCACCTCAGCTGTAGATCTCTGCAGTTCATCCATAGTGATCATGGGCCTCTTGGCTGCATCTCTGATCAGTCTTCTCCTTGTATGAGCTGAAAGTTTAGAGGGACGGCCAGGTCTTGGTAGATTTGCAGTGGTCTGATACTCCTTCCATTTCAATGTTATCGCTTGCACAGTGCTCCTTGGGATGTTTAAATCTTGGGAAATCTTTTTGTATCCAAATCCGGCTTTAAACTTCTCCACAACAGTATCTCGGACCTGCCTGGTGTGTTCCTTGTTCTTCATGATGCTCTCTGCGCTTTAAACGGACCTCTGAGACTTTCACAGTGCAGGTGCATTTATACGGAGACTTGATTACACACAGGTGGATTCTATTTATCATCATTAGTCATTTAGGTCAACATTGGATCATTCAGAGATCCTCACTGAACTTCTGGAGAGAGTTTGCTGCACTGAAAGTAAAGGGGCTGAATAATTTTGCACGCCCAATTTTTCAGTTTTTTATTTGTTAAAAAAGTTTGAAATATCCAATAAATTTCGTTCCACTTCATGATTGTGTCCCACTTGTTGTTGATTCTTCACAAAAAATTACAGTTTCATATCTTTATGTTTGAAGCCTGAAATGTGGCAAAAGGTCGCAAAGTTCAAGGGGGCCGAATACTTTCGCAAGGCACTGTATATATATAAAGAAATATTTTTAATAATATGCCCACTTCCATTTTTAAGAGTGGCATAATAAAGCTGTCAACATTGAATATTCTCTGTCCCAAATAGCATCATGAATGAGAGATCAGGTTGTCGGTAAACAGGTAAGGTTTGGCGGTGGTGACGTTCTGCTTTACCTTTCAAAAACATATAGGATGGAATGAATCTACTTTGAAAGATGTTGTGCTGTTACTGGCAGCAGGGAGTCAGACAGCGGAGCAGAACGAACGAGTAAGTCTCTTGTTTAATATTTTTTTTAGTTTTCTTTCATTTTGTTTTGTCTCCCGTGTTTTGTGAGTCGTAGTTAATTTTAATTTTTTAAAAATTTTATTTACATGTTGAAGTGCTAATTTTATACGTGATTCTGTCCAGATAGTGCAGCTCTAGTAGTTTGGGAAAGCGTGTAAGCTGACGCAGAGGCTTTGATCAGATTGTATATAAATATAATGTAACGAGCATGCAGGTGTAACTTGTAGTGTAGGTAGGGTTCCCTGGAGTGCCTCCTTATGACTGTGTGATCCACAGACAAGAGTTATTCCTTGAGCCCAGGTACAATGCAGCGCTTCCTTGTGTATTTGTATGGTTTCCAATTGCCCCCTGCATGCTACAGGGAGGAGTTGTTTGGTATTAACCCCTTCTAATATTGCATGTCCAATATATTGATATTTATATATTTAGTATCTTTGCATGGTGTATAAGTTGTCCTTAATGTGGCATACATTTAAGGGATGCACCTTTGAGCAGGGTTCGGATACGGCCGAATACATAGGATCCCTCTAGTGTATGCAGTTCTTCTTTAAATAAGAGAAACGATATTGAACGTAGCCTTTGTATTTAATAACAAGAACACGTCTGATTGTTTCCAACCATGTACCACTCTTAATGAGAAGTGTAATCGCTGCTATATGTTGGTCTAATACCCCATGCTTTTAAATACACTGTGGCAATTGGACGGCTTTATTTAATTCCACCTCCCCTTGTTTTTAGGAAAACTTTAATGCATTTTACAGTGGCGGTGTTGGGACTTCTGTTGGGTGCCACTGGGTGACTGCTACACACACACACTAAACACATCATGCAGCTACTGAATTCAAACATACCCATATGCAACAGCACATTCACATCACGTTTACAGCTGTCGGATGTGCAAGCCGTTGTTGAACAATATGCTTTAGTAAATAAAGTTTTACGTTACTGTAATGTGCCAATAGAGGTTGAACCATTTGGGAACTGCTGTGTTATTAATTATTTTTAAACTATTTTGTTGCCTATTTGATATGTGTTACATGAATTGCTTGAGCAGTTTATTAAATGTATTTAATTGTGGTTTGCGATCCTATCCGGAGAGCCTTGTAACAACGATTAATCGTATTGCTTGAATTTTATTTTTTATACAGTAAACAATATCTATCAAAATAGTGCAACACCATTATTATAGATAACTTTGCACTCTTTGATTTACCCTTGTGGCAGCAGGTAAAGTTTCTATTTGTTTAATATTTCTTGCTTCACACGGTCCTGCCCAGTCAGAGACTCAGAAAGCCAATCAGCTGCTGTATAGGAATGATTGATGGAAACGATCCTCGCAGGCAGGTGTGTGTTTTTGGTAACAATTAAGTAAAACAATTCAATTAATTTAGCAACAGCTCGCACAATTCACACTCACTTTACTGAATACGTTGCAGTTTAGAGGTGATTTACAAAACCTGACTTCCTTAAAGTGTCCCGAGATTCTGGAGCCTGTTGGCAACCCTACACTCAGATCAGGTGACACTGTATTTCCATGACATTACCTTTTTGTCCACAGAATCCTAATTAGCAGCTAGTTTTCATGCTGTTGATGAAAGTGTGTGGGATGGAGAAACCCAGTGTGTTCACAGGATGCATTAACTAGATAAGAACAGCAGTGAAAGTAAACTTACTGGTAGATCAGCCACCCACCTTGTTCAGGAAATCAAAACTTCTGAAAACTACACATGATCACTACCTAAGGTGTGTTTTATCATTTTAATTCATTTGTAAACATGTCCAGGGATTACATGTGGCACCGAAACAGTTCATTTCTAAAGAACACCACTTGCAATGGAAGTTTATTGACATGACCACAGAATATAACTGCTTTACAAACTGTATGTCAAAGCATGTGGCCTATAACACACATGAGCGCAATATACCAGCTGAGAGGTCAATGTAATTTGCTATTGCTGAGATATGAGGTCTTCCATAATTGTACGGATAGATTCTCTAAAGACTCTCGTGCATGGTTAATGGATTGGTTTTCATAGCTATGATACACAAAGCAGAGCCCTTTTTTAATGGCCTAAACTGTGATGTTCTGTAGACCTGCATCTTCGCCTATCATTAACAGAGCCGGTAGCAAAGCCTGCTGTCACTCACACTACACATTTATAAAGACTGTAAACTCTGTTTAGGGAGTACAAGGTTTAATCTGAGATTTCACTGTAAATTGTCTATATATATATATATATATATATATATATATATAAAACAGATAAACAAAACCGTTGACACCATACTACACATCTACTAGAATATTATTAAACTGCGCTTTCTTTTCAGCGATGTATGCTAGCTTTCTATTTTCGTCATACAATGAAAGAATCTGACAGATTTACAATTCCTTTTTCATGAATTAAATGACCTTCATATTACTGAGACTAGACTGCTGCTGGCTTCTTATAGCTGAATTCCTTAAACAATGTTTAAAGCTTAATGAGTGGTCCATTAGTCATGATACATTCACGTAGAGACAGAAACACCATTCTCATGAAGAGCTCTGCCTATCCTGACCTGGAATGTGGGGAAAAAGAAAATCACTTTTTAACAAAGCTCTATGCAAAATCAGGTGTCTAGCCTTTAAGACACAGGGCAGAAGTCTGGCACAGACTATCATGCACCTGACAAAGATATCCAGTCTTCACAAGAGGCCATCCTTCTTGTAATTAGATTACTGCTCATCACACAAAGAAGCTGGTTTGAATTGCTCTACATTAGACTGCACCAGCAGGTTCCTACCATGTGGCTGGCCTGCGTGCTTTCTCTGGATTCATTGCAGCACCACGGCTTCTCTATAGTGGGATTCCACTGTATTTCAGCCCTCCAGACCCCAAGAAACCCTTCCTACATCCAGTGCAAGGATACCATCTCTCTCCTGTGTGAATATGCTGGTGGCCTGTCAATGTTCCTGACTGAATGAAACACTTCCCTCCTTCATTACAGCAATGCAATTTCTCTCTTGTACAAATCTGCTGGTGTCTTTACAGGTCTGTTGACCAAAAGAGAATTCTTCATGGATTCAGTCCAATGGTATGGGCCTGTACTCAGAGAGGCACTCACACAATTGCAGGTAGTGTTCACTCACCCTCCAGCACACAGTGTCACTCCACCTACACTCCATTAGGCAGGGTGAAGAGGCTCTGCCACTTCCAGTTGTGGTGTTCAGGGCTGGGTCTGTTACCCCGTTTTATCCCCCATCACATACTCTTGGAAAAAAGGCATGTGCTACCAATGTGTAACAGCTGGGTGAGATTTGTATTCTTCCTTTAACTTGGACGAATGTTGTGGTTTCTGCATTTGGTAACTGATAAAGCCCGAGGCAGAAGGGTGCGGCATTTTAACAGTGCGGTATTACTAGTCTGCACCCAGACTCACAGGAGCGGTATGCAGTACGCGGTACAGTACAGTTACCAGTTACTATGTACCCGAATATAATTCACATATATGGCCAAAAGTTTTGCATCACCTAAAAGAATATTAATAATGACAACAAAAAAAACCCTTATATGAACATAATTTCAATATTTTATTTAACATCATGCAATCTAAGAAACTACTGGAAATTGCAATAGTAGTACAGTATTTCATTTTAGTTTTAACAATGTCACATTTTTTCAATTTCTGGGAAAATACAAAGCGAAATGTAATTTCAATGTGTCAGTAACAATATTAATTCTATAGGGCGTGATGCAAAATTTATAACCTACTAAATAAAAGCACTGGTTTGTTTTTCAACATTGTGTTTCTCTCACCTATAAGCAGGTGTATGAAATGAGAGATCTGAGCTGAGCAAAGAAATGTACAATATGTTGCTCACAGCGAATACCCTACTACTGAGGTGTTAGAAAATATATCCTTTTACAGCCAGTTATTTAGTAAAAATAGTAGTGAACTACAGAAATAATAAAAAAGGCAGGAACGATGTATAAAATACTGACTTGCCTGTCCTTGTATGAAATATGGGAGGGATCAAACACTTCAGGGTGCTTGGGCAGCTCTGTAGTCTACAGTTTATAATCTGTCCAACACCATATGAAAGCAATGGCAGCGATACAGGTGGCAAAATGCCTCACGTGCCGCACCGTGCCTGTCTGTCCTGTCACTAAATGTTGTACTCAGTCTTCACAGTTATTACTGCCGAAATTTTAAATGTTGCCATACTCTCTGCATTGGTAGTAAATGCATAACGTTTTAATAAAATTGTTAAACTATGTGTGAAGAGCTAATGATTAATACTTCTGATTTTCAATATAAACTCCACAGTCCTGAACGGACAGTCCGACACTTCTTCCAGACAGTAGTATTAGGTGGCTCCAAGTCACATTCAACATTTGTCCTCTAAACTATCCAGCACATCCAGTTCACACTCATTCAGGGACGTTTCAGAAAACAGGTCACAGTCTCTCTCTCATGTGAATCTGCAGGTGTTTTTTAAGGTGTTGTAACTGTTTGAAACTCTTCCCACATGCAGTGCAGCCGTATGGTTTCTCTCCGGTGTGAATTCGCAGGTGTAATGTCAGCGTTCCAAGCTGAGTGAAACTCTTCCCACATTCAGTGCAGCGATACGGCTTCTCTCCTGTGTGAATTCGCTGGTGTCTTTTCAGATCTCCTGAAGTACTGAAACTCATTCCACATGCATTACAATGATACGGCTTCTCTCCGGTGTGAATTCGGTGGTGTCTTTTCAGCTCCGTTGACGTACTGAAACGCTTCCCACAATCAGGGCAGCGATACAGTTTTTGTCCAGTTTGAATTTGCTGCCGTCTTTCAAAGTGGTCAGAACCCCCCTCTTCAATGGGGTCAGATTCAAGTTCAAGAACCTCTTCTTTAATGATGACCGACTCAATTCCAGGGATCTCTTCATTAACGTGGACAGGATCCAGTCCAGGTTTCTCCTCCTCCCCTTCAATAGATGTCAGCTCTGGAGCCTGCTTTGGACTCCTGCACCATTCCTGGTCAAAGAGCTCCTCTTGAATGGGAACTGATTCTGCCTTCGACCCTTCCTCAGCATGAGGGAGAGCATTTCTCTCTCCAGGATCTGTGTCAAAGAAAAAAATAATTTTCACAGTTATGAACAACCTCCATTGCCAAGCTGTTCTTCTACTAAACCTCACAACTCTCCACTATACTGGACTGCATGGCACCCAATTGTATCAGTACTTGCATCATCTTATACTTGCACTGAACTGCTCCACACTTTGACGTATTCCACTACTGCTCTTAATTATACCTATTTTCTGTGTTTTGTACTTTTATTTTACTCTTAAAGCTATCCATATTCACGTTGTTTGTAACTGCTCTTATATGAAATCGTTCTTATCCATTTATTATACTTACAACTTAATGGAATTTACTCTTATAAACAAAATTTAAGATGAACTGCTCTTAGTTGAATTCCCTCAAATGTAATTATTTACTGCATTCTTTATTTTGCTCGTATTTGAATTTAATCTTATTTGCTACTGATTTTACTGTACATTATAACTGCTTTTATCTGCAATGTGATTTTGTAATGCAATATTTTGTAACAACTGTAAGTCGTCCTGGATAACGGTGTCTGCTATAAATAATAATAATCATAATAATAATAATAATAATAATAATACTGTACAAGCTGTTTATTTGGTGAACTCTTCAGATGAAACACATTCAAATCAATTCAAGTAGTATTAAATGTGTAAAACTCATTTTATCTTATGGGTGGGACACGTTTCTCTTGCTACATCAAAACTCTTAATTAAACTATTTCAGATTTTTCAGAAAGACAATGTAAGCATTTAAACACATTTTATTTATTTGAAACTAATACACTCTTCAAGCCAGCTGTGTATGAACCCATCATTCAGATAATTCTTTTAAAAACAGGGCAACAGTTTTGATTTGAGAAATAACCAGTATTTCACTAAGCCATATTACATAAAGAGAATGTGCAAGAGCAGTTTTTTTCCTGTTTGCTGCAAACGTATTCTTATTTAAAGGTGTAGTCAAAGAATTACTGTACAAGTGACACGAGTCCAGGCAATATATCATAATCTACGCGTCACAGAATTAATTTACAGTACAAGTGTAGAAATATTATTTCAAAACATGTGATTATTAAGAACTGGTTTAATCATGTTTTTTTGACTCGTATTATAACAAAAATATTACATAGTTACTGAATTTCAGTTTTTAACAATACATATTTTTTCAGATGCTCCGTAATTTAGAATGTTATTTATTTATTTTTTCTACTAAAACTGACGTGAATCTACCTTCCACTGTTCTCCATCCCGCTGTGCTTGTGTGGTCCCTGTGTTCACCACCTTGAACAAGCACTTCTGAACAGATTAAAACCCGGGAGCTTTTCAGTGCGGGCTGGGCTGCAGGCACCGGGTCCCTGATCAGCTGAACTGGTGCAGTGGAGCGATCCCGGGCAGGGGCTGACCGGCCGGGAGCAATAATTTGTGTTTCAGTGTTTGTGAGAGAGTGTGTGAAGTTCTTATCGACAGTGTTCGTGCATTCTCGTTCTCTTACGGCTTTTAAATCGCTCTCCGCGATTTCCAATCGCAATCTCACGCTTTCGAAATCTTTGTCTCTTTCGTCCAGTCTGAGGTGGAAAACTGCACATTTACTGTCCACGAACTTTGCTAACGCAGACATGACGCTCAGCACAGCCGCTTTCACTGCAGGCTCGATAGCAGAGGCGAGTTCTTCTTCCAGGAGAGACGCGGAGGATGCACAGAGATCCATCACCTCTTTCATTTCACAGGCTGATTGCATTGTTGGTTCTCTAATAAATAAAATAAAAAACACCGCTTTGTTTGATGTGGGGTAGCTGGTTGCCCTGTCTTGTATATTTACAACACTGTTTGTAAGCAAGGACCGCCTTTAACAACTGTCCACAATGTCCAGCAAACACAAGCTCTGAATCCACAGCTGTGTTTATGTTTCTCCTCTGAAAGTCCAGCACAACGAGTTTCCGCCCCAGTACCAGCGTCACTTCCGTTGTTCTCTAGTACCTCCACGTGGAATCAAAACAACATGTTCCTGTGTCAATGGGTTCCGTTTTTAACAGATATACAAGACCGTGACTTGTCTCTCTACGTTTTGACGGGCAAATTAAAACTTTTCTAGCTATTTTCTACAGCCTCAGAGGGCACAACACGTTTATACGATAATATAAAGAGAACACGATGAAGCTAAAATGTGGGCAATAATCCGATATACATACACTGCCGGAGTAACGTCAGAAAATAGATCCCGGTAACGTTTCTTGACGGTCTGTATATCGAATTTAGCATCCCCGTACTATTAAGAGGAGTTCATTTACTTAAGTTGCAACGGTTGCATAGAAATACGCATCCCCCTACAATCATCAGGACATGATTTATGTGTGAATCTATATTGATATTTAATCACATGCCTTCATTATTATTATTATTATTATTATTATTATTATTATTATTATTATTATTATTATTATTATTATTATTTATTTCTTAGCAGACGCCCTTATCCAGGGCGACTTACAATTGTTACAAGATATCACATTATACATTATTTCACATTATACAGTTATCACATTATTTTTACGTACAATTACCCATTTATACAG
This sequence comes from Acipenser ruthenus, assembly GCF_902713425.1. Taxonomy (NCBI): domain Eukaryota; kingdom Metazoa; phylum Chordata; class Actinopteri; order Acipenseriformes; family Acipenseridae; genus Acipenser; species Acipenser ruthenus. Next base: position 8,011,904 of record NC_081242.1, on the reverse strand, counting down.
TTGGGTTTTTACTGGAGCAATTTAGGTAAAGTACTTTGCTCAAGGGTTCATGTGGTCCACTGAAACATAAAAACATTGACGGTGCTTCAGAGGTATTTTGCAGTACATGTAGAAGGGGTACACACTGCAGGACTGCATGTAGCTTATGTCAAAGACATTATAAGGGTTAAGGGTCAGGGTCAGAGTCAGGGGTCAGGGTCAACAGGTAGTGTAGTGGTCTCCTGAACCATACTGGCAGTACTATTATACTCATATTAATATTGTGCAATATTATAGTTCTTGAAAATGCTGTGATAATATTAGTGCCATATTTGTTTGTGATGTTTTTCAGTTGTGAAAATTGCATAATATTTACATTTTTCTTTTCAGTTTCGTACATTGAGGTGTGTACCACAGACAATGTGAAAGAGAAAGTTAAGATCAGTCAGAAAAGGAGCAAACTGAAGCAAGCCTGTGTAAAGGAGAAAGCAGCCAGGGCCAGTGAGGAGCCTCACAATGTATGTGTAACACTTGAGTACAGATTTATTTTACAAATAACAAACATATGGTTATGTACATATTACATACATCGGCATATCATGCAGGTGTTTGAAGAAATCAAATGCGCATAATTATGAGACAAGAACTGGTGTATTTTTTTTTATCTAAAAGTACATTCAAAACATCCATCCATCCATTATCATTAACTGCTTACTCCTTTACAGGATCGCAGTGAGCCGGAGCCTAACCCAGCAGACACAGGACGCAAGGTGAGACAACACCCTGGACGGGACGCCAGTCCATCACAGGGCACCACACACACACACACACACACACACACACACACAGAGGGCAATTTAGAGTGACCAATCGACCTGGACAGCATGTCTTTGGACTGTGGGAGGAAACCGGAGTACCCGGAGAAAACCCATGTGAACACGGGGAGAACATGCAAACTCCACACAGACAGTACCCTAGGCCGGATTCGAACCCAGGACCCTGGCGCTGTGAGGCAGCAGCGCTAACCACTACACCACTGTGCCGCCCACATTCAAAACATGTAATTTAAAAATATTTTGCATACAGTTACGTAATACTAAAGCAGTTCTTCAGGATGTGTCCTCCCATGGAACAAAAGGTTAACATCCAGCACTGGAAATACAAGCTGTGGGTGTGACTGCTGAACCTGTGCTTCCTGAAGACAGATTCAGCACTTGATTCCTGATTTCTAATAATCACTTAGACCCACAAACATGCATCAAAAATGTTGTTACAGTATGTGCAGAACATTCTCACTACTGTGGTGCACATGGGGCTGTTATGAAAGGGTTAATGAAAAAAAAACACAGTTTATGTAATTTATTTGTGTTTTATTCATCATATGTTATAGCAATTACAGGTTTGAAAACATTATTATTATTTTCAAAATCTGGTACCTGGGAAGGTGTTTCATTTTTACAGCTGGAGTTAAAGTTACTAACAGTCCCACCACAAAATATAGAAGTGTAGTGAATTGTAGCTGTTTTTGTTTAGTGTTACTTGGAAATTTGAAACATGCAGTTTTGCTTATAAAACCACTTTCTCATAAATCTAGAACACTGTGATCATTTAAATTAGAGTTGCAATTTTAGCCTGCAGGTAAACTCTGTATCCTAAGAAGTTTATATATATATATATATATATATATATATATATATATATATATATATATATATATATATATATATATATAGTTATTTCAAAGTATTCAGTGCAGCAACTGGTTGTAGTCACACTATTGTCCATTTCCTCACATTTACTGCACAGTTAGCACGCAGTCCTGCCATTTGGTAACTGGCATTTATGTATTTACAGCAAGACTAGGAACAGGGATTTCATTGACCTTTTCTCTCGAGCAATTCATCTCATAAGCATAAGGGTACCTCAAAATGTTCTCCTTTTTCTAGTAAAGCAGCACCACTGTGGATGGGGAGTTTGTTGCTGGGTAACTTCACTCAGATTGCTCACTAAATATCCTCGTATCCCTGAATGTTTTTCGTTTTAATAATATTACGTCTATGATTCTGATTTTACTACAATAATAAAACGTGTTAATTACATAAAAAACATTAAGTTATTTATTTACTTTGTTTCCTTTTGGGTAGATGGCGCCATTCTACTTTTTAATAAAGAAGTAACAAGCGGAAGTGACGATCGTGCTTGGGCGCAGGTTGTCTGTGAATGAGGAAAGGTACGCCACGGATGGAGATTCAGAGTGGAATTCGTCCACATGCTGTTTTCTCGCTGATATTTAGAGGCTTTTGTTCATGAAAGCTGCTGATACTACTGTAAAGATTACAGGCAGCTGCTGGTTTAGGCGGTGCATTTGCAAAAGTAGAGGGCCCATTGAAACCCGACTGAAATTAAAGCAGAGATGGATATCTGCGGATCCTCCGCGTCTCTCCTGGAAGAAGAACTCGCCTCTGCTATCGAGCCTGCAGTGAAAGCGGCTGTGCTGAGCGTCATGTCTGCGTTAGCAAAGTTCGTGGACAGTAAATGTGCAGTTTTCCACCTCAGACTGGACGAGAGAGACAAAGATTTCGAAAGCGTGATGTTGCGATTGGAAATAGCGGAGAGCGAGTTGAAAGCCGTAAGAGAACGAAAATGCACGAACACTGCCGAGAACGCAACACAGTCTTTCACGAACACCAGTGAACAGCACATTAATATCATCCAACTACCGAGAAGGCAGAAGGAAGGGCACCGTGTGAAAAGCGTTTCATTTTTCACTGATGATGAATCTGTAAATCACACAGTCAGCGACGGTATTATTGCTCCCGGCTGGTCAGCCCCTGCACGGGGTCGCTCCACTGCACCAGTTCAGCCAGTCAGGGACCCGGTGCCTGCAGTCCAGCCCGCACTGAAAAGCTCCCGGGTTTTAATCCAGGAGGATGGAAGCTATTCCGAGCAGGACCTGCTGATGCGAGGTGATGAACACAGGGGCCACACAAGCACAGCGGGGTGGACGAGAGCAGTGAAAGGTAGATTTGAAGCTGAATTTACGTCAGGTTTTAGCAGAAACCTTGACGTGGTTTCAGGGAACATAATTAATTTACAACCTGACGTTTAATTTTAAGTAATCGTTTTAAATGTAAGACAAACTCTAAAAGTTGATGGTGTTCATTTTTATTATGAATAAATACATACATAAACAAATAGGGGTCTAAAAAATGTGTGAGCCTGTAAGGCTGTTCAGTCCCAGCATGCCAAACCAGAAGTAGTTTCAATGTAATCAGCATGTACAGATGAGGGGCTGGGAGCGTGGAAATTCAATGCAATCGGACAACTTGTATAATTCACCACTTTGTGCATAGGACTGATAGAAGCAGGCAACATTCACGTTTCTACAAATGCAGTTGTTTAAATAAAGAATGGAATTCAATTTTATAAGACCATTCCTGTACTTGAAACAGAATCCATTATTAGGTAATAATAATAATAATAATAATACGATAATTGGCCCTGAGACAGGTCTATCATTTTCTTTGGGACATTGCTATTGGGGCTCATTTCAATCATCCTAACGTTGTAATGTCAGGTTACCTAATGTGCAATCTGGTGTAATTGTAGATTTTAGTCTTTCACTTTTCTCTTTGACACAGATCCTGCAGAGAGAAATGCTCTCCCTCATGCTGAGGAAGGGTCGAAGGCAGAATCAGTTCCCATTCAAGAGGAGCTCTTTGACCAGGAATGGTGCAGGAGTCCAAAGCAGGCTCCAGAGCTGACATCTATTGAAGGGGAGGAAGAGAAACCTGGACTGGATCCTGTCCATGTTAATGAAGAGATCCCTGGAATTGAACCGGTCATCATTAAAGAGGAGGTTCTTGAACTTGAATCTGACCCCATTGAAGAGGGGGGTTCTGACCACTTTCAAAGACGGCAGCAGATTCACGCTGGACAGAAACTGCATTGCTGCACAGAATGTGGGAAAAAATTCAGTACGTCATCAGATCTGAAAAGACACAGACGAATTCACACAGGAGAAAGACCGTACTGCTGCACTGATTGTGGGAAGAGTTTCAAAACCTCTGCAGATCTGAAAAGACACCGTCGCATCCACACAGGAGAGAAGCCGTATTCCTGTAAGTGTGGGAAGAGTTTCAAACAGTTACAGCATCTTAAAACACACCAGGAAATCCACACCAGACAGAAACCGTATTGCTGCAATGTATGTGGGAAGTGTTTTAGCCAGTCAGGAACACTGACATTACATCAGCGAATTCACACAGGACAAAATCTGTATCACTGCATTGAGTGTGGGAAGAGATTCATCACATCGGCACAGCTGAAAACACACCGTCGCATTCACACAGGAGAGAAGCCATACTCCTGCACGCAGTGTGAGAAAAGCTTCAAACAACTGCCACACCTTAAAGCACACCAGCAAATTCACACGGGAGACAAACCTTACCATTGTACTGACTGTGGAAAGACTTTCATCATGTCAACAGACCTTAAAAGACACCAGCGAATTCACAGCGGAGAGAAACCGTACAGCTGTGATTACTGTGGGAAGAGTTTCACCCGCTCAGGAACACTGACAGTGCATCAGCGAATTCATACTGGAGAGAAACCGTATCACTGCACCACATGTGGAAAGAGTTTTACTTTCCATTCTCAAATGAGGAAACATAGCTGTTTGCAACATGGGTAGAGCATGCAGTGGGTTTGTAAGGTATTCTGTGGCAGACTTTAGAGCATCACTGTCTGTTACTGAAACTGACACAAGCGACTGCGTCTCCTGCTTAAAAGATGCATCTTTGGACTGGATTTTGATCCAACTGTGCTGGACCTTTGCTAATAAATGATAATGTAACATTATTCACATGCTGAAAGTCTAGGCTCTGGCACTGCCACCTAATTGGCTATAAAAGTTGTATCTTGGGAAGAGCTTGTCTGATTTTGGTTAAACCATGCATGGGCATTTTCTGTGATGCACAGAGCAAATGCTAGAATGAACAAATGGTGCATGAAAACTTAGTTTTGGAAAAATGTACAAGTTACTGCAACCCTGATTGCAGCAGGTTCAAACCCTGCTTTATTCAACCAGCTCAAATGCTCTTTAAATAATAATAATAATAATCAGAACAGAAATATTTTAATGTAACGTGACTTTTTTTTTGACATATGTACCATACAGGATGTTGGCTTTATTGTATCTATTTTTAATAAACATAAAAAAGTGATTATTTTCATATAAAGTACAATGTGTTTCCTGTGAGAAGTTGAGGAAGACAGGCGCATTGTCACTACGGTAGTTACTTCAACCAGGCCAGAATAAAGGATGGAGGAACATTTCCATAGCAACCTCTACACTTCCTGTACAGGACTGAAGTCAGGGTGCTGCCAATGCTAGCCCAGTTGTGTCCGCGTCATTCACATATTTTGTTCTGTACAGCTATAAACACTAACATCAGAAAGCAATATTTTAACATCCGAGGGTGTCTCCGGCCCATCTGGATACACAGGTTCAAACCCCAGTGTAATTTTTAATACATTTCTCATGTACAGAAATGACCAAATGTGACAGGCTGACCGGGGTAAGGAGACTCAGAGTCAGGATGTGCAGGGAAAATAAAAGACTTTTAATTTAACAAAATAAACAAAACAAAAGGCACGATGGCCAACCAAAAAGACAAACACAAAAACAGGCTTTAAACAAACTATATCAAGAAACCACTCGTTCTCTCACACACGTCTTCTCACAGTCACAAACACTCCCCAACTCACATACCCAACCACTCCCTTTTATACAGGTGCCTGGGCTAATTGGGCAATTCGCACCTCATTAGCCCAGGCACATTCCACACATTCCTCACACAAACTCACTGAACCACATCCCAAACTCACTCTAAACAATACAAAAAACACAAAACCACCACAAAATAGGCTGCACCCCATCACACCAAGTTAGAATGAAGATGTGATATCTCCAGTCAGCTCTGGTAAAGATGTATCCACCTGCTGAGCACGGTTCTTTCAGAACGAGGCTGTGTTCTGTGGAGCGTCAAAACAAAAAGAATGGCACCTTTTGGAAACCTGTGCACAGTCATGACCACGAGACTTTGAGTAAACACAACAGTGAAAGATGGGGTTTTGTTCTTATTACGTAAAGCAGTGGTTTCTGTTTTCTGGTGGTTTACTCTAAATTCCTTTTATTAACAGTAAACGATCTGTGAAACGCACTTCAGCTTCATGGTGAAAGGTTTTGCATCGCCCTTAGAACTAATTTTGCTTCATGAAGTTGAATGAAAGCTGCTGAATAATGTTACATTAACATATTGAATTGCATACCGCTTCGTAGTTTTCAGTAAACTCATTAAATTTTAAAAATGTGACATTGTGACGTGTACTTTGAGTATTTATAAATAATAGAACCGCTTGGGTCAACATTGTGTATTAAAATCTGTTTCTGGTTTCTTGGATGTGGATTTCATCATTAGTGGCACGTTTTTGATATTCTGTTCACAGTGAGTCGGTACATTGGAGATAGAGGGGTCAGCTCTGGCCCATGAGAGCTGCAGGGGGTTCAGGTGTTTGTTCCAAATTATCTCTAAATTACTGAATTGAACAAATTACTACTTACATTGAAAACATTACTGCTTAACTAGTCAAAATTGTTCCAAGTATTCAGAAATGGATGATTCAGGGTTACCTGTAAACCCTGCTGGATTGTGGCTCTCCAGGCCAGGGTTAGCCACCCCTGTGTTAATGGTTTCCCTTTCCTGTGCAGCAGGGGTGCACAATTCCGGTCCTGGAGGGCCAGATCCCTCCTGGCTTTTGTTCCAACTGTGTTCTAAATTACTTAATTAGACCAATAATTGGTAATAATTGGTCCAATTAAGTAATTTAGGGCAAGGTTGGAACAAAAGTCAGGAGGGACACTGGCCCTCCAGGACCGGAATTGTGCACCCCTGCTGTACAGCCTCTCCATGCACTTCACCTGGCTCACCTTCCTGGCATGCAGAGTGGAAACTGCTTCCCAGAACGACCAGTGAAGAGGCAAGCGTTTGGGGCTCAGTGTTACATACATCATGACAGTGATAACGGTTTGTAAGTGTTTTTTCCCCTGGTTTTTAATTTCTGTTACGGTTTTAGTGCAGGGTTTCCCAGCCCTGGTCCTGGGAGATCCCCTCCCTGTGGCTGCCTGGTTTTCATTCCAGCTGAGCGCTCAAATTACTTTATCAAACCCTTCACTGGACTAATAATGTGCTTAATTAGACCTTTTTAAATTGTTCTCAGCTCTTAAGAAACTGCCGATTTTTCAAGTTACTTTTAAAATTGTATAGTTAACTTAATCACCAACTGTTTAAAAGCTGAAAACAATAAAAATGAAAAAAATGGTCTTATTAAGCTAATGAATAGTTCAATTACGGGTTCAATTAAGTAATTGAGAAGTCAGTTGCAATGCAGACCAGCAGCCACAGGAGGGCCCCCAGGACCGGGGTTGGGAACCCTGGTTTTAAACAGGATGTTAAACTGCCAGGTTGTCATGGTGAGAACAAATCTGTAATCTCAGCGTTACATACGTTTGAACCTCAGTATTAAATTGTGATTAAACTTCAATGCAATGAACAGAATCACATCAGGTGTGGAGAGGTGTTAAGAGTCATGGGTTATGCGGGTGTCTGTAAATCCGTTAGTCTTTAATATTTCACACTTGAGAACACAAAATGTTTTTTTTTTCCTCCTTTACACAGACTTGTTCGAAAGTAGAGTGTCAAATCCATTACATAATAATAAATAATAATAATAATAATAATAATAATAATATAACATGTGGAGGTATTCGCTAGATGGCGCTAGATGTAACAGGAAGTTCCAGGGAGCGTATTGTTTGTGTATCAGAGAGGAGGAGGAGGAGGAATCTCATAAATTATTATTTAGTTGGGCTGGTCTTCATGTTGTGCTTGGGTCTTTCATAATCGCTTTATTTTCTTGTAAGCTGCTGATGGAAGTGTAGAGGCTTGTTTCACAGTAAAGGCAGAATAAAACTAGATCGAGCACAGAAGCGAAGGCGGTGTTTCAGAGGAGGCCTAAAAAAAGGAGAGAACAGAAGTTAGACATGGATATCTGTGCATCCTCCGAGTCTCTCCTGGAAGAAGAACTCGCCTCTGCTATCGAGCCTGCAGTGAAAGCGGCCGTGCTGAGCGTCATGTCTGCGATCACAAGGTTCGTGGACCGCAGATGCGCAGTTTTTTACGTCAGTCAGAAGGAACGAGAAAAGGAATTTCAAAGCGTACGATTACGATTGGAAATAGCGGAGCGCGAATTAAAAACAGTAAGAAAACGAGACTATCTGAACGCTAATAAACAACACTCCCGGACGGACACTGATTTCATTCATCTAGCCGAGAAGGGAGAGAACCGTCTGAAAAGAGCTTCATTCTTCAGCGGCGGTATTATTGCTCCCGGCCGGTCAGCCCCTGCACTGGGTCCCTCCACTGCACCAGTTCAGCCGATCAGGGAGCTGGTGCCTGCAGTCCAGCCCGCACTGAAAAGCTCCCGGGTTTTAATCCAGGAGGATGGAAGCTATTCCGAGCAGGACCTGCTGATGCGAGGTGATGAACACAGGGGCCACACAAGCACAGCGGGGTGGACGAGAGCAGTGAAAGGTAGATTTGAAGCTGAATTACGTCTTGGTTTTAGCAGAAGTCATAACATGGTTAGGGTACGTTACACTTAACTCACTTTTTAAAAACACACAATTATTTATACACCATAAGTATAGCACATCTACAGGTGCGACATAGCTTCTAAGCGGCCAAACAAAAACACAATACTCTGGTAACAACAGAAGAACCAAAATTATCTAACCCAATACTAACCGTGACCATCTCCTCGCTACTAGTAGCACAGCATAGTAAAGTGGTATTTTATAAATATCTTTATTATTTCTTAATAATCTGGCACCCGATCTGATTTGAGATCAGTCGATTGAATGGGACATTATGAGCCAGTAGGTACCTACCAGCCTACTAACAGGTAGAGTAGATCCACATCAGCCGCTAGAGGGCGATAAAAAGCGGTGTTGAAATAATAGTACAAATTAATAGTAACACAGTTAGGTTTAGGTGGATAGATTTAGGGGTTCGTACTAGGCTAGTAGGTAGGTAGGTATCCTATGGGATGATTTTTGCTTGATAACGTCCCGTTCAAACGACTGATCTCAGTCACATCGGCTGAATCAGGAGTGTGTTGCTTTAATTGACCTAATAAGGTTTAATGATGACACATCTGGCAGAATTTCGCTTTTTTTAAATATTTGAGTTAAGTGTAACGTAACCCATTATTAATCTAAAACGTGACTTTTCATTTTAGGGAATCATTTTAAATAAGACAAAAAAAAAAAAAAAAAAGATAATATTATTTATTTGTATTGTTAGAGACCAAAGGCGATACGAGATACGATTAAAGGCTTTTTGTTAATTTAATTGTTAGAATTAGTTTTAGTTTTTTTTTTACAGTAGCTCATTTTTGTAAATTATATTTTCAATAGAAAGAAGATGGTGTACAAGTTTACAATGATATTTATTAATATTAGTTTATAATGTAACGATTTAAAACGAATGCACAAATACATTTCAATTATATCAAAACAAAACACACACGTTTAAATTATATGAAGATATTTTTTGGTAATTGAACTGGAATTCTCAGCTAGATAATATTCTGTTTGCTGTTTGAGGGATGTAATTAATAAATAAATAAATAAATAAATGCGATGTTCAATGTCTTTTTCCTGATTTTCAAAGAGCATGTCTCTGTCTTGGCCAGTAATGTTTTGAAATCTAGTCGTCATTTTGATTAAACTTCCAGTTTGTGTGCTGCGGTGAAGTCAGTTAAGATGCCCACATGACCTGTACATAATAAACTTTATCATCTGTGGAGGAGTGGTTAGGACTCTGGACTCTTGACAGGAGGGTCGTGGGTTCAATCCCAGGTGGGGGACATTGCTGCTGTACCCTTGAGCAAGGTACTTTACCTAGATTGCTCCAGTAAAAACCCAACTGTATAAATGGGTAATTGTATGTAAAAATAATGTGATATCTTGTAACAATTGTAAGTCGCCCTGGATAAGGGCGTCTGCTAAGAAATAAATAAATAATAATCTTACAACTGTAAATAATAAAGCTGTAAACTCCAGGAGCTCTCATAGAATCATAGAAGCGATGGTTTGCAGCCTGTAGGGCTGTTCAGTCCCAGCATGCCAAAGCAGAAGTAGTTTCAATGTAATCAGCATGTACAGATGAGGGGCTGGGGGCGTGGAAATTCAATGCAATCGGACAACTTGTATAATTCACCACTTTGTGCACAGGACTGATAGAAGCAGGCAACATTCACTTCTCCATTAACATCTACAGATACTGCGTTTTTACAACATTATTTATTGCATAAAATGATTGTATTGTTTTAATATTGGCACAGCCAGATGTTGTTAATGGAGCCAATGATCTAATGTCTAAAATGGTCAATACACCCCCAATTACTTCTTAGATAATCTGTTTCTACAAATGCAGTAGTTGTTTAAATATAATTCCATTTTAGAAGGCAATTCCTGTACTTCCAGTAGAATCCATTATGAGGTAGTAATAATAATAATAATGATAACAATAAGCCCTGAACCAATTCAGGAAGCAGATATTTTGAAGACAGGTCTATCATTTTCTTTGGGTCATCTCTATTGGGGCTCATTTCAATCATCTTGACACTGTAATGTCAGGTTACCTAATGTGCTATCTGGTGTGATTGTAGATTTTAGTCTTTCACTCTTCTCGTTGACACAGGTCCTGCAGAGAGAAATGCTCTCCCTCGTGCTGAGGAAGGGTCGAAGGCAGAATCAGTTCCCATTCAAGAGGAGCTTTTTGACCAGGAATGGTGCAGGAGTCCAAAGCAGGCTACAGAGCTGACATCTATTGAAGGGGAGGAGGGGAAACCTGGACTAGACCCTGTCCACATTAAAGAGGAGTCACCTGCTCTGGATCCTGTCCACGTTAATGAAGAGATCCCTGGAATTGAACCGGTCATCATTAAAGAGGAGGTTCTTGAACTTGAATCTGACCCCATTGAAGAGGGGGGTGCTGACCACTTTCAAAGCCGGCAGCAGATTCACGCTGGACAGAAACTGCATTCCTGCACAGAATGTGGGAAAACATTGAGTACGTCAACAGATCTGAAAAGACACAGACGAATTCACACAGGAGAAAGACCGTACTGCTGCACTGATTGTGGGAAGAATTTCAATACCTCTGCAGATCTGAAGAGACACCGTCGCATCCACACAGGAGAGAAGCCGTATTCCTGTAAGTGTGGGAAGAGTTTCAAACAGCGACAACATCTTAAATCACACCAACAAATACACACAGGAGAAAAACCTTACCATTGTACTGACTGTGGAAAGAATTTCATTATGTCAACAGACCTTAAAAGACACCAGCGAATTCATACCGGAGAGAAGCCGTATAGCTGTGATTACTGTGGGAAGAGTTTCACCCGCTCAGGAACACTGACAGTGCATCAGCGAATTCACACTGGAGAGAAACCGTATCACTGCACCACATGTGGAAAGAGTTTTACTTTCCATTCTCAAATGAGGAAACATAGCTGTTTGCAACATGGGTAGAGCATGCAGTGGGTTTGTATTCTGTGGCAGACTTTAGAGCATCACTGTCTGTTACTGAAACTGACACAAGCGACTGCGTCTCCTGCTTAAAAGATGCTGGACAGTAAATGATAATGTAACATTATTCACATGCTGTAAGTCTAGGCTCTGGCACAGACACCTAATTGGCTATAAAAGTTGTATCTTGGGAAGAGCTTGTCTGATTTGGTTTCAACCATGCATGGGCATTTTCTATGATTAAGGCCTTGTGTAAATCGTGATTTCACGGGATGTGTGGGAATTGTGAAATTTGCCCAATACCGTGATTTTTACAATATTCTTAAGAAATTAAAATAAATTGATAATTATTGTTAGTGTTTTATATTTTAAAAAATCACATTAACGAAACTGTACAGCTGTGCTGTGTGATTGTGTTAACTATTCGCCATGAACACAGTGCTGTGCAGTGATGATGTCATGTGACTGTATGCAATCAGGCAGGAAATTAAAATACTACACACTGTAAACAAGAAAATGGATGTCTCTAAACAGGCTAAAAATGTGTCTGCAGCAGATCACGTAAAGCAGTATCCAGCAGGAGTTTAAACAGCGATGGAGGGAAGCTCTTCTGTACATCCTGCAACGTTACTGTAGATCACAGAGAATAGGCTGTTGACAGGCATTTAGATTCACTGAAAAGAGAAAGGCAGACATCCAGAGCAGTACTGTGACTGCTTTACTTGCAAAGAAACAAAAAACGGAGACTTCCATGTTCCAAAAGTCCACTGAAAACCGTGAAGCACGAAACACATAAAACCGGACAGAGCCGTTTGTGAAAATATAGTTACTTCAACCAGACCAGAATAAAGGATGGAGGAACATTTCCATAGCAACCTCTACACTTCCTGTACAGGACTGAAGTCAGGGTGCTGCCACTGCTAGCCCAGTTGTGTCCGCGCCATTCACATATTTTTTCTTTTCTGTAGAGCTAACATCACAAAGCAATATTTTAATATCTGAGGGTGTATTAGAAGACACATGCAGCTGAAAAGTGGAAAAATATTCTCTGTTGAACAGATAGAATATAGTAAATTGTCCAGGCTGAAGGCGACAGGAGCTGACTCATTTACTTACGTTGAGCTATATAAAACAAAACAAACATCTGAGAAGACAACATGCCCCAGTCTATAGCACTGTGGTCTACACCTGCTGAATAATGTTACATAAACACATTGAATTACATACCGCTTCGTAGCTACCCATTATACTTAAAAACTGACAAATTGAAAAATACGACATTTCAAAATGTATCATAAAATACTGTACTGCTATTATGGTTTCCGGTAGACTTGTGTGATATAATTCTGTAGTTTATTTCATCACATTATGTTAAATAAAAGATCTACATTATGTTCATATGTTTTTATTTATTTATTTTTTCTCAATCCTAAAATTCTAGGTGATGCAAAACTTTTGGCCAGAGCTGTGTGTACTTTGAGTATTTATAAATACGAGAACAGCTTGGGGCAACATTGTGTATTAAAATCTGTTTCTGGTGTCATAATTAGTGGCACGTTTTTGATATTCTGTTCACAGTGAGTCGGTACATTGGAGATGCTCAGGAAGGTGTATTCTGCGTGCATTAATGGAGGGGCGGCCAACCCTGGTCCTGGAGAGCCACAATCCAGCAGGTTTTACCCTTCAATCGTCCATTTTTGAAGATTGCAAGTTGTTGATCAATTTAGCAAGTGGATGTGTTCAGTTAAATCAGAAGGGGTCAGCTCTGGCCCACGGAGAGCTGCAGGGGGTTCAGGTGTTTGTTCCAAATTATCTCTAAATTACTGAATTGAACAAATTACTACTTACATTGAAAACATTACTGCTTAACTAGTCAAAATTGTTCCAAGTCTTTAGAAATGGATGATTCAGGGTTACCTGTAAACCCTGCTGGATTGTGGCTCTCCAGGCCAGGGTTAGCCACCCCTGTGTTAATGGTTTCCCTTTCCTGTACAGCCTCTCCATGCACTTCACCTGGCTCACCTCCCTGGCATGCAGAGTGAAAACTGCTTCTCAGAACGACCAATGAAGTGGCAATCATTTGGGGTTCAGTATTACATACATCATGACAGTGATTATTATTATTATTATTATTATTATTATTATTTATTTATTTCTTAGCAGACGCCCTTATCCAGGGCGACTTACAATCGTAAGCAAATACATTTCAAGTGTAACAGTTTTAACTGTTTTTTCCCCCCCTAGTTTTTCATTTCTATTTTGGTTTAGTGTGCCCCCGGGACCCGCTTTTAAACAGGATGAGAAACTGTTGCTTATCATAGAGAGAACAAATCTGGAATCGTTTAAATAAAGTACCCTGTAAAGAAATAACGTATTGTTATGGTAAATGTACCGTAATATTGACAATTATGTACCTTTTATAATACGGAAATATACACTAGAATTAATCTACAAATAGCTTAAGTCTATAATAAAGTAAATTTACTATAAAAAGAAAAAAACTTATTTTTTTTAGTGTACACTATTTTAATTATTTACCCCTAGCGGCTGGGATAGAGGACGTGTTCGTGCTTATGTTGCTTCCTAATGTTACCAGTGTAACGTCAACGTTTGCTACTTCATCAGAATTTGCTACCAGTAGCAAAATATGACACACAAGTATCAAAGTTTGCTACCTTGTTAAAATCTGCTACCTGTCAAAATCTAACAATTCATCTTGGTGGTTATATAAAGAGTAATATATAGCAGAACTAAAATAATGTAATAAATTAACATTACTTATTATTAAACTAATATCAACAATATGATTGGAAGTCACACCAGGACATATCTCTATAATAATACTACCTCTGCAAAACAATTTTACAAAGGTGTACGTAAAGGTTATTTATAGTTTCAAGAAAACGCTACACTTCGATGTAAACAAAAGTGCTGTCAGCATATAGTTGCCTTCTTAGCTTCTGCTTTTTTTTAGAAACAGATGTATCTAGGTCTATAGTACATGTTATTATTATTATTATTATTATTATTATTATTATTATTATTATTATTATTTATTTCTTAGCAGACGCCCTTATCCAGGGCGACTTACAAATACATTTCAAGTGTTACAATACAAGTAATACAATAAGAGCAAGAAATACAATAACTTTTGTTCAAGCAAAGTACAAGTGTGACAAACCAAATTTCAATAATACAGCAGATAATAGTGATAGTTACATCAGGATATGATTAAATAGTGATAGTTACATCAGGATATGATTAAATACAAAGTACTACAGGTTAAACACTTGGCAGATTACAGTATTCTGAAGTACAGGATTAAATGCAGTAAAATAGGGGGCAGATAAGAGCAAAATAAAGCACATTTGAATGAAGGGTGATAGTGTCCCAGGATACAAACAGAGGAGTTCTACAGGTGCTGTTTGAAGAGGTGAGTCTTAAGGAGGCGCCGGAATGTGGTCAGGGACTGGGCAGTCCTGACATCTGTAGGAAGGTCATTCCACGTTACCCTTCATTAACACCAGCTGTCTGTATTTAATATAAAACTAATTATTACGTGTAGAGTAAAGTGCAACTTGACAAACCACGTACTTTTCTCATCCAATAAAAAATAAGATAGGTAGCAGTTTTTGATGAGCGTCCTCGGTCTTAAGGAACAAAATCTGGGCATGCGCAGTGCAGGGTGAAAATAGTCTGGGCATGCGCAGTACGCAAACACACCGCCTTTAATGAGAGGGCTACAGGCTTGTTGGGAGAAGTAAGACGTAGGCAGATCGGTAACTGGCTTTTTTTTATATAATAAACTCTTTCTGAAGGAAATCGGAGTCCAAATCAAAACAACAATATACATTTTTAAATGATTTCAGACATTTTAAAGATAAAACACGTATAGGTGGCAGTATTGTTTTGAATACCGACACGCAGCTACCGTCCTGAATTTCAGCAGCACAGCACTGGATCGGAATGTAAACAAATACATCTTCAAAACTAATCTTGGAGACAACAGAAGTTAGAGATGGATCTGTGTGCATCCTCCGCGTCTCTCCTGGAAGAAGAACTCGCCTCTGCTATCGAGCCTGCAGTGAAAGCGGCCGTGCTGAGCGTCATGTCTGCGATCACAAGGTTCGTGGACCGCAGATGCGCAGTTTTTTACGTCAGTCAGAAGGAACGAGAAAAGGAATTTCAAAGCGTACGATTACGATTGGAAATAGCGGAGCGCGAATTAAAAACAGTAAGAAAACGAGACTATCTGAACGCTAATAAACAACACTCCCGGACGGACACTGATTTCATTCATCTAGCCGAGAAGGGAGAGAACCGTCTGAAAAGAGCTTCATTCTTCAGCGGCGGTATTATTGCTCCCGGCCGGTCAGCCCCTGCACTGGGTCCCTCCACTGCACCAGTTCAGCCGATCAGGGACCCGGTACCTGCAGTCCAGCCCGCACTGAAAAGCTCCCGGGTTTTAATCCAGGAGGATGGAAGCTATTCCGAGCAGGACCTGCTGATGCGAGGTGATGAACACAGGGGCCACACAAGCACAGCGGGGTGGACGAGAGCAGTGAAAGGTAAGATTTGAAGCTGAATTAATTGACTGTTTCAGAAAATATATAAGACATTCTAAAGATACAGATTAAGCCATAGATACACCTAAAAAGTAAATTTATAATTTAAGTACAGTATTTTAAATCAAAGACACAATTGAAATAATCGTTTCCTTGCTTGATTGCGTCATCCTAAATACTATAGAACTGCACTGGCTTACCTGCTTTCATCCACGCTTGGCATAGGAAGCTGCAACGTGTGTTTCTTTAGAAGTCATTCTTTTAATATGAGTTTTTCTGGACTCCGACCATTCTAGTAAGTGTGGTGTAAACAAAGCCTGCTATCCAGTCCCAGCATGCCAAGTTCCCTCTTCTGTGTAAATATGACAGCTTGGAAATCCAATGCAGTTGGTTAACTTTAATGACATGCTAATTCTCAGCTTTTTGCACAATGAACTATTAAACAAACACATCCGAATTTCCTGTCCAGTAACTAATATTATATTTAACAGCTAGATAATAGTTCATCTACTCCTCACTTTAGCCATTTCCATTTCCAAAATGTTGTATTTTTCCCTTGTTAAATACCGACTTTGTTTCCAAGGCATAGTTAAAATAAACTTCAGTACTTGTTTTTCTTAAGTTACAGTTGCTTAAAATACTGATCATGACAAATAATGTCATCTGAAAGTGCCACTGCCTACATTTTTCCATTTGACATAAACTTTCAGCACATTATTCCCAAGTTTCATCAACTGAAGCAGCTGTGACATGTGCAAAACCATTTTGTTGAAATGGAAATGTATTTTGTAAAATAAATGTTTTTCAAAGCATATTTTACAGCAAAAAAATAAATAAAAAATATTAATCTGAAAGCAGTAGCGAAAATGTCAAGAGCCACATTCAGTGCAAGAATCACACAGCAGATATTTTATTGCAGCTCTTGCAAACTTATGTAGCAGTAACATACAGTTTTAAACAGCATAAACTCATAGAAAATATAAATACTCGACATCTAGTTTGATAATGTATTCTGACCCATACATATTATCTTATTTGCAAATATTGTTATACATCGCATCTGGTGTGATTGTAGATTTTAGTCTTTCACTCTTCTCTTTGACACAGGTCCTGCAGAGAGAAATGTTCTCCCTCATGCTGAGGAAGGGTCGAAGGCAGAATCAGTTCCCATTCAAGAGGAGCTCTTTGACCAGGAATGGTGCAGGAGTCCAAAGCAGGCTACAGAGCTGACATCTATTGAAGGGGAGGAGGGGAAACCTGGACTAGACCCTGTCCACATTAAAGAGGAGTCACCTGCTCTGGATCCTGTCCACGTTAATGAAGAGATCCCTGGAATTGAACCGGTCATCATTAAAGAGGAGGTTCTTGAACTTGAAGAGGGAGGTTCTGACCACTTTGAATACCGGCAGCAGATTACCACAGGAGAGAAACAACAGGGCTGCACTGTGTATGAGAAGAGTTTCAGTCGGTCAGCAGATCTGATAAGACACCTACAGATGCAAACAAGAGAAAAATTGTATCACTGTACGCAGTGTGGCAAGGGTTTCGCTCACTCAGGAACACTTGCATTACACCAGCGAATTCACACAGGACAGAAACCCTACAGCTGCACTGAGTGTGGGAAGAGTTTCACTCACTCAGCAACACTGTCTTTACACCAGCGAATTCACACAGGAGAAAACCTCTACCGGTGTTCTGAATGCAGCAGGACATTTATTGCATCGGCAGAGCTGAAAAGACACCAGCGAATTCACACAGGAGAGAAGCCGTACCGGTGCAGTGAGTGTGGCAAAAGTTTCAAACAGTTGCCACACCTTAAAACACACCAGCGAATTCACACCGGAGAGAAGCCGTACCGGTGCACTGTGTGTGGCAAAAGTTTCAAACAGTTGCCACACCTTAAAACACACCAGCGAATTCACACAGGAGAGAAGCCGTACCGCTGCAGTGAGTGTGGCAAAAGTTTCAAACAGATGCCACACCTTAAAACACACCAGCGAATTCACACAGGAGAGAGGCCGTACCAGTGCACTGCATGTGGGAAGAGTTTTACTTTCCACTCCCAGCTAAAGAAACACATTGAGTCCAGCCATGCTGTCAGGCACACCCCCTAAACGTGTTGGTCAGCATTTCCTCTTAAGTTTTTAGATACTGAGAAACTTGCCGTTTTGACTGAGAAACGGTAAATTTATCGGTGAGAAACCTTCGGTCACGCATGAACCCTTTTAATGTATTTTTGTTGCATTATACAATTTTGAAACAATATTCCATTCTCAGCAATTTTACAAATTTAAACAGACATTTATCGTGGCTCTGCCTTTGATTTTAAATCAAATTCTGATCCTGTACTGCATGCTTAACTGGTAAGCCTTCATAAAACACTGGCCTCTGAACTGCCTTCAATTGTAACCATACTTAGGGCTAACATTCATTGTTCCATTCTTGGGAATACCAAATTCAATTTTTCAAAAATGGCCAATTCCATTTGTTCCCACTTTTAATCAATGTATAAATAATTAAATACAGCATTTGAACATAAATAGTGTTGGTAGTTTAATAAATATTACTACAATTCATTTTTTTTCTTCAATCAGACTCTTGTTGCTGTAATAGTAAGTAAAGCACCTGAAGACACTTCAAACCTGTCATTGTGTTGATAGACATCACTTCATTGCTGGCATTAAAATAAGCAGGAAAACCTAAGACTTACATTACAACAGTTCAGAAAACCAAATGTCCAGCACAGTTGTGAGAATCACATTTACAGTCTTTCACTAACACAGTAGTTCAGTCTACAAATAAAGGTGTTTTGAAAAGACCTGTTTAGCTTATTGCTGGCATTTACAATCACAATAAAAAATATGAAGCAGTTTAGTAACAGTCCAGCAATGTCATGTGAGAGCACATGATCACGCGAATTGCAGCAAAACTTTGAGAATACTATCGCACCGTCCTCCTATAGATAATCAGGTTTCTTTCAGCTCCGTCTTACTGAAGCATTGCTCTTTTTTCTTCGTTGGTGCTGCCGCCATGTTGAGTTTCAGCAGAGACGTGGAGTGAAGTCACATGATGAATAAACTCGCAAAAAAAATGGACATGGTTTGTCTTCAATTTCTATACACTTAAATGTGTATTTTCGACAAGTTTGCTGATTACATTTTTACCAGTTTCAAAACGCTTGAGATGAGTTCTGAAATGGTCGTTTTTTAAAACAAAAACCGTCAAAGTGTGGGTATTGATTTTTATTTAAGTTTACCGGAGTATTTATACTTTTAAATAATGCAGGAAGATTGTGCGTCACTGATTTTAGTGTTCAATTATACAACTAGTTAAAAACTTTGAAAGTTCATGAGCAGCACCGAGCAGCACTCTATAGAGGCAGAATCGCTAGACGCCTGCTTTGCCCGCCCTGTGGCAGTAGATTCGCTGGCACCCAAGCGCGTTCTGCACGTGCATTTTTACAGGTAAATCAGAGAATCAGATGCGAATATGCTTATGCTTTGTAAGAATGGTCTCAGAATAATAGGTTCACCGCAAGAGGCTGGAGTCTCGATTTGAGGTGGATGTTTATGATAATAATTTGCGAAAGTTAGTAAACTGAGTGCGAAGGTTGTTGCCAGTTCCTATGAAAAATGCGCGCATTTTAGCCTTGGAGGGAACGCTGGTGTTGGTGCAGTGCAGCTTGGAATCAAGTGAATACTGATGGTGTTCTGCATCAGGGTCTTGACTGTAGAAGGCACATCAAAGAATAAAATCTATTTTTTTCTGACCGTAAACATTTCGCAGTACTAAAACTTCAAATTTATCATCACCCATATAAAGATGGAACAGGAACTACATCAAAAGTAAAATTGTTTTTGTCAGATTTAAATTTCTTTTCTGTGGGAGAAACTGCTAGGCCATGCTGACTTATTTTTTGCTTGAGTGACTAATCTGGATGTTGCCTCTCTATAATCTCCTAATGGCCACGGTGTGAAAAAAAGATATAATGCATTTGACTGCATTCCCATCTCCATCTCTACCAGCAGTACAGTTACTCGACAGGGTCGGTGAGTCAGCTGCAGGTCTGTTGAAAGATTTGTATGACTCTAGACCTGTACAGAAACCTAAGGAAGGCTTTCATGCAGTTCAGAATACAGCTTGCTTTGCCCATGACTGGCAGGAGTAACCACTGGATTCTTGATGCCCATAGACCTTTGTAAAGGATCTTTGTAAAGGGCCAGCAGTGTGGAGTAGTGGTTAGAGCTCTGGGCTCTTGACCGGAGGGTCGTGGGTTCAATCCCTGGTTGGGGACACTGCTGCTGTACCCTTGAGCAAGGTACTTTACCTAGATTGCTCCAGTAAAAACCCAACTGTATAAATGGGCAATTGTATGTAGAAATAATGTGTAAAAAATAATGTAATTGTATGTAAAAACAATGTGATATCTTGTAACAATTGTAAGTTGCCCTGGATAAGGGTGTCAGCTAAGAAATAAATAATAATAAAGATGTTATTGACCAATGTTTATTCAACTGCTTGTATGAGTTTGCATATACAGAGAATTTATTAAAAAGATCTATGCTTTCTGATGAAGACTAAAGCCAAAATGTTGCAGCAAATTGTTTAAATAGTGAGCAAATTACTCTGTCTTCAATATGTATATCTAGTGATTTGATGAGTATCTTATTGCATCTAAACTCTCTTAGGATATGGTGCAGTTTGCTGTTTTTGAAGTCTGTATACAGAGTGGGAGAGTAAGCTCCCTGCTGTGATCTTGACGTTGCTTTTGGACCGCAGCTCAACGGAAATAACAATCTAGCAGGAGGACGTGAAGCTTGGATAATAAGCTCATTGCATCTTTTTTTCTTTTATTTTGAATTGTTTGTGTTTTATAATTTATACCGATGTGTTGGACCTCGCTGTTGTTTTCCTGATTCAGTTGACTTTCAAATCTATTGTGTGAGACCGTTGTGTGACTCCAGTCTCCAGTGAAGCTTGGTGGCTTTGTTTGCGTTCTGGGCTGCCATCTCACATACAGCACCATTTATCTTCTTAGCCCAAGGTGCACTCCATACAGGCCCACTGGAGTTAGGGGTCATCCAAAACTATCACCAGTTACAGCAAGCGTACACAGCAGGCTCTGTTCGGTTGTATTTTTATTTACAAATAAACTTTTCATTTTAATATTATGGTATTAATGTAGACAAACCATTTCCTAATGCTGGTCACTAAATACATATATTTTATGAGATATCCCTGCACCACATCTCTTTGGTTTACAGCCAAAACTGTTCATAATAAAAGGGGACTAGATTTGCAACACTGAAGCTTAGATTATGATTGTTCTGTAGCTTTTCTACACTTGTTTTACCCTCTGCATTTCTGTAACCCAGTGAATTGTGTTATGCAAGTGTAGTGAAATCTTAAAATATACGTCTGCTTTGGAATTGCGTTTTCATATAAACGAAAATAAAACATTGTAAGGAACTGATTGGTTTGCATTTAATAAATTACATCAACCCCTTTATTTAGCACTTCAGGTACAGTGATGCTAAGTGGTCTGTGTAACGCTCATCAAGTGAAGCGCTTCTAAATAGTGTATATATATATATACATACATATATATATATATATATATATATATATATATATATATATATATATATATATATATAATATAATATAATATAATTTTAATCGTTTGCCTTTGCAAGTCTGCAATGTTCTCCCCCATCATCCAGCATTATTATTATTATTATTTATTTCTTAGCAGACGCCCTTATCCAGGGCGACTTACAATTGTAAGCAAATACATTCAAGTGTTACAATACAAGTAATACAATAAGAGCAAGAAATACTATAACTTTTGTTCAAGCAAAGTACAAGTGTGACAAACCACAATTCAATAATACAGCAGATAATAGTGATAGTTACATCAGGATGTGATTAAATACAAAGTACTACAGGTTAAACACTTGGCAGATTACAGTATTCTGAAGTACAGGATTAAATGCAGTAAAATAGGGGGCAGGTAAAAGCAAAATGAAGCACAGTTAAATGAAGGGTGATAGCGTCCCAGGATACAAACAGAAGTTCTACAGGTGCTGTTTGAAGAGGTGAGTCTTAAGGAGGCGCCGGAATGTGGTTAGGGACTGGGCAGTCCTGACATCTGTAGGAAGGTCATTCCACCACTGCGGAGCAAGGGTGGAGAAGGAGCGGGCTCTGGAGGCAGGGGAGCGTAGCGGAGGTAGAGCCAGTCTTCTAGTGCAGGCGGAGCGGAGAGGTCGAGTGGGGGTGTAGGGAGAGATGAGCATCCGTCCCGATGTGTGACCTTTTCATTACACAAATGGCAAACATTGTTTGATTTGCCATTATTTTAGCAGGAGTAACAACAAATGAAAGAGGTGAATTTCAAACCACTGACTGAAATTTCTGGGGTTTTTTTGTTTTTTTTCCAGAGAAAACAAAAAAACTAAACTCTTTTTTGCCAACATTTCTATGTTTTAAATGTTTCTCATTTTAAATGAGAACCGTTTCCGGAAACGTTCTACAAATTGAACTGATAAGTGTGAAGCAGACTCTAAATGTATAATACTGTACATTGCAGTGCAGCTTTGAAGTATCTGTGTCATAGTTACATATATAAAAAGCATAGGAACCGCTTATGCAATTGTGATGTAACCTGGGGTCTCTGTATTCTTTGATGCAAGCTATTGAGCATAGAGGAAGATGGGGTTCAAGAAGGCATCAGTCTGTAATTAAACTTACACAGTGGGTGTAGCTCATGAGAATATAGTTTTCACTTTCCTAATGGCTCTCGTTTTGGAAAAAAAAAAATATAGAAATGTGTACTGCTGTAAAACACCCTGCCCGGACCTCTTTAGTTTAAAAAAAAAAAAAAAAAAAAAACACCTTTGACTTTAGTGTGTCTGCATAGTGCAGTATGCTTCACCTCAGGTCATGACCTTATTCTCCAGAAGCACTTCCCCTGTCACGACCCGCGAATTTTATGAATTAATTCTGTGTGTTGGAAATCTACTGTAAAACGTTTCGTGTTGAATTTCGTCTGCTTTATTTTTGTGCAGTAGTTTTATGATGTCAAAATGAAAAATAAAATATATGGGAATGTGTTATGAATATTTAGTGTGGAATAAGTAATGGGCAGCACTGTGGAGTAGTGGTTAGAGCTCTGGACTCTTGACCGGAGGGTCGTGGGTTCAATCCCCAGTGGGGGACACTGCTGTTGTACCCTTGAGCAAGGTACTTTACCTAGATTGCTCCAGTAAAAAAACAACTGTATAAATGGGTAATTGTATATATAAAAAAATAATAATAATGTGATATCTGTATAATGTGAAATAATGTATAATGTGATATCTTGTAACAATTGTAAGTCGCCCTGGATAAGGGCGTCTGCTAAGAAATAAATAATAATAATAATAGTGTACATTTGGTTAGCTGGCTGTTTTGAGTGTGTAAAGCAGGCTTTCTTTACTGTACATCTTCACTGTGACATACATACAGAACAATGACTTGATTTTATAATCAATTATAAAACTGAATGAACACTTGCTTCCTCTTCCCCAACACAAAGTGTATATTTAGAAACCATTGGCTTAATATACCGGGTTTTTTCCTTCGTTTGATGACGACATCGATGATGATGCTTATGTAATACTGGAGGTGTTCGGTAGATGGCGCTAGATCGGTAAGCAAGCAGCTTCACGCTTCCTTTTTCTCTGTTAAGAAAGACCTTAACAACGCGGAAATGACTGTCGAGTCGAGGAGCTTTGTTTGAGCCAGAATCGTCGCAGCTGGAGTTTCAGAGTTGAGATTCGTAGGTTTGTTAAAAGCTTAGCGTGTTTAAGATAGCAATTGCCTTCTGTACTATAAAGTTAAAGACTATATTGGACAAGGATATTTCCAGTTAGGCAGAATAAAGCAGCGTCGGCACAGAAGGGAAGGCGGTGTTTTTTTTCTATATAACGTGCTGGCCTACTGAGACACATATCGAGATGGATATCTGTGCATCCTCCGCGTCTCTCCTGGAAGAAGAACTCGTCTCTGCTATCGAGCCTGCAGTGAAAGCGGCTGTGCTGAGCGTCATGTCTGCGTTAGCAAAGTTCGTGGACAGTAAATGTGCAGTTTTCCACCTGAGACTGGACGAAAGAGACAAAGAATTTGAAAGCGTGAGATTGCGATTGGAAATCGCGGAGAGCGAGTTGAAAGCAGTAAGAGAACGAGAATGCATGAACACTGCCGATAAGAACTTCACACACTCTCTCACAAACCCCAGTGAACAATACTCCGGGCTTGATATTGATTTCTTTCATCTACACGAGAAGGAAACAGTGGAGGATCCTGTGAATAACACCCGGGTCAGCGACAGCATTATTGCTCACGGCCTGTCAGCCCCTGCACGGGGTCGCTCCACTGCACCAGTTCAGCCGATCAGGGACCCGGTGCCTGCAGTCCAGCCCGCACTGAAAAACTCCCGGGTTTTAATCCAGGAGGATGGAACCTATTCCGAGCAGGACCTTCTGATGCGAGGTGATGAACACAGGGGCCACACAAGCACAGCGGGGTGGACGAGAGCAGTGAAAAGTAAGATTTGAAGTACTATTACGTAACTGGTTTAGTAGAAAACAGTACATTCTACAGCAGGGGAGACTCGGGGTTTGATTCAGCAAACAAAAGAACTGTATATATATATATGTGTATATATATATATATATATATATATATAATCATAAGCAAATACATTTCAAGTGTTACAATACAAGTAATACAATAAGAGCAAGAAATACTATAACTTTTGTTCAAGCAAAGTACAAGTGTGACAAACCAAAATTCAATAATACAGCAGATAATAGTGATAGTTACATCAGGATATGATTAAATAGTGATAGTTACATCAGGATATGATTAAATACAAAGTACTACAGGTTAAACACTTGGCAGATTACAGTATTCTGAAGTACAGGATTAAATGCAGTAAAATAGGGGGCAGATAAGAGCAAAATAAAGCACATTTACATGAAGGGTGATAGTGTCCCAGGATACAAACAGAGGAGTTCTACAGGTGCTGTTTGAAGAGGTGAGTCTTAAGGAGGCGCCGGAATGTGGTCAGGGACTGGGCAGTCCTGACATCTGTAGGAAGGTCATTCCACCACTGCGGAGCAAGGGTGGAGAAGGAGCGGGCTCTGGAGGCAGGGGAGCGTAGCGGAGGTAGAGCTAGTCTTCTAGTGCAGGCGGAGCGGAGAGGTCGAGTGGGGGTGTAGGGAGAGATGAGGGTCTGGAGGTAGCTGGGTGCAGTCTGGTCAAGGCATCTGTAGGCGACTACAAGAGTCTTGAACTGGATGCGAGCGGTGATCGGGAGCCAGTGGAGCGAGCAGAGTAGTGGAGTATCATATAATCTATCGGGGCTTAAATTTATATTGATATCGTGAAGACATTTTATATTACATTTATATTACAATTATTTTATCATGCTGCTTTGATTATGTCTATAGAAAACATAATCTAAAACAACTTTGTCCAAAGTGTGCTCCTGCCCAAATCAAATCAATACTGTGTGTGATATTTTAAAAAGATTTAATGTGAGCCTCTTGTATCACTTGAAAGGTGGAGAACTACATTTTGAAGCAACATTTTAAAAAATGAACAGATGAACAGTATAAGAAATGTGATTTGAAGAAAGCAATTGGTTTTTGAAATATATATTTTTTTTTAAAAATTGAGATGATAAAACTTTACTTAGCAGAATCTCCTCTAACGTACTGCTAATCTAAACTACCTCTCTGCCAACATTTAGACAGCCCCTGAGCAAATTAGTGACACATTGCAATTATTTATCCCTAGGAGAGAAGAGTTATACAAATGTTCGTGTTAATTATCTCTGTGATGCTCCTTATTAATTAACGGTTGAGAATTGTGTTTATAGTAAAGGGTTGAGTGCACAGGTAGCAGATATAAAACAACCAGGTGTTGCATAAGAGTTATTTTCTGAAAAAAAAACTTTTACCCATATCTCACTCTGTGACAGTGTAGGATTACACAAATCCAAATGATCCTCTACTTGTGATTGTGTGTTTGAACCTTTCAAATTGAATGTTTTGTAAAAACCTGTTGGTTTAGATTTGTCATGTCTGTTTGTTCAGTCTAGAATCAACAGTGCATGAAATAGTTTTTTAAATAATTGTCATTTATTTTACTTTCACAGCAGAGAGAAATGCTCTCCCTCATGCTGAGGAAGGGCCGAAGGCAGAATCAGTTCCCATTCAAGAGGAGCTCTTTGACCAGGAATGGTGCAGGAGTCCAAAGCAGGCTCCAGAGCTGACATCTATTGAAGGGGAGGAGGAGAAACCTGCACTGGATCCTGTCCACGTTAATGAGGAGATCCGTAGACCCCAGCAAATTCAAACTGGGGAGAAACCGCATGGCTGCACTGTGTGTGGGAAGAGTTTCAGTCGATCAGCAGAGCTGAAAAGACACCAGCGAATTCACACTGGAGAAAAAAGCTATCACTGCAATGAATGTGAGAAGAGCTACAAATATTCACACCACCTGACAACACACCAGCGCATTCACACAGGAGAAAAACCATATCGCTGCAGCGACTGTGGGAAGAATTTTAATACGAAAGAAGAGCTGAAAAGACACCAGCGAACGCACACAGGAGAAAGACCGTACTGCTGCCCTGAATGCGGGAAGAGATTTAAACACTTACACCACCTCACAACACACCAGCGCATTCATGGAGCACAGGAGCATGCATTGAATATGGGCAGAGTTTCAAACGCCTATGCAGCATTACAACACAGCAGCACATTCATGGAGGAGGAGGACATGCAGTGAATGTGAACATAAGAACATAAGAAAGTTTCCAAACGAGAGGAGGCCCCATTCAGCCCATCTTGCTCGTTTGGTTGTTAGTAGCTTATTGATCCCAGAATCTCATCAAGCAGCTTCTTAAAGGATCCCAGGGTGTCAGCTTCAACAACATTACTGGGGAGTTGGTTCCAGACCCTCACAATTCTCTTTGGGAAAAAAAGTGCCTCCTTTTTTCTGTTCTGAATGCCCGTTTATCTAATCTCCATTTGTGACCCCTGGTCCTTGTTTCTTTTTCCAGGTCAAAGAAGTCCCCTGGGTCGACATTGTCTATACCTTATGTGGGGAGAGTTTCATTGCAAAAGCAGAACTGAAAGGACACCTGCTAACTACAAATTATTTCTTGAACTGACTTTACACCAGAGAATTCAGAAAGGAGGGAGGATTTAAGCTGAGAGAACACAAAGTCACCTTTTCAGGAACAGGGGCGTGAAACCTGGTTCCAGGAGACCTGGAGAACTAGTTTGAGGCAACTTTGCTGAATCAAACCCCAAGTCTCCCCTGGTGTGCCGTGCAGGGGTCTGAAACTTAGTCTCCTGAAACCAAGCTCCAAGCCTCAAAGTGGCTTCGTGTTCCCTTAGCTGAACAAGTGTACTGAATATGAGAAGAGCTTATTTGGAACAATTAATAATACACCAGACCCTTAGCTTAAAATATTTTTTGATAATAAAAAAATAATTTGCTGTTTATTAAACTGCTTTGGAGAGTTAAGTCAGCAGTGATTTATTAAAGTGGTGTGAGTACGAGCTTTGTTTAATGAATACAAACAGATTTCAGATGCCTCTGAGGCTGTCTGAACAGGGTTTCAAGATTAGATCTCTGTCATTTAGAGAACAGCAATAAAAACTCAATGATATAACCTAAAGGATGTGTGGTCTAGGTTAACAGAATTAACAGTGGATTGAAAAAATGCAAGTGTTTTTTTTTTTATTCTGTATAAATAAACTTCAGTATTTTAGCAAAAAGCCTCTTAACTGGATTCTATTCACTGCTACTTCAAAGATTTATTTATTGATATATATATATAGTCATCAAAAAACGCATTGTTTAATCATAAATCTGGCATAATTTAGCCTCCATTTTGTGAATGGAGAGTACATTTTCTGCAATCTAGTATACTATATATATCTCTTTTAAAACAATGAAGTGCGCCCTCGTGTGTCGCTATTGAGAAATACAACACGCTTTGATGAATGTGCCACTCTTTCAGGCAGTCTGGCTGCGTTCTGTTACACACCTGCCTCGCTAGCTCTGCAGTTGGTAGAGTGGAGGATCAGAGTTAGGAGATAACTTTTCATGCCGGGGGAGGGGGCGAGTCTTACTCTAGGGGCCCATCGTTAAAATAGTTTTCTTCTAATTTAGTGGTGTCGTGATCCTATAGCGAAGCAGAAGTGCTGAATTATGGTATAGTGGAATGCTGATGTGTATAAAGTAAGCTTTTAACCACACAAATACTCAATTAAAAGTCGATAAACTTTCAAAAGTTGTAAAGAGTCAGTACATAAAATAGTTGAAAACATAACAGGAGAAATATTTGGCTACAAATGCACGCTATTGAGGTACTACGAATCCAGCGGATTGCTCAGGAATGCCATTAATGTAAACAGGGAAAGGGTTTATTGATGAAAAATACAAGGGCATTGAAAATAAATTGGTTTCCCTCACATTTCACACATACTTTAAACTCCCACCCCCTACAGGGACAATTAAAATAAAGCGGGGACTATTTTTTTAAGGGCTTTTTTTCCTGTAGTTTAAAAACTGTTAACAAGCATTTTTTTAGCTATGGGTTAGCGTTAATAAAAGCCTGATTTAATTTGCTAAACATTACTACAGTAACAATTTGAACCGATTTCAAGCATATGATCGACTGGGTATTGATTATCCATAGGGCTCTGCTGTTTGATTGATCATCCATAGGGCTCTGCTGTTTGATTGATCATCCATAGGGCTCTGGTATTTGATTGATCATCCATAGAAAACTGGTGTTTGATTGATCATCCATAGGGCTCTGCTGTTTGATTGATCATCCATAGGGCTCTGGTATTTGATTGATCATCCATAGGTCTCTGGTGTTTGATTGATCATCCATAGGGCTTTGCTGTTTGATTGATCATCCATAGGGCTCTGCTGTTTGATTGATCATCCATAGGGCTCTGGTGTTTGATTGATCATCCATAGGGCTCTGCTGTTTGCAGTTTTAGCTGACTTATTATATGTTATTAACTAACAGTTAACAGAAAATAAATAATGTTAATAAACAAACAAAAAAAACGTCTGTTAAAATAAAGCGTGACGTAAGATGCTATATTAAATATAATTAGCAGGCAAAATATAACATGCGAGATGTTAATCAAAAATGTACAAACGTATTTTTAATTTTAGTGAAATAAAAAATTAACAAAAATAATAATAATAAAATGATAAACGCCTTCAAAACCACCTGATTTCTCGCGATCCAATTGCCAAATAAAGATATAAAAACGTTCATACAAGCGTCATCGCTGGGCTTCTGGGTAGTGTAGTTTTAAAAGCAATCCATTGTTTTTAAATAGGAGAAAAACAAAGAAACATTTCGTGCCAGCTAGTTAAGCGTTACTGCAAGTATTCAAGCGCGTGTGTGGAGTTGTATTTTTTCTAAACACCGCACTGCCAGCGGGGAATTAGCTCAAATGGTAGAGCGCTCGCTTAGCATGCGAGAGGTAGCGGGATCGATGCCCGCATTCTCCACTTTTTTTTTTTTTTAAATCCTACATCAGACAAGATGCGTTTTCTTTCTGAAAACATGTTTTCTTTTAATTTATTTTCGTTATCCACTAGTACATATAGAGTACAAGGATTTGCCCTTCTCTGTTTAAAACACATCCTGCTAGATTAATAAAATGATTGTTTCAAACACGCATAACAGTGACATATTAAAATGATATCGCGTGGCAATTGATAATTTAAACAATACAGCAATTTCAGCCAAGATGGCCGACAACACAGAGACAGTTTCTTCATTTTCTCAATGTAAATTTAGCTGTCAGGTCAGTATTATCTCCAGTTTAGTGACCCACCTTAAATTTTAACGTGAAGTTCATTAAATAATAAAAGGATTATTATTTCAGCCGTGTAACAGAAAGACCGTTTCACATGGCATTACTCCATTTCCACCTGAATGTGTATTGTGAAGATACTGTAGAGAGCAGAAACTGTAACTCTTTTAAATGACATTGTGGGCGGCTCTGAAAAGAGCCTTTGTGTTCAAATGCAGCCGATGAAAATCCTTAACCTCCGAATCCGTACAGAGTGCGACCCTGGCGCTTCAGAGCGTACACCACATCCATGGCGGTGACGGTCTTTCTCTTGGCGTGCTCGGTGTAGGTGACGGCATCCCGGATCACATTCTCCAGGAACACCTTCAACACCCCGCGGGTCTCTTCATAGATCAGCCCGGAGATTCGCTTCACTCCTCCGCGGCGAGCCAGACGGCGGATAGCGGGCTTGGTGATGCCCTAGATATTATCACGGAGTACTTTACGATGACGCTTGGCGCCTCCCTTTCCAAGTCCTTTACCGCCCTTGCCTCTTCCAGACATATTCCTAATAATTCCCAAACCAATAATCTACAAAACACAATGTTTTAAACAGGCTTTCAAGTCTCTTATATAGACACAGTTCGGACCTGATTGAAAAGAGTCCATCAATGAAGAGCGCGCACACTGAGCGCGTGTTAACTACAAACTGCTCATTCATTCAATGCAGTGTTGCTGATTAACAACGATAAACCTGTATTTATTATTATTATATGCAGTATATGGTGCATTTGTTTTAAAAACCTATATTACAAGTCCTTTCACTTTTTTTCGGGGGTCTGTGTAATGGTTATTTATTTTCCCGTGTATTATTATTATTATTATTAGTAGTAGTAGTATTTATTTCTTAGCAGACGCCCTTATCCAGGGCGACTTACAATTGATACAAGATATCACATTATACATTATTTCACATTATACAGATATCACATTATTTTTCACATACAATTACCCATTTATACAGTTGGGTTTTTACTGGAGCAATCTAGGTAAAGTACCTTGCTCAAGGGTACAGCAGCAGTGTCCCCCACTTGGGATTTGAACCCACAACCCTCCGGTCAAGAGTCCAGAGCCCTAACCACTACTCCACACTGCTGCCCATATTGCAGTTGTATTTGTGCATTTAAATTCATACGCAGTACATTATGAACCTGTTTCTGTTCCACACCGAACAACAGCTGAACGAGTCTGTTTATCTTTATTTACGGCATGTTTTACATGTATCTATACATAGGCGAATGCATGAGAATCTACGGGGGTCATTCATGTTTTTTTTTTAAACATATATTACGAATGGTACGGCGTCACTCACTTGCTCTTAAACAGCAGATAGAGGTGGCAATCCTTATGAAATACACCAGCTGTAAAACATTTAAACTGAGAAAATGCTGTGGTGATGTCAGGGTTAAAGTGTTGTAACAACTGTGGGTCATGGATAAAGAGAAGTGATAAAATGTAGCAAAATAATTCTCTCCTCGGCAGGGTGTGCTGAAGTGTGTTAACCGCACCTCACAGAAAGGCGATTAAATGTACAGTTTTTCAAACCTCACGCTTCTAAAGTACTTAGTGATGTTTGAGCAGCCTTCCGGGTTGTGCAGGGAATTGTAGCGTTACTTTGAACAGTAATGTGATCATTTTAATTGAAGAAAATACAGTGAAGTACTGAGCGAACAGGTCTACTGCGCTGAAGCGCAGTGATGTTTTAGTCTCCTCAGTCAGAAATGCTGTAAAGTTCCTGGTTAAAGAAGGAGCTAACATGCAAACATAACCCTTCTATTTAGAGACCCTCGGTTGTTTATGTATATTTGTTGTTCTTTCGCTATTAAATTGTATATTTTGGGCGGGTAGGAAACACAAGACGTTTTCAAGTATGTTGCCTGGGATACATGGAGTCTACACGGTTCTCATCGTGTGGATAAGTTCCGCTCTCCGCCTTTCCGCTCACATTCTCTGACAGACACAAGAGTCTCGCATTACGCTTACCTATTGGATAAAAAAGCTTAAAAATGGCAGAAACTGATCCCGCACCAGCCGCTCCTGTTCCGGCGAAAGCTCCCAAGAAGAAGACCGCAGCAAAGCCCAAGAAATCGGGTCCCAGCGTGTCGGAGCTCATCGTCAAGGCTGTGTCTGCCTCCAAGGAGCGCAGCGGGCTGTCCGTGGCGGCGCTCAAGAAGATCCTGCAGGCCGGCGGCTACGATGTGGAGAAGAACAACTCCCTCGTCAATAGAGCCCTCAAGAGCCTGGTGACCAAGGAGACCCTGCTACAGACCAAGGGCACCGGCGCCTCGGGCTCCTTCAAGCTCAACAAAAAGGCGGCTGAAGCCAAGGAGAAGGCGGCCAAGAAGAAGGCAGCAGCTCCCAAGAAACCAGCGGCAAAGAAAGCGGTTGTCAAGAAAACAACGAAAAAGGTTTCGGCAAAGAAAGCAGCGACTCCCAAGAAGTCTCCTAAGAAAGCGACGAAACCAAAAGCTGTAAAGAATGCGCCCAAGAGCCCGAAGAAAGCGGCTGCCAAGCCTAAAAAGGTCGTGAAGAAGAGCCCGAAGAAAGCGAAGGCAGCGCCTAAACCTAAACGGGTAACCAAGGCAGCTAAACCCGCAGCGAAGAAGGCGGCTCCGAAAAAGAAGTGATCAGACAAAGCGACGATGAAATAATGAACCCAAAGGCTCTTTTCAGAGCCAACACATCTTTCTAAAGAGCGGATCTATTTTTATATACAAACTTGGCACTCCTATGATGTTCTGAGCACAGTAAGAAAGTAACAGGCGCAGTTTGAATAAAGTAATTGGAGTAAATCAATGCTATATAAGATAACCATGAATAAATTAAGATTCGATTGGATTTTATTTGTCTAAATTAACTACGGTGTTTCCCTATAAATAGCAAATCAGGTTTTTGGTTGGAATAAACTTGGAAAGAAAAGCAGGAGACAATTTATTACATATAGTGTATATCAAATCAGTCACATTGTAAAATAATGGCCGCAAATTCCTAATTAATGTATATTTCCCAGCTGAATATTTCTTGCATTTCCTCAGAGTTCTGATGTTATCACATGTACAACAGTTGGGGTTAGGGATTATACACGCGATAACATCAGATCCCAGAGTAAGTGCATGTCGTACTCATAAGGAATTAGGAATTTGCGGTCATTATTTTAAAGTGTTACCATTAACTGTACGTTTATAGAGTAATTAATGAAATGTATCTATTATTCGATAACTAATATAGTAGACTTTTAACATGTAAAGTAGTTACACTTGTTTCAGGTTCCTGGATAATAAGCACTTTGAGAGAAGGGAGTGGCTCTTAAAAGAGCCTTTGTGTTTCACGGTATTTTCTTCAAAGGTTTTGCAGTTTAAGCGCGTTCCCCTCGGATGCGGCGGGCCAGCTGGATGTCTTTGGGCATGATGGTGACTCTCTTGGCGTGAATGGCACACAAGTTGGTGTCCTCAAACAGCCCGACCAGGTAAGCCTCGCTAGCCTCCTGCAGCGCCATCACAGCGGAGCTCTGGAAGCGCAGATCAGTCTTGAAATCCTGAGCGATTTCTCTGACGAGCCGCTGGAAGGGCAGCTTGCGGATCAGCAGCTCGGTGGATTTCTGATAGCGGCGGATCTCCCTCAGAGCCACAGTCCCGGGTCTGTAGCGATGAGGTTTCTTCACGCCGCCGGTAGCGGGAGCGCTCTTTCGGGCAGCCTTGGTAGCGAGCTGCTTTCTGGGCGCCTTTCCACCGGTGGACTTACGAGCGGTCTGCTTGGTTCTTGCCATCTTCAATGCAGTATGTAAAACGCTGTACAATA
The DNA here is from genome assembly GCF_902713425.1 of Acipenser ruthenus. Classification (NCBI taxonomy): domain Eukaryota; kingdom Metazoa; phylum Chordata; class Actinopteri; order Acipenseriformes; family Acipenseridae; genus Acipenser; species Acipenser ruthenus. Next base: position 7,977,954 of record NC_081242.1, on the reverse strand, counting down.
ACAAGAACCCGTATCCTTGAGAATATATAGAGGGACTGAGCTGCTCTGATAGGATATGAGACCTTAGGGCGGGTTTATGTTCCTCATTGGTTATATCCCAGATTCTCAATGACTGATTGGATCATTTGAATTTGGCGCGCATTCTATTGAAACGGTCACTCTGCCCGCCCGGTTTGCGCTCCTTCTCATAGGTTCTGATTTTGTGCTTTGTCACTCACAATAATCTCTTCTATTGAAAGACACATTTCATTGTTTTGGAAAGAAAACAATCTACCATAATGATTGATATTTATAAAGAACCCGTAGCTCGCGTCTCATCTTGTGTTTAACAACCTAGTGTCATATAATAAAATCCTACTGTATTTAAAATACTTTCTGTATTTCAAATTAAATAGATTGTGTATCATTGTATTGCACAGCAAAAACGTCAGAAATAGAGAAGACGACACTTTGTGGCAAAAAGAAAAAATAAACAAAAGATTTCGTTTACAATTAAAATAATTATCAGAATAATTAATCAAATAAAACTGCAGCTGTACTTTTAGCAGCTGGTGGTTTATTTATTTAAGGGAGGGGTGTTTTCACCCACCTGCTTTGGGTTTGTGATATCGCTAGAAGCATTGTTATGTTCTACTACTAAGTGTTTCAATTTGAACTAATTAAACATTAGTCAAACGGCTTCATATTTTTTAAACAGATAACATGCTCTTACTGAAATTGGGTGGCTCTTAAAAGAGCCTTTGGGGTTTTAAAAGATCTTAAAAGCGGCGTCCGAGTGATTTACTTCTTGGCTGGCTTCTCGGTTTTCTTGGGCAGCAGCACGGCCTGGATGTTGGGCAGCACTCCGCCCTGAGCGATGGTGACGCCTCCCATCAGCTTGTTGAGCTCCTCGTCGTTGCGGACAGCGAGCTGCAGGTGACGCGGGATGATTCTGGTTTTCTTGTTGTCCCGGGCGGCGTTCCCGGCCAGCTCCAGGATTTCAGCAGTCAGGTACTCGAGCACAGCGGCCAGATAGACCGGGGCTCCAGCGCCGACACGCTGGGCATAGTTTCCTTTCCGTAGCAGCCTATGAACGCGGCCGACTGGGAACTGCAGTCCCGCCCTGGAGGAGCGAGTCTTTGCCTTAGCTCGGGTCTTACCGCCGGTCTTTCCTCGTCCAGACATCTTCACTGTAATTCAAAAATTCAAAATGTAAATTAGTCTTTGCGCGCTTCCATTTTTTATACACGTTCGCTTAATTTTGATTGGACAAAACAGTACAATGTTTATTAGCATATTATAAACGTCATGGTTTGCATACGTCTCTGATTGGCTGAAACATATCACTCCTGCTCGCCATTCTTCTCTATCCCTCCCCAAGCAGCTTTTTCAGCTCTTTGTTCTTCTTGTCGCTTATTTTCTTACTTTTAAATCCAGAATAGATAGAAAGTCGTGTTGGATTTTTCTCAGAATTCATTGCCTTTGCTTTACAGTCTTCTATAGTTACACGCCTGTGCATTCGACTGTCTGAAAACAGGACAACCTAAGGGAGCTGTAACAGCAATAACAATTACCAACGTGATTTTTTATTGCAGATATTACAAATAGTATTTGAAAAAAGAGACATTTCATTTTGTAAGTCATTGGAATAGGCATTTCCACCCGCATGTTGTGCGGTTATTTTCTTGAAAACCTGTTAAAAAAGTTGTTTATTTTATAAATGAATAAAGAACATATAGCTTCAAACGTCTCCTCAGCTTTGCACTTCCGAATGCTGTGCCAGTGCGATCTGCTGGCTGTGCGATTCAGCGTATTTCTGCGCATGCGCCATTATACCGGCCTGTGCTCAGAAAATAGCATTTTACACAATTACTTACTGCCATAATTTGCCAATATTGGCGTTTTCTTCGAGAGACATTGGGCAAAAGTGAAATTTACTGTAGAAGTTTGATGCATTTTTTGGACAGCGAAAATTTGACACAGGTCCTCTATACTAGACTCATGGCGGATATCGGTAGGTGGCGCTAGCCCGGAATCAGACACATGTGTGGCAGTCTGAGGGCAACAACGCGGAAGTCCGTGTCTGCGGGAATAATCAACACACCAGGAGCGGAAGAGAAGCGTTTTTTTCCACATTTTGTGGTTACTGAACAGCTCGTTTGTCTGATTATTTTTTAAAACGTTCGTTCTGTGACCCCGGTGTCTATTTTCAGCATCTCCAATGACCTGATTTTAAAAAAAGTGAACATTATAGACAGTACTGAAAAGAGTAAGACAGAGGGCCACGTTTTCCAGTTAGACAAGACAACTAGCTTCAAGAAGAAAAACGAGAATGAGACCCGTCTGTGAAATGAGAGAGATGGATATCTGCGCATCCTCCGCGTCTCTCCTGGAAGAAGAACTCGCCTCTGCTATCGAGCCTGCAGTGAAAGCGGCTGTGCTGAGCGTCATGTCTGCGATCACAAGGTTCGTGGACAGTAAATGTGCAGTTTTCCACCTGAGACTGGACGAAAGAGACAAAGATTTCGAAAGCGTGATGTTGCGATTGGAAATCGCGGAGAGCGAGTTGAAAGCCGTAAGAGAACGAGAATGCACGAACACTGCCGATAAGAACTTCACACACTCTCTCACAAACACCGATGAACAATACTGCGGGACTGACATCATCACAGACGTCACTGAATCATGTTGGTATTGCTTTCCACGTGAGGAATTACCTGAAGTACTCCTCCTCTTTTGTTGATACACTTATCATATTAACGCTATGTCTTATACATTACTGCAATGCTCTTTAAAATGTAGGGCAGACAAGGTCACTACATTTCCAGTGTCATAGGGTTATATTTATACACACTTTTTGATTGCCTGTTCAAAGGGGTAGAGGAATAGACTGACCTGAACTAGCCAGCTACACTTACATTGACTCTGCTAGTGGGAAGCCTTGAAGATGCATTGAATTGCTGGACTCTTGTGCTGAAGTTAGATGGGTCTATTTGTAATCTAATCATGTCCATATTGATAAGAAAAATGATATTCAGAAGCAGTATCATTTTAATTTTATTTTGAACAGCAACCTTAATTAATTAATTAATTAATTAATTAATTAAACATGTTCAATGCAGGTCTAATGGACAGAGCTAGCAAAATATAATTGGAGGTTGGGGGCCCAATTCAGCCCTTCTCACATATAATGACAAGTTACTGAATGTGCAGTCTAGAACGAACGCAGTTTATGATGCAGACTTTACAGTCTTTCACTCTTCTCTTTGACACAGGTCCTGCAGAGAGAAATGCTCTCCCTCATGCTGAGGAAGGGTTGAAGGCAGAATCAGTTCCCATTGAAGAGGAGCTCTTTGACCAGGAATGGTGCAGGAGTCCAAAGCAGGCTCCAGAGCTGACATCTATTGAAGGGGAGGAGGAGAAACCTGGACTGGATCCTGTCCACTTTAAAGGGGAGTCACCTGAACTGGAACCTGTCCACGTTAATGAAGAGATCCCTGGAATTGAACCGGTCATCATTAAAGAGGAGGTTCTTGAACTTGAATCTGACCCCATTGAAGAGGGGGGTTCTGACCACTTTGAAAGACGGCAGCAGATTCACGCTGGACAGAAACTGCATTGCTGCACAGAATGTGGTACGAGTTTCAGTACGTTTGCAGAGCTGACAAGCCACCAGTGCATTCACACAGAGAGGAAACAGTATCGCTGCACTGAATGTGGAAAAAGTTACAAATATTCAAACCACCTTAAAACACACCAGCGGACCCACACAGGAGAAAAGCCCTATTGCTGCAGTGAATGTGGTAAGAGATTTATTTCATCAGAACAGTTGAAGAGACACCAGCGAAGTCATACAGGAGAAAAGCCATATCACTGTACACAATGTGGGAAGAGTTTTACTCAGTTTGGAAACTTGAAATTGCACTGGCGAATTCACACGGGAGAGAAACCGTATTGCTGCACGGAATGTGGAAAGTGTTTCACACAGTTACAGCACCTCAAAACTCACCAGCGAATTCACACAGCAAAGAAATTGTACTGAAAAAAAAACACAAAATCAAAGTTTTTAAGTACCACTGTTTGGAGATTTTTTTAAAGACACAATGGACCTAATTATTATTATTTTTTTTTTAACATTTTAGAGAAAGAAAGATTTTTTTTTTTAAAAGTGCGATTGGATTAGAAAAAAACAAACAAAAAACTTCCATCACTTGTTATATAGACGATACTGGGTCTTATATTTTTGTGTACCATGAATGTAAAAGATGTCTGAGAGGAGACTGGCAATCTGTGAAGAGAAGGATCTGTGAAGATGGGAGGGTAGCAAAGGGTGCAACCGTTAGCTTAGACACCGCCGATCAGTAAATTCTATTAAGACACCTGGTGAAAACTGGTGAAATGTTTGTACATAGTATGTTTATGCAGGAAAAGAAAAATGTAGTGAATAAAAATTATACAAAGTCAGCTAAGCCATCTTAATGCGATCAGTAATGTTAATGTTAAAAATAAAAATATGTTTTAGGATTATTGTTAACTTTTAAAATCATTTTCTTTAAGCAGATAGTGTTCTGTGTATTATATGTATAGTAAGGGGGCACATGATGGTGGTCCACTATGAAAGGCGCTATATATGAAAGGCGCTTGATTGATTGATATCTGTCCCTAAAGCCAGGAAATACTTCTGCTGGGGAGTTAGTTGCAGATTGTCTTGCAGACACCCAGTGTTGGATGTCTCAGAATTATTTAATGCTAAATTCAGATAAAACAGAGGCTATGCTCATGGGCTCTCAGAACCAACTAAAAACATGTGGGATTACATGAGTAATCTCTCATTCAATCTTAAACTAGGAATGAAAAATGTGGGTGTCATCTTTGATCCTGATATATCAGTTGAGACTTATATTAGGGAAGTTACTGAACCATTTGAGAACTATACCCAAACTTAGACCAATTGTTTATATATCTGATGCCAAGATAGACTATTGCATGCCTTTGTTTCATCTAGAATTGATTACTGTAATGCACCTCTCTCTGGTATCCCAAAAGATGTGCTGTCCCTCTTACAGCTCGTTGAGAATACCACCGCTAGAATTCTGACGAAAACCAGGAAGAGTTAACATATTACCCCATGTTTTAGTTTTTTTTACACTGGTTCTCTGTACAGTATAGAATGGATTTTAAGATGTTGCTGTTAACCTATAAAGCCCTAAATGGAGAGGCACCTAGTTATTTACAAGAGTTACTGACCCCGTATCATCCAAATCACACACAGATCACAGGATGTGTGGCTGCTGGTTATTATTATTTGTTTATTTAGCAGACGCCTTTATCCAAGGCGACTTACAGAGACTAGGGTGTGTGAGCTATGCATCAGCTGCAGAGTCACTTACAATTACGTCTCGCCCGGAGGAGGTGAGGTTACAGGAGGTTAAGTGACTTGCTCAGAGTCACACAATGAATCAGTGGCTGAGGTGGGATTTGAACCGGGGACCTCCTGGTTACTAGCCCTTTTCTTTAACCACCGGACCACACAGCCTCCTATATTCTGAGGATCAACAAAATTAACATGGGAGGAAGAGCTTTCTCATGCAGAGCCCCTGAATGATGGACTGCCCTTCCTTCTTTCATCATAGAAGCTGGGACTAATTCTTAACAGTATATATAGATATAGATATATATATACCTTTTTTAAAATATGTTATTTAATATGTAGCAGGTATTGCTACATATTAGTGGTATTGTGTTGTGTAAATGTAAAGGTTTTTTTTGTCTTTTTTTATGCTTTGTGATACTTTTGTATGAAAAGCGCTATATAAATTTAATAAATAAAAAGCTCTTGACAATTACATTTTCTTTTAATGCAGTTTATTCTTTTATTTCACGGTAATGGTGGCTGCTAGAAGAGAAAGTCTCCTTATAAAAGATGTTCTTAGTAAAAGCACAGCAATGTGTAATAAAGCCCAGTGAAAATAGTGAAGTATAAGAACGCATTGTGAAGCACAGAGAGGTACAGTAAACAATACAAAAACAACAAGGTAAATCATGTTAAACTGTGCTAAATGAAATATATAATCATGGGAAACTGCATATAAATTATATATATATATATATATATATATATATATATATATATATATATATATATATATATATATACACACACACACACACATATTTTTCCATTAATTATTGTTTGTCTATTGTTGAGTGTTAATTCCAGTATTAAAAACACAGCCTGCTTAATTTGAAGGCACTTTTTAAAAAAAAAAAAAAAACAGGCTTTACTGATGACTAACAATAAAAAAAGAAGCGCCAAGAGCTTGGAAACAGTGACTATTTCCACATTGCGCGCAAAAAATCGAATGATCCAATAAATCATTGATAACGTAAAATGTAACCAATGGGGAACATAGCACCGCCTACGTGTCTCATAGCCTATCAGGACAGCACAAATTCTGTATATATTCTGTGGTAGCGCCTGCTAGTATTATATTTTGCAGGCTTTGATTCTGTGTTGAAAATGGCAAGAACCAAGCAGACAGCTCGTAAGTCCACCGGTGGAAAGGCGCCCAGGAAGCAGCTCGCTACCAAGGCTGCCCGAAAGAGCGCTCCCGCTACCGGCGGCGTGAAGAAACCTCATCGCTACAGACCCGGGACTGTGGCTCTGAGGGAGATCCGCCGCTATCAGAAATCCACCGAGCTGCTGATCCGCAAGCTGCCCTTCCAGCGGCTCGTCAGAGAAATCGCTCAGGATTTCAAGACTGATCTGCGCTTCCAGAGCTCCGCTGTGATGGCGCTGCAGGAGGCTAGCGAGGCTTACCTGGTCGGGCTGTTTGAGGACACCAACCTGTGTGCCATTCACGCCAAGAGAGTCACCATCATGCCCAAAGACATCCAGCTGGCCCGCCGCATCCGAGGGGAACGCGCTTAAACTGCAAAACCTTTGAAGAAAATACCGTGAAACACAAAGGCTCTTTTAAGAGCCACTCCCTTCTCTCAAAGTGCTTATTATCCAGGAACTTGAAACAAGTGTAACTACTTTACATGTTAAAAGTCTACTATATTAGTTATCTTATAATAGATACATTTCATTAACAAGTAACACTTGAAAATAATGACCGCAAATTCCTAATAAATACGGCATGCACTTACTCTGGGATCTGATGTTATCACGTGTATAATCCCTAACCCCAACTGTTGTACATGTGATAACATCAGAACTCTGAGAAAATGCAAGACATGTTCAGCTGAGAAATATACATTAAATAACAATTTTAGGCCATTATTTTACAATGTGACTGATTTGATATACAGTATATGTAATAAATTGTCTCCTGCTTTTCTTTCCAAGAGTTTATTCCAACCAAAAAACTGATTTGCTATTTATAGGGAAACACCGTAGTTAATTTAGACAAATAAAATCCAATCGAATCTTAATTTATTCACGGTTATTTTATACAGCATTGATTTACTCCAATTACTTTATTCAAACTGCGCCTGTTACTTTCTTACTGTGCTCAGAACATCATAGGAGTGCCAAGTTTGTATATAAAAATAGATCTGCTCTCTTTAGAAAGGTGTGTTGGCTCTGAAAAGAGCCTTTGGGTTCATTATTTCATCGTCGCTTTGTCTGATCACTTCTTTTTCGGAGCCGCCTTCTTCGCTGCGGGTTTAGCTGCCTTGGTTACCCGTTTAGGTTTAGGCGCTGCCTTCGCTTTCTTCGGGCTCTTCTTTACGACCTTTTTAGGCTTGGCAGCCGCTTTCTTCGGGCTCTTGGGCGCCTTCTTTACAGCTTTTGGTTTCGTCGCTTTCTTAGGAGACTTCTTGGGAGTCGCTGCTTTCTTTGCTGAAACCTTTTTCGTTGTTTTCTTGACAACCGCTTTCTTTGCCGCTGGTTTCTTGGGAGCTGCTGCCTTCTTCTTGGCCGCCTTCTCCTTGGCTTCAGCCGCCTTTTTGTTGAGCTTGAAGGAGCCCGAGGCGCCGGTGCCCTTGGTCTGTAGCAGGGTCTCCTTGGTCACCAGGCTCTTGAGGGCTCTATTGACGAGGGAGTTGTTCTTCTCCACATCGTAGCCGCCGGCCTGCAGGATCTTCTTGAGCGCCGCCACGGACAGCCCGCTGCGCTCCTTGGAGGCAGACACAGCCTTGACGATGAGCTCCGACACGCTGGGACCCGATTTCTTGGGCTTTGCTGCGGTCTTCTTCTTGGGAGCTTTCGCCGGAACAGGCGCGACTGGTGCGGGAGCAGTTTCTGCCATTTCTAAGATTTTGAAGAAAGAGAAAACTATCTAATATACAAGCAAAGTGCGAGACTCTTGTATCTGTCAGAGAATGTGAGCGGAAAGGCGGAGAGCGGAACTTATCCACACGATGAGAACCGTGTAGACTCCACGTATCCCAGGCAACACACTCATTCTGAAACGTTCTGTCTTGTGTTTTCTACCCGCACAAAAGATACAATTTAATAGTGAAATGCGAACTAATATACAGAAACAACCGATGGTATCAAACGAGAAGGGTTTTGTTTACAATATAGCTCATTCTTTAACCAGGAGTCTTATTTCATTTTTAACTGAGATGACGAAATCCTCACTGCGCTTCAGTGAAACACATCAGTTCGCTCAGTACCTCGCTATATGTTTTTGAAATTAAATGGTGAAATCACTGTTTTTAATAACTGTGTACTTTGTCTCAAATCCCGGAAGGCTAGTCAAAGTCAAATTAATAAATTTGAAGCGTGAGGTTTGTAAAACTGGACATTTAATCGCCTTTATGTCGGGTGCGGGTAACACACTTCAGCACACACCGCCAGCACGTCCCATTCTAATCGACTCGGGGAATTTCTTTGCTGTTTTATCACTTCTCTTTATCCTTGACCCACTCTGGTTACAGCAATTGAATTACGCTGGCGTCACCGCAGCATTATCTCAGTAGTTTAATATTTGACTGGTGGTGTATTTCATAATGATGCCATGATTCCTATGCACAAACTCACGTAATAGTGCGTAGAAAAATAAGTAACCATTAGGTAGAACAAAATGTGAAACAATTCATATCTGAACAGTTTAATGAATCTTCACAGTTGTATCTTTTCTCCTTGTAATATGGGTATTTAAAACAAATGCGACAATTAGTACGAAAAACAATTCAATAAAAAATACAGATTCAGCGTTATGAATCAGCAAAACCGTGCATTGAATGACAGTCAGCAGTTCAGTGGTTAACACGCGCTCAGGGACACGGCTCTCTGGTGGGCGGGTCTAATGTGTGCGCGCTCTTCTTTGCTGGCTTGGTTTCAATCAGGTCCGATCTATGTGTATATAAGATACTTTCAGGGGCTCTCTTCAGTTATTGTATTGTTTTATTAGTTGTTTTTAACATGTCTGGAAGAGGCAAAGGTGGCAAAGGACTTGGAAAGGGAGGCGCCAAGCGTCATCGTAAAGTACTGCGAGACAACATCCAGGGTATCACCAAGCCCGCTATCCGTCGTCTAGCTCGCCGCGGAGGAGTGAAGCGAATCTCCGGGCTGATCTATGAAGAGACCCGCGGGGTGTTGAAGGTGTTTCTGGAGAATGTGATCCGGGATGCCGTCACCTACACCGAGCACGCCAAGAGAAAGACCGTCACCGCTATGGATGTGGTGTACGCTCTGAAGCGGCAGGGTCGCACTTTGTACGGATTCGGAGGTTAAGGATTTTCATCGGCTGCATTTGAACACAAAGGCTCTTTTCAGAGCCAACCAAAATGTCTTTTAAAGAGGTCAAAGTTCTTCCCCCCCCCCTCTCTCCCCCCTCCCCCCCAGTATTTGAGAAATGTTGCGTTGGAATAGAATGATACTTTGTTAAAACCAACTTTGTTACACGGCTGATGCGTATTATTTAATTGATTTCAATACTCTCATTACTTTTAAAAAAACAAATTTTGGAAGTTCCTGGCAGATGTCGCACATTTTCATACAGTTCTTGTAATACAAACATCCACACTAAAATATTTAGTTACATGAAGAGAAAAAAAAACTATTACTGATCAATTTGTTTCATAAATACTGTTTTATTGAGATTAGTTTAAGAGTTATTTGGGATTTTTATTTATTAATAGAATTAATATATAGCTTTAACTTTAAACTATTTTTTTTTATATACTGTAATTCTTTTTTATAAAATTGCGCCAAAATTAAATAAAGTATTTCTGTGGAAAGGGGCTAAGTTCAACAAATACCTGTTCTCTCTTACACTAACCAGTCAAAAGAAGCAAGTCTTACATTTTAATATCTCTTATTCTGTTTTGTTCATATTCCTTTCGAATTATTTTAGTTATTGCTTTTTATATAAACTTATCCTGCTGTTTTTATTGTACTATTGTATGTCTTTTTTTGTGTATTTCTTTGTTAAAGCGTCTTGGGATGGCTTGCGATGAAAGGCGCTTCATAAATAAAATTGGATTTGATTTTAGTCCCGCCTGTGGCGTATTAATTAGTTACCAGCCTGCTGTTAAAGGCGGTACAATGTTAGGGGCTCTGAGAGTCTGAAATACTGCCTCGCCATTCAAGTTCCAGAGAAAGAAAAAACAAAATGCCGGAGCACCAGAGCTGCCCTATCCGCTCCAAGAAAGCCGTTGTTAAGAAGCCGTGGAGGAAGAAAGCGCAGGAAGGAGAGCAACGCCATCTACGTGTACAAAATGCTGAAGCAGGTCCACCCGACACCGGCTTCTCTTCCAATCCGATGCGCATCCTGAACTGCGCATGTTGGAGCGCATAGTCTCGCTTGGAGGTAAAGAGGTAAATTATTCAACTAGGATGATGCATTACAGATGGCAATGAATGTGTTTTGCGCTCTGCAGTTGTTAGTAGAGGAATGTATTGCTCAGAAGCGGGAGCCTACGTAGCTGGTTGTCGTGGCCGAGTGGTTAAGGCGATGGACTAGAAATCCATTGGGGTCTCCCCGCGCAGGTTCGAATCCTGCCGACAACGTGAACTATTTTGATTTATCTTTTTATTCCTTGCTATTGTATAATCTCACTTGAATGGATATTGTTTAGGAATATGTTTTTCATCTGGGCACAATTCTAGGTTACTGAACCTCATTGACAAGATACTCGAGTTAAAACATACACACAGTAAAAGTCCAAAGCACTATTTTGGTTATTTGCTTGCCTTTCATGTTTCACTTTGAAAACCCGTGTTAATCAAAACTTGCTAACAATGTAGAGAACATAAATACTTAGACTATAGTGTATCAATTATATATAAATTAATATCTCTTATTATAAGATATGTACTCTCCAGCAGTTTTGGCGATAGGTCCTGTCTGACAAAACGTTCATATTATTATTATTATTATTATTATTATTGAACAAAATATCCTCTGTAGTTTGTTATATAGCTGAGTACATGTTTTTCGTTTATGATTTCTATGCATTGAAACAGTCAAGCTGCGCCCCCGTGTGTCTCTAATGAGTATAACACGCTCTGCTGAGGGCTCCACTGATTCAGACAGTCTGCCCGCGCTGTGAGACAGACCTGCCTTCGATAGCTCAGTTGGTAGAGCGGAGGACTGTAGTGGTGAAGCATGGGCATCCTTAGGTCGCTGGTTCAAATCCGGCTCGAAGGACAGAAGTTTTAATTTTATAGACACTCGTTGTTTTAACACATTATATTTTCTGGAAATACCTGATGCCATTTTCCACGGAAGACAATATTAGCATCGGGTTTCACAGAACACGATGATCGCTGATCTAAAGCGCATCTAAAGAAGGCAGACGAGCCTTATGTCATTGCCTTAGCTCATGTCATTGAGTCCTGGGATCAGCCTAGCTGCCCTTCTCGAGGGCAATTATGTTTTTTTTGTAGTAAGGTTGTAATGGTCACTACTCTGTTGATAAACAACAGCCCTATCCTCCCTAATGAGTTATTAATTGCCACAAAAAATAGATAAAGAAAATGACCAACAGCAAAACACGGGGACGTCAGAAGTACCAATTTAAGAATAATACACTGTTTATTACATGTATGTCAATAAAGCCAGAAATGAACCAATTACAAGAACCCAGCAAGAAACAGATAACGTATAAACATCAATAGAATGACGAGTGAAAGTGAGCAGAAAAGATAGAAACACATGGAGGAAAATGGATAATGAAAAGTAAAACTGACCAAAACAAATAGCAAAATGGAGGAGCTTCTGAGATTCCTTTAACAAACACAATACCTCAGAAACACATATAAACATTAACAGATAAATAAACCAGTTTTTTTTTTTGACGGGTGGCATTGAACACAAACGCACCAAGTCCTTTAGAGTTGACAGTACTTCAAACAATCCCAGGTGAAGTAAATGAAAAACAAAAATATTAAACAATAAACTCCACACAAGGAATAAATAAACAACAGTGAATTATAATTATATATTACAGTGCAAGTGAATAATTAAATCAGCCACCACAGATCCCCAAATGATACACAAATTGGCTAACAGTTAATGCTCCAGGGAACAAAAACACCAGTAAACAGTGACGTCACTCCTTCGCAGCTCCTCTACAGTAAACACACAACGATACAAACCAACTCAAACACACGAATAAACCACAGAGGACTCCAAATACAATCTGCTACAGACCAAGGGCACCGGCGCCTCGGGCTCCTTCAAGCTCAACAAAAAGGCGGCTGAAGCCAAGGAGAAGGCGGCCAAGAAGAAGGCAGCAGCTCCCAAGAAACCAGCGGCAAAGAAAGCGGTTGTCAAGAAAACAACGAAAAAGGTTTCGGCAAAGAAAGCAGCGACTCCCAAGAAGTCTCCTAAGAAAGCGACGAAACCAAAAGCTGTAAAGAATGCGCCCAAGAGCCCGAAGAAAGCGGCTGCCAAGCCTAAAAAGGTCGTGAAGAAGAGCCCGAAGAAAGCGAAGGCAGCGCCTAAACCTAAACGGGTAACCAAGGCAGCTAAACCCGCAGCGAAGAAGGCGGCTCCGAAAAAGAAGTGATCAGACAAAGCGACGATGAAATAATGAACCCAAAGGCTCTTTTCAGAGCCAACACATCTTTCTAAAGAGCGGATCTATTTTTATATACAAACTTGGCACTCCTATGATGTTCTGAGCACAGTAAGAAAGTAACAGGCGCAGTTTGAATAAAGTAATTGGAGTAAATCAATGCTATATAAGATAACCATGAATAAATTAAGATTCGATTGGATTTTATTTGTCTAAATTAACTACGGTGTTTCCCTATAAATAGCAAATCAGGTTTTTGGTTGGAATAAACTTGGAAAGAAAAGCAGGAGACAATTTATTACATATAGTGTATATCAAATCAGTCACATTGTAAAATAATGGCCGCAAATTCCTAATTAATGTATATTTCCCAGCTGAATATTTCTTGCATTTCCTCAGAGTTCTGATGTTATCACATGTACAACAGTTGGGGTTAGGGATTATACACGCGATAACATCAGATCCCAGAGTAAGTGCATGTCGTACTCATAAGGAATTAGGAATTTGCGGTCATTATTTTAAAGTGTTACCATTAACTGTACGTTTATAGAGTAATTAATGAAATGTATCTATTATTCGATAACTAATATAGTAGACTTTTAACATGTAAAGTAGTTACACTTGTTTCAGGTTCCTGGATAATAAGCACTTTGAGAGAAGGGAGTGGCTCTTAAAAGAGCCTTTGTGTTTCACGGTATTTTCTTCAAAGGTTTTGCAGTTTAAGCGCGTTCCCCTCGGATGCGGCGGGCCAGCTGGATGTCTTTGGGCATGATGGTGACTCTCTTGGCGTGAATGGCACACAAGTTGGTGTCCTCAAACAGCCCGACCAGGTAAGCCTCGCTAGCCTCCTGCAGCGCCATCACAGCGGAGCTCTGGAAGCGCAGATCAGTCTTGAAATCCTGAGCGATTTCTCTGACGAGCCGCTGGAAGGGCAGCTTGCGGATCAGCAGCTCGGTGGATTTCTGATAGCGGCGGATCTCCCTCAGAGCCACAGTCCCGGGTCTGTAGCGATGAGGTTTCTTCACGCCGCCGGTAGCGGGAGCGCTCTTTCGGGCAGCCTTGGTAGCGAGCTGCTTTCTGGGCGCCTTTCCACCGGTGGACTTACGAGCGGTCTGCTTGGTTCTTGCCATCTTCAATGCAGTATGTAAAACGCTGTACAATAACAAGAACCCGTATCCTTGAGAATATATAGAGGGACTGAGCTGCTCTGATAGGATATGAGACCTTAGGGCGGGTTTATGTTCCTCATTGGTTATATCCCAGATTCTCAATGACTGATTGGATCATTTGAATTTGGCGCGCATTCTATTGAAACGGTCACTCTGCCCGCCCGGTTTGCGCTCCTTCTCATAGGTTCTGATTTTGTGCTTTGTCACTCACAATAATCTCTTCTATTGAAAGACACATTTCATTGTTTTGGAAAGAAAACAATCTACCATAATGATTGATATTTATAAAGAACCCGTAGCTCGCGTCTCATCTTGTGTTTAACAACCTAGTGTCATATAATAAAATCCTACTGTATTTAAAATACTTTCTGTATTTCAAATTAAATAGATTGTGTATCATTGTATTGCACAGCAAAAACGTCAGAAATAGAGAAGACGACACTTTGTGGCAAAAAGAAAAAATAAACAAAAGATTTCGTTTACAATTAAAATAATTATCAGAATAATTAATCAAATAAAACTGCAGCTGTACTTTTAGCAGCTGGTGGTTTATTTATTTAAGGGAGGGGTGTTTTCACCCACCTGCTTTGGGTTTGTGATATCGCTAGAAGCATTGTTATGTTCTACTACTAAGTGTTTCAATTTGAACTAATTAAACATTAGTCAAACGGCTTCATATTTTTTAAACAGATAACATGCTCTTACTGAAATTGGGTGGCTCTTAAAAGAGCCTTTGGGGTTTTAAAAGATCTTAAAAGCGGCGTCCGAGTGATTTACTTCTTGGCTGGCTTCTCGGTTTTCTTGGGCAGCAGCACGGCCTGGATGTTGGGCAGCACTCCGCCCTGAGCGATGGTGACGCCTCCCATCAGCTTGTTGAGCTCCTCGTCGTTGCGGACAGCGAGCTGCAGGTGACGCGGGATGATTCTGGTTTTCTTGTTGTCCCGGGCGGCGTTCCCGGCCAGCTCCAGGATTTCAGCAGTCAGGTACTCGAGCACAGCGGCCAGATAGACCGGGGCTCCAGCGCCGACACGCTGGGCATAGTTTCCTTTCCGTAGCAGCCTATGAACGCGGCCGACTGGGAACTGCAGTCCCGCCCTGGAGGAGCGAGTCTTTGCCTTAGCTCGGGTCTTACCGCCGGTCTTTCCTCGTCCAGACATCTTCACTGTAATTCAAAAATTCAAAATGTAAATTAGTCTTTGCGCGCTTCCATTTTTTATACACGTTCGCTTAATTTTGATTGGACAAAACAGTACAATGTTTATTAGCATATTATAAACGTCATGGTTTGCATACGTCTCTGATTGGCTGAAACATATCACTCCTGCTCGCCATTCTTCTCTATCCCTCCCCAAGCAGCTTTTTCAGCTCTTTGTTCTTCTTGTCGCTTATTTTCTTACTTTTAAATCCAGAATAGATAGAAAGTCGTGTTGGATTTTTCTCAGAATTCATTGCCTTTGCTTTACAGTCTTCTATAGTTACACGCCTGTGCATTCGACTGTCTGAAAACAGGACAACCTAAGGGAGCTGTAACAGCAATAACAATTACCAACGTGATTTTTTATTGCAGATATTACAAATAGTATTTGAAAAAAGAGACATTTCATTTTGTAAGTCATTGGAATAGGCATTTCCACCCGCATGTTGTGCGGTTATTTTCTTGAAAACCTGTTAAAAAAGTTGTTTATTTTATAAATGAATAAAGAACATATAGCTTCAAACGTTTCCTCAGCTTTGCACTTCCGAATGCTGTGCCAGTGCGATCTGCTGGCTGTGCGATTCAGCGTATTTCTGCGCATGCGCCATTATACCGGCCTGTGCTCAGAAAATAGCATTTTACACAATTACTTACTGCCATAATTTGCCAATATTGGCGTTTTCTTCGAGAGACATTGGGCAAAAGTGAAATTTACTGTAGAAGTTTGATGCATTTTTTGGACAGCGAAAATTTGACACAGGTCCTCTATACTAGACTCATGGCGGATATCGGTAGGTGGCGCTAGCCCGGAATCAGACACATGTGTGGCAGTCTGAGGGCAACAACGCGGAAGTCCGTGTCTGCGGGAATAATCAACACACCAGGAGCGGAAGAGAAGCGTTTTTTTCCACATTTTGTGGTTACTGAACAGCTCGTTTGTCTGATTATTTTTTAAAACGTTCGTTCTGTGACCCCGGTGTCTATTTTCAGCATCTCCAATGACCTGATTTTAAAAAAAGTGAACATTATAGACAGTACTGAAAAGAGTAAGACAGAGGGCCACGTTTTCCAGTTAGACAAGACAACTAGCTTCAAGAAGAAAAACGAGAATGAGACCCGTCTGTGAAATGAGAGAGATGGATCTCTGCGCATCCTCCGCGTCTCTCCTGGAAGAAGAACTCGTCTCTGCTATCGAGCCTGCAGTGAAAGCGGCTGTGCTGAGCGTCATGTCTGCGATCACAAGGTTCGTGGACAGTAAATGTGCAGTTTTCCACCTGAGACTGGACGAAAGAGACAAAGATTTCGAAAGCGTGATGTTGCGATTGGAAATCGCGGAGAGCGAGTTGAAAGCCGTAAGAGAACGAGAATGCACGAACACTGCCGATAAGAACTTCACACACTCTCTCACAAACACCGATGAACAATACTGCGGGACTGACATCATCACAGACGTCACTGAATCATGTTGGTATTGCTTTCCACGTGAGGAATTACCTGAAGTACTCCTCCTCTTTTGTTGATACACTTATCATATTAACGCTATGTCTTATACATTACTGCAATGCTCTTTAAAATGTAGGGCAGACAAGGTCACTACATTTCCAGTGTCATAGGGTTATATTTATACACACTTTTTGATTGCCTGTTCAAAGGGGTAGAGGAATAGACTGACCTGAACTAGCCAGCTACACTTACATTGACTCTGCTAGTGGGAAGCCTTGAAGATGCATTGAATTGCTGGACTCTTGTGCTGAAGTTAGATGGGTCTATTTGTAATCTAATCATGTCCATATTGATAAGAAAAATGATATTCAGAAGCAGTATCATTTTAATTTTATTTTGAACAGCAACCTTAATTAATTAATTAATTAATTAATTAATTAAACATGTTCAATGCAGGTCTAATGGACAGAGCTAGCAAAATATAATTGGAGGTTGGGGGCCCAATTCAGCCCTTCTCACATATAATGACAAGTTACTGAATGTGCAGTCTAGAACGAACGCAGTTTATGATGCAGACTTTACAGTCTTTCACTCTTCTCTTTGACACAGGTCCTGCAGAGAGAAATGCTCTCCCTCATGCTGAGGAAGGGTTGAAGGCAGAATCAGTTCCCATTGAAGAGGAGCTCTTTGACCAGGAATGGTGCAGGAGTCCAAAGCAGGCTCCAGAGCTGACATCTATTGAAGGGGAGGAGGAGAAACCTGGACTGGATCCTGTCCACTTTAAAGGGGAGTCACCTGAACTGGAACCTGTCCACGTTAATGAAGAGATCCCTGGAATTGAACCGGTCATCATTAAAGAGGAGGTTCTTGAACTTGAATCTGACCCCATTGAAGAGGGGGGTTCTGACCACTTTGAAAGACGGCAGCAGATTCACGCTGGACAGAAACTGCATTGCTGCACAGAATGTGGTACGAGTTTCAGTACGTTTGCAGAGCTGACAAGCCACCAGTGCATTCACACAGAGAGGAAACAGTATCGCTGCACTGAATGTGGAAAAAGTTACAAATATTCAAACCACCTTAAAACACACCAGCGGACCCACACAGGAGAAAAGCCCTATTGCTGCAGTGAATGTGGTAAGAGATTTATTTCATCAGAACAGTTGAAGAGACACCAGCGAAGTCATACAGGAGAAAAGCCATATCACTGTACACAATGTGGGAAGAGTTTTACTCAGTTTGGAAACTTGAAATTGCACTGGCGAATTCACACGGGAGAGAAACCGTATTGCTGCACGGAATGTGGAAAGTGTTTCACACAGTTACAGCACCTCAAAACTCACCAGCGAATTCACACAGCAAAGAAATTGTACTGAAAAAAAAACACAAAATCAAAGTTTTTAAGTACCACTGTTTGGAGATTTTTTTAAAGACACAATGGACCTAATTATTATTATTTTTTTTTTAACATTTTAGAGAAAGAAAGATTTTTTTTTTTAAAAGTGCGATTGGATTAGAAAAAAACAAACAAAAAACTTCCATCACTTGTTATATAGACGATACTGGGTCTTATATTTTTGTGTACCATGAATGTAAAAGATGTCTGAGAGGAGACTGGCAATCTGTGAAGAGAAGGATCTGTGAAGATGGGAGGGTAGCAAAGGGTGCAACCGTTAGCTTAGACACCGCCGATCAGTAAATTCTATTAAGACACCTGGTGAAAACTGGTGAAATGTTTGTACATAGTATGTTTATGCAGGAAAAGAAAAATGTAGTGAATAAAAATTATACAAAGTCAGCTAAGCCATCTTAATGCGATCAGTAATGTTAATGTTAAAAATAAAAATATGTTTTAGGATTATTGTTAACTTTTAAAATCATTTTCTTTAAGCAGATAGTGTTCTGTGTATTATATGTATAGTAAGGGGGCACATGATGGTGGTCCACTATGAAAGGCGCTATATATGAAAGGCGCTTGATTGATTGATATCTGTCCCTAAAGCCAGGAAATACTTCTGCTGGGGAGTTAGTTGCAGATTGTCTTGCAGACACCCAGTGTTGGATGTCTCAGAATTATTTAATGCTAAATTCAGATAAAACAGAGGCTATGCTCATGGGCTCTCAGAACCAACTAAAAACATGTGGGATTACATGAGTAATCTCTCATTCAATCTTAAACTAGGAATGAAAAATGTGGGTGTCATCTTTGATCCTGATATATCAGTTGAGACTTATATTAGGGAAGTTACTGAACCATTTGAGAACTATACCCAAACTTAGACCAATTGTTTATATATCTGATGCCAAGATAGACTATTGCATGCCTTTGTTTCATCTAGAATTGATTACTGTAATGCACCTCTCTCTGGTATCCCAAAAGATGTGCTGTCCCTCTTACAGCTCGTTGAGAATACCACCGCTAGAATTCTGACGAAAACCAGGAAGAGTTAACATATTACCCCATGTTTTAGTTTTTTTTACACTGGTTCTCTGTACAGTATAGAATGGATTTTAAGATGTTGCTGTTAACCTATAAAGCCCTAAATGGAGAGGCACCTAGTTATTTACAAGAGTTACTGACCCCGTATCATCCAAATCACACACAGATCACAGGATGTGTGGCTGCTGGTTATTATTATTTGTTTATTTAGCAGACGCCTTTATCCAAGGCGACTTACAGAGACTAGGGTGTGTGAGCTATGCATCAGCTGCAGAGTCACTTACAATTACGTCTCGCCCGGAGGAGGTGAGGTTACAGGAGGTTAAGTGACTTGCTCAGAGTCACACAATGAATCAGTGGCTGAGGTGGGATTTGAACCGGGGACCTCCTGGTTACTAGCCCTTTTCTTTAACCACCGGACCACACAGCCTCCTATATTCTGAGGATCAACAAAATTAACATGGGAGGAAGAGCTTTCTCATGCAGAGCCCCTGAATGATGGACTGCCCTTCCTTCTTTCATCATAGAAGCTGGGACTAATTCTTAACAGTATATATAGATATAGATATATATATACCTTTTTTAAAATATGTTATTTAATATGTAGCAGGTATTGCTACATATTAGTGGTATTGTGTTGTGTAAATGTAAAGGTTTTTTTTGTCTTTTTTTATGCTTTGTGATACTTTTGTATGAAAAGCGCTATATAAATTTAATAAATAAAAAGCTCTTGACAATTACATTTTCTTTTAATGCAGTTTATTCTTTTATTTCACGGTAATGGTGGCTGCTAGAAGAGAAAGTCTCCTTATAAAAGATGTTCTTAGTAAAAGCACAGCAATGTGTAATAAAGCCCAGTGAAAATAGTGAAGTATAAGAACGCATTGTGAAGCACAGAGAGGTACAGTAAACAATACAAAAACAACAAGGTAAATCATGTTAAACTGTGCTAAATGAAATATATAATCATGGGAAACTGCATATAAATTATATATATATATATATATATATATATATATATATATATATATATATATATATATATATATATACACACACACACACACATATTTTTCCATTAATTATTGTTTGTCTATTGTTGAGTGTTAATTCCAGTATTAAAAACACAGCCTGCTTAATTTGAAGGCACTTTTTAAAAAAAAAAAAAAAACAGGCTTTACTGATGACTAACAATAAAAAAAGAAGCGCCAAGAGCTTGGAAACAGTGACTATTTCCACATTGCGCGCAAAAAATCGAATGATCCAATAAATCATTGATAACGTAAAATGTAACCAATGGGGAACATAGCACCGCCTACGTGTCTCATAGCCTATCAGGACAGCACAAATTCTGTATATATTCTGTGGTAGCGCCTGCTAGTATTATATTTTGCAGGCTTTGATTCTGTGTTGAAAATGGCAAGAACCAAGCAGACAGCTCGTAAGTCCACCGGTGGAAAGGCGCCCAGGAAGCAGCTCGCTACCAAGGCTGCCCGAAAGAGCGCTCCCGCTACCGGCGGCGTGAAGAAACCTCATCGCTACAGACCCGGGACTGTGGCTCTGAGGGAGATCCGCCGCTATCAGAAATCCACCGAGCTGCTGATCCGCAAGCTGCCCTTCCAGCGGCTCGTCAGAGAAATCGCTCAGGATTTCAAGACTGATCTGCGCTTCCAGAGCTCCGCTGTGATGGCGCTGCAGGAGGCTAGCGAGGCTTACCTGGTCGGGCTGTTTGAGGACACCAACCTGTGTGCCATTCACGCCAAGAGAGTCACCATCATGCCCAAAGACATCCAGCTGGCCCGCCGCATCCGAGGGGAACGCGCTTAAACTGCAAAACCTTTGAAGAAAATACCGTGAAACACAAAGGCTCTTTTAAGAGCCACTCCCTTCTCTCAAAGTGCTTATTATCCAGGAACTTGAAACAAGTGTAACTACTTTACATGTTAAAAGTCTACTATATTAGTTATCTTATAATAGATACATTTCATTAACAAGTAACACTTGAAAATAATGACCGCAAATTCCTAATAAATACGGCATGCACTTACTCTGGGATCTGATGTTATCACGTGTATAATCCCTAACCCCAACTGTTGTACATGTGATAACATCAGAACTCTGAGAAAATGCAAGACATGTTCAGCTGAGAAATATACATTAAATAACAATTTTAGGCCATTATTTTACAATGTGACTGATTTGATATACAGTATATGTAATAAATTGTCTCCTGCTTTTCTTTCCAAGAGTTTATTCCAACCAAAAAACTGATTTGCTATTTATAGGGAAACACCGTAGTTAATTTAGACAAATAAAATCCAATCGAATCTTAATTTATTCACGGTTATTTTATACAGCATTGATTTACTCCAATTACTTTATTCAAACTGCGCCTGTTACTTTCTTACTGTGCTCAGAACATCATAGGAGTGCCAAGTTTGTATATAAAAATAGATCTGCTCTCTTTAGAAAGGTGTGTTGGCTCTGAAAAGAGCCTTTGGGTTCATTATTTCATCGTCGCTTTGTCTGATCACTTCTTTTTCGGAGCCGCCTTCTTCGCTGCGGGTTTAGCTGCCTTGGTTACCCGTTTAGGTTTAGGCGCTGCCTTCGCTTTCTTCGGGCTCTTCTTTACGACCTTTTTAGGCTTGGCAGCCGCTTTCTTCGGGCTCTTGGGCGCCTTCTTTACAGCTTTTGGTTTCGTCGCTTTCTTAGGAGACTTCTTGGGAGTCGCTGCTTTCTTTGCTGAAACCTTTTTCGTTGTTTTCTTGACAACCGCTTTCTTTGCCGCTGGTTTCTTGGGAGCTGCTGCCTTCTTCTTGGCCGCCTTCTCCTTGGCTTCAGCCGCCTTTTTGTTGAGCTTGAAGGAGCCCGAGGCGCCGGTGCCCTTGGTCTGTAGCAGGGTCTCCTTGGTCACCAGGCTCTTGAGGGCTCTATTGACGAGGGAGTTGTTCTTCTCCACATCGTAGCCGCCGGCCTGCAGGATCTTCTTGAGCGCCGCCACGGACAGCCCGCTGCGCTCCTTGGAGGCAGACACAGCCTTGACGATGAGCTCCGACACGCTGGGACCCGATTTCTTGGGCTTTGCTGCGGTCTTCTTCTTGGGAGCTTTCGCCGGAACAGGCGCGACTGGTGCGGGAGCAGTTTCTGCCATTTCTAAGATTTTGAAGAAAGAGAAAACTATCTAATATACAAGCAAAGTGCGAGACTCTTGTATCTGTCAGAGAATGTGAGCGGAAAGGCGGAGAGCGGAACTTATCCACACGATGAGAACCGTGTAGACTCCACGTATCCCAGGCAACACACTCATTCTGAAACGTTCTGTCTTGTGTTTTCTACCCGCACAAAAGATACAATTTAATAGTGAAATGCGAACTAATATACAGAAACAACCGATGGTATCAAACGAGAAGGGTTTTGTTTACAATATAGCTCATTCTTTAACCAGGAGTCTTATTTCATTTTTAACTGAGATGACGAAATCCTCACTGCGCTTCAGTGAAACACATCAGTTCGCTCAGTACCTCGCTATATGTTTTTGAAATTAAATGGTGAAATCACTGTTTTTAATAACTGTGTACTTTGTCTCAAATCCCGGAAGGCTAGTCAAAGTCAAATTAATAAATTTGAAGCGTGAGGTTTGTAAAACTGGACATTTAATCGCCTTTATGTCGGGTGCGGGTAACACACTTCAGCACACACCGCCAGCACGTCCCATTCTAATCGACTCGGGGAATTTCTTTGCTGTTTTATCACTTCTCTTTATCCTTGACCCACTCTGGTTACAGCAATTGAATTACGCTGGCGTCACCGCAGCATTATCTCAGTAGTTTAATATTTGACTGGTGGTGTATTTCATAATGATGCCATGATTCCTATGCACAAACTCACGTAATAGTGCGTAGAAAAATAAGTAACCATTAGGTAGAACAAAATGTGAAACAATTCATATCTGAACAGTTTAATGAATCTTCACAGTTGTATCTTTTCTCCTTGTAATATGGGTATTTAAAACAAATGCGACAATTAGTACGAAAAACAATTCAATAAAAAATACAGATTCAGCGTTATGAATCAGCAAAACCGTGCATTGAATGACAGTCAGCAGTTCAGTGGTTAACACGCGCTCAGGGACACGGCTCTCTGGTGGGCGGGTCTAATGTGTGCGCGCTCTTCTTTGCTGGCTTGGTTTCAATCAGGTCCGATCTATGTGTATATAAGATACTTTCAGGGGCTCTCTTCAGTTATTGTATTGTTTTATTAGTTGTTTTTAACATGTCTGGAAGAGGCAAAGGTGGCAAAGGACTTGGAAAGGGAGGCGCCAAGCGTCATCGTAAAGTACTGCGAGACAACATCCAGGGTATCACCAAGCCCGCTATCCGTCGTCTAGCTCGCCGCGGAGGAGTGAAGCGAATCTCCGGGCTGATCTATGAAGAGACCCGCGGGGTGTTGAAGGTGTTTCTGGAGAATGTGATCCGGGATGCCGTCACCTACACCGAGCACGCCAAGAGAAAGACCGTCACCGCTATGGATGTGGTGTACGCTCTGAAGCGGCAGGGTCGCACTTTGTACGGATTCGGAGGTTAAGGATTTTCATCGGCTGCATTTGAACACAAAGGCTCTTTTCAGAGCCAACCAAAATGTCTTTTAAAGAGGTCAAAGTTCTTCCCCCCCCCCTCTCTCCCCCCTCCCCCCCAGTATTTGAGAAATGTTGCGTTGGAATAGAATGATACTTTGTTAAAACCAACTTTGTTACACGGCTGATGCGTATTATTTAATTGATTTCAATACTCTCATTACTTTTAAAAAAACAAATTTTGGAAGTTCCTGGCAGATGTCGCACATTTTCATACAGTTCTTGTAATACAAACATCCACACTAAAATATTTAGTTACATGAAGAGAAAAAAAAACTATTACTGATCAATTTGTTTCATAAATACTGTTTTATTGAGATTAGTTTAAGAGTTATTTGGGATTTTTATTTATTAATAGAATTAATATATAGCTTTAACTTTAAACTATTTTTTTTTATATACTGTAATTCTTTTTTATAAAATTGCGCCAAAATTAAATAAAGTATTTCTGTGGAAAGGGGCTAAGTTCAACAAATACCTGTTCTCTCTTACACTAACCAGTCAAAAGAAGCAAGTCTTACATTTTAATATCTCTTATTCTGTTTTGTTCATATTCCTTTCGAATTATTTTAGTTATTGCTTTTTATATAAACTTATCCTGCTGTTTTTATTGTACTATTGTATGTCTTTTTTTGTGTATTTCTTTGTTAAAGCGTCTTGGGATGGCTTGCGATGAAAGGCGCTTCATAAATAAAATTGGATTTGATTTTAGTCCCGCCTGTGGCGTATTAATTAGTTACCAGCCTGCTGTTAAAGGCGGTACAATGTTAGGGGCTCTGAGAGTCTGAAATACTGCCTCGCCATTCAAGTTCCAGAGAAAGAAAAAACAAAATGCCGGAGCACCAGAGCTGCCCTATCCGCTCCAAGAAAGCCGTTGTTAAGAAGCCGTGGAGGAAGAAAGCGCAGGAAGGAGAGCAACGCCATCTACGTGTACAAAATGCTGAAGCAGGTCCACCCGACACCGGCTTCTCTTCCAATCCGATGCGCATCCTGAACTGCGCATGTTGGAGCGCATAGTCTCGCTTGGAGGTAAAGAGGTAAATTATTCAACTAGGATGATGCATTACAGATGGCAATGAATGTGTTTTGCGCTCTGCAGTTGTTAGTAGAGGAATGTATTGCTCAGAAGCGGGAGCCTACGTAGCTGGTTGTCGTGGCCGAGTGGTTAAGGCGATGGACTAGAAATCCATTGGGGTCTCCCCGCGCAGGTTCGAATCCTGCCGACAACGTGAACTATTTTGATTTATCTTTTTATTCCTTGCTATTGTATAATCTCACTTGAATGGATATTGTTTAGGAATATGTTTTTCATCTGGGCACAATTCTAGGTTACTGAACCTCATTGACAAGATACTCGAGTTAAAACATACACACAGTAAAAGTCCAAAGCACTATTTTGGTTATTTGCTTGCCTTTCATGTTTCACTTTGAAAACCCGTGTTAATCAAAACTTGCTAACAATGTAGAGAACATAAATACTTAGACTATAGTGTATCAATTATATATAAATTAATATCTCTTATTATAAGATATGTACTCTCCAGCAGTTTTGGCGATAGGTCCTGTCTGACAAAACGTTCATATTATTATTATTATTATTATTATTATTGAACAAAATATCCTCTGTAGTTTGTTATATAGCTGAGTACATGTTTTTCGTTTATGATTTCTATGCATTGAAACAGTCAAGCTGCGCCCCCGTGTGTCTCTAATGAGTATAACACGCTCTGCTGAGGGCTCCACTGATTCAGACAGTCTGCCCGCGCTGTGAGACAGACCTGCCTTCGATAGCTCAGTTGGTAGAGCGGAGGACTGTAGTGGTGAAGCATGGGCATCCTTAGGTCGCTGGTTCAAATCCGGCTCGAAGGACAGAAGTTTTAATTTTATAGACACTCGTTGTTTTAACACATTATATTTTCTGGAAATACCTGATGCCATTTTCCACGGAAGACAATATTAGCATCGGGTTTCACAGAACACGATGATCGCTGATCTAAAGCGCATCTAAAGAAGGCAGACGAGCCTTATGTCATTGCCTTAGCTCATGTCATTGAGTCCTGGGATCAGCCTAGCTGCCCTTCTCGAGGGCAATTATGTTTTTTTTGTAGTAAGGTTGTAATGGTCACTACTCTGTTGATAAACAACAGCCCTATCCTCCCTAATGAGTTATTAATTGCCACAAAAAATAGATAAAGAAAATGACCAACAGCAAAACACGGGGACGTCAGAAGTACCAATTTAAGAATAATACACTGTTTATTACATGTATGTCAATAAAGCCAGAAATGAACCAATTACAAGAACCCAGCAAGAAACAGATAACGTATAAACATCAATAGAATGACGAGTGAAAGTGAGCAGAAAAGATAGAAACACATGGAGGAAAATGGATAATGAAAAGTAAAACTGACCAAAACAAATAGCAAAATGGAGGAGCTTCTGAGATTCCTTTAACAAACACAATACCTCAGAAACACATATAAACATTAACAGATAAATAAACCAGTTTTTTTTTTTGACGGGTGGCATTGAACACAAACGCACCAAGTCCTTTAGAGTTGACAGTACTTCAAACAATCCCAGGTGAAGTAAATGAAAAACAAAAATATTAAACAATAAACTCCACACAAGGAATAAATAAACAACAGTGAATTATAATTATATATTACAGTGCAAGTGAATAATTAAATCAGCCACCACAGATCCCCAAATGATACACAAATTGGCTAACAGTTAATGCTCCAGGGAACAAAAACACCAGTAAACAGTGACGTCACTCCTTCGCAGCTCCTCTACAGTAAACACACAACGATACAAACCAACTCAAACACACGAATAAACCACAGAGGACTCCAAATACAATCTAACCAGTCTCCACAGCCCACAGCTGCTACCCCTAAGAACAGCCGCACTACAAAGGAATATCCACCATAAAGTGTCCTGAGGGCATCAGATGGTTAGGGTTAGGTTTTAGGGCTGGGGTCAGGTTGGGTTGATTTCGTAGAGTTGCCAAGCTCTGGAAGTGAAAGGTGGGAGTGCTTGAAATGCCCCCAAAATCATGTGATGCCTTCAGGACACTTTCTAGCAGATATTCTTTTACGCTGCAACCAAGCTGGCTGGGTGAAGCTAGCAACAGTTGCTGGCAAAAATAAGCAACTTCCGGAAGCAGCAGCGCACATTAACGTCAAAATAAAAGTCCCTTGTGGATCGCAATTGTTCATACATTAAACAGCAAAATACATACAAATAACTTAGCTATATAATACGGACAATGTTTTTTTTTTTTTCTCAACTGCTCAAAAATAATAAAAATAATTACATTTTTTTTAAATATATCACAAACAACTCCCTGAATAAATGTGTTTAAAATGCGAGACTAATGAAGCATGCGCATATACATATATATATATATATATATATATATATATATATATATATATATATATATATATATATATATATATATATATATATATATATATATCCTATTAATGAAAAATATAAGGATTGTAACTCAATAAAAGGGGGCTGAAATGTGAACTAGCGACATAGGGGAAATAGAAAATAATGTTTTTTTTTTTTTTTATATACCAGATTTAGGTCATTGTGAATTTGGCTGTGCTTTTAGGATGGAGCGGAGAGTTATAGTTCGCCTATGATTAGATCCTGATTAGTATTAATGGTGGCCCGTCTGCCTTCTTTAGATGCGCTTTAGATCAGCGATCATCGTGTTCTGTGAAACCCGATGCTAATATTGTCTTCCGTGGGAAAAGGCATCAGGTATTTCCAGAAAATATAGTGTGTTAAAACAACGAGTGTCTATAACAATAAAACTTCTGTCCTTCGAGCCGGATTTGAACCAGCGACCTAAGGATGCCCATGCTTCACCACTACAGTCCTCCGCTCTACCAACTGAGCTATCGAAGGCAGGTCTGTCTCACAGCGCGGGCAGACTGTCTGAATCAGTGGAGTCCTCAGCAGAGCGTGTTATACTCATTAGAGACACACGGGGGCGCAGCTTGACTGTTTCAATGCATAGAAATCATAAACGAAGAACATGTACTCAGCTATATAACAAACTACAGAGGATATTTTGTACAATAATAATAATAATAATAATAATAATAATAATAATAATAATAATAATAATAATAATAAATATGAACGGTTTGTCAGACATGACCTATCGCCAAAACTGCCGGAGAGTACATAACATATAATAAGAGATATTAATTTATGTAAGGGGTGAGGATGTGTGGTCCAGTGGTTAAAGCTATGGGCTTGAATCTAGGAGATCCCCGGTTCAAATCCTACTTCAACCATTAACTCATTTTGTGATCCTGAGCAAATCACTTAACCTCCTTGTGCTCTGCCTTTCAGGTGAATCGTAATTGTAAGTGACTCTGCAGCTTATGCATAGTTCACACACCCTAATTTCTGTAAGTCGCCTTGGATAAAGGCATCTGATAAATAATAATATTAATTTTGAATGTTTGAATCATATCGTCGCGTAGTCTTCTTTCTTCAAGACTGAATAGAATCAGTTCTTTTAGCCTGTCTGCATACGACATGCCTCTTAAACCCGGGATAATTCAGGTTGCTCTTCTTTGCACTCTTACTAGAGCAGCAATATCCATTTTGTAACAAGGTGACCAGAACTGAACACAGTATTCTAGGTGAGGTCTTACTAATGCATTGTAAAGTTTTAACATTACTTCCCTTGATTTAAATTCAACACTTCTCACAATATATCCGAGCATCTTGTTGGCCTTTGTTATAGCTTAGATGTGGGGAAGCTATAAAAAATACTATTGACAAAAGTATTGACAAATTAAAAAGAAATACATTAAATATTTAGGTTTAAAGGTGGATGGGCGGCTCCTTGGCTTTGGCACTCCCAGGGTCGAGGAGGTGGGATTCGGCTTAGACTGTTTCTCCTCACCGCTCTGTGGTGACCCCTACAGGCCAGGCGCAGAGTGAGCTGAGAGATTTGCTGGGCTGGTCTTTGTCCTTCAGAGGCCGGTAGCCTGCAGACATCTGGTCTCGAGTTCCTGGGTGTAAAAAAGATGCCGATTGGCTTGTGGGATTGGAGGACGCCCACTGAGCCTCGGGTCCCTGAGCTGTGTGGGAAATCGCCGTGGTGAAGGAGAAACAATAATAATAATTGGGCATTCCAAATTGGGAGAAAAAATAAATATGGGAGATTCTTTAAGTTTTCTTCCAATTGTAATTGAGTCACTCAGGGTCTCTGTGTTACTTGTAGTTGGCAGTTCCAGTTATTCATACATTGCTGTTCATTTTTCCCATTGCAACATGTATTAATTATTGTTATAATAATGCTGTCTTCATGTATATGGGTGTTTGCTGGTTGGCATTAGCGGCGTTGCAGTTCAGTTCTTAATTCCTTCCTTTCATTCTCAACCGCTTGGTTGCCCTTGAAGTTTTTTCAAACTTACACTATATCTCATTACTACAATAACGATATTGAATTAGCAGCTCTTCAGTGGGCCTCAAATTTATCTGTATTGTTATGGTTACCAAACTAGTCTCCCTTTCTCATTCTGGGTATATTTTTTTGAAGGCACAGCACAATTATCAATAACTCAAGAAAGGGGCTCTGGTTGTCATAGAGACCAGGCCAGCTGACTTTTAGAAGGACACTGGATCCAATGAGCCTCTTCTGTTCCTATAGTGTTACTTCCAGCACTTAGTGTCGTGTGCATATGTATTAGAACAACTCAAGATTTATCATTGATATCCTTTATATTCTTACCTGCACAAAAACCTCTGGGTGTGAGAATTTCAATTTCAACAGTAAATCATTGATATAGAAACAA
Source organism: Acipenser ruthenus (assembly GCF_902713425.1). Taxonomy (NCBI): domain Eukaryota; kingdom Metazoa; phylum Chordata; class Actinopteri; order Acipenseriformes; family Acipenseridae; genus Acipenser; species Acipenser ruthenus. Next base: position 7,948,280 of record NC_081242.1, on the reverse strand, counting down.
TAGGGACTTTTGTGTGAAAATGTTAGACCGCTTTGTGCTTCTAAAAAGTTGTGAATGTTACCATCTGTGGCTCTGTGTTCCTAAAGTAATTGTATGTGTGGCATATTAAAATCAATTAAATTAGACAATTGCTAATTTGCCTATTTTGATCATTTTCAGTTACAGTGGCTTTAACACTGTGTTCTTAATATTAACAAATATAGTTAATCTGTACAGAAGGTGTTTTGTTGCCTTGTTTTCTCATTATAAGATCTGTTTTGCCATTTTAGCACCCTGTCTAAAACCCTGTTTTATTTATTTATTTAATCCGGTCCTGTCTAATAAGTTATCGATTAAGAGTTCAATGCCGAGGACTCTAGAGAGTTTAACTGCACATATCAGACAAAAACATTTACACAGAAGAGGTCTGATTAAATAATAATACTGTCAGAAAAATATTGTTTATTGTACAAGACATGATACATGAACAACATATTCTGAAACACAAGCTAGACAGTAAGTACTGCAGAGTACAAGTCCTATAAGAAATCCCAAAGCCCAGAATTAAAGAAACTCCTCTCTGTGGCCTTGCATTAGCTGGAGCAGCATTATCACAGGCCCCCCTTTCTAGTGTTTCTTATCATTTGGTTCTGGTTTTGGTTCTATTTTTTAATTCATGTCAGGCAGTTGTCTGAAATATAAATCCTCAATTAAATTACAAACAAACAAATGATTTCCACCACAACGAAAGAGGGGCTTAGTGACAAGACTGCGTACACTGAAGCACAGAAAACTAAGCCTTGGTGCCACTTACTACCGTTACAACCCACCTACATAATTCTTTACAAAGTTACCTTCCTTCCCTTTAAACTAAACTATAGCTACCACATAACACCTGAGTGAGTACTGTGTAATATATGCTCTGGTACTAAATACCTAAGTAATTGTTTTTAATGTATATCTTTCACAACCTGAATGACTCATTGTATTGCCAACAAATTCATTGCATTCAGAGTTTTTGGTGGTAGAATCCTCTCATGCTGATTTGAGCAGCATGGTGAGCAGGCTGATCGACACGGCCAGCAGGAGGGAGCTGGCTTGGGTGGACGGGGACGCACCTGTACCCCTTTCTTGGTATTTGTTACACTGGCTGGCCTGGCAGCACTCTACAGTTTGGAAGGCTGTGCTCGATGCTGTGCAAGTGGCCTCACAGGTCTTCGTGACAGCAGTCGTTTTTCCTGAGAGGAAAAATTTACAAAGAAGGTTACCCACCCCCAGAATAGGTGTGTTCTCCAATCAGAAAGCAAAGATTTAAACATCCCAACTGTTTCAGAGTCAGGAGCTCCTGTCAATCTGTGAGGTCTCTTCAAGGGGCAACAGTAACATACCATCTGTCCAAAAACATAACCTGTCCAGAAAGTTAGAGCGACCAGCCATACAGAGATGTGATTTCTACAAACACGGCCAGGTTAGATATAAAAAAGGAGTGTGTTCTTTTTATTTTTCAACCACCTACCTCTCGACTGTTTAGAGCTGCTCAGAACATTGGACAGCCCTGGGTTTGAGAGTTAAGCAGAAATAACAGGGACATTCTCATATGCGGGCCATCAGATTATTTTGGTCTGCACCGAGCAAGATTAATAACAAGATTGAATAATGCTGATCAACATAGATCCACCTAGCAAAACAGCCTGTGTGTGCCATTCCTGAAGGCTTTTATTTAAAAGGTTATGTAATGTCATGACTGCTGCATGCTTTGGGAGCACTTTAAAAAGGTCAGCTTTGATAGAAACAAAAACATACAAATAGAATTAAAATATAAATATTGGTGTTCTCTTTTTTTCAACAACCTCTTGTCCACGTTTGTGCTCAGGATCTTTGTTGAATTCTGCATGTTTATATTGTGGACCGCACGTGGATCACTCAATCCCTGGTGCTGGGGTTAAGAGGATGCTTACCTGCAATGGTGTTGCGAACAGTCTTGCAGAACTTGCTTTCAGCACCGCATTCTATGACCGTACATTGCTTTTCATCTGCCAGTCCATTACAAGTGTAGCAACTCAGTTTAGGCTCTGCATGACAAGCACAAGAAACACAGTGAACACAAGATGTAAAACTATAAGAAGCAGCTTACCTTTGATCCATGGCTTTTCAGGATCATTGGACACTTTGTGATTCTGATTTGGCAAATTAAGTAGGATTGAGGCAGGAGAACCTTCAAGGTATCACTGAACTTTTGAGATCTGCCAGGGAAAACCAGGGTGGGTACTAGTGTAACGGGTGTGAGATGCACTGTCGTTACGGACTCTGTCCCTTGTCAGTGAGATGAGATTAAAAGCTCTAAAACCACGAGCGCAGACGAGCCCGGCTGTTTTAGTATTGTGGTTAAGACGCTCGCGTGCGGTGCGCAGGTGTCGCCCGTTCACGCCCAGCCTACGCCCTGTTACAGTGCTAGTGTAACAGGGCGTAGGCTGGGCGTGAACGGGCGACACCCGGGCACCGCACGTGAGCGTCTTAACCACAATCTCATCTAAACAGAAACAGAATCATCTCTTTCTTTGTGGAAGTGTTTTTGAAAAACTGTAGGGTCTGTCTTACCATTGCACAGGTCTGTAGTGCAGCAAGTTCTCCTCTTTGACAGATCATCAAGACTGGCACAGGTTCTGTCACAGCCCTTTGTGACGGTCGTTCCTAAGAGCGGGTTCAAAGAATATGATTAGCCTTCACCCACTCCAGAATATCAGTGTTTCTGAAATGCAGTCAACAGGGTGAATGTGTGCAGCCACAACAGCCTCTTGTAACCGTTCTTTAAACCAACCCTACAGTGGTGCAGGAAACAGTCACTGCTCTGTAGGTTGCATTAAGCACACTGCACTGTGAGAGTCTGGTTAGTTTTCAGTCTACTGTATAGGCCTTTATCACCTATATAAATCAAGAACTATCTTGTCTCAGTCAAGAATGACAACGTTATAGCGTTACCCGTCCCCAAGTGCTGCTACAACTGTTTAAATAATGTACCTGTCAGTTCTTTTCATTGTTAACATCCTGACATCTTGTTTACACTTCTAACTTTTTAAAGTCTGTTTCAAAGCTCTTTTCAAAATGTCTGCTCTAGTGCCCTGGGGTTTGAGATCTGTCCTCTAAATCACTGCAGGAAGAGCGATAAAAGAACAAATTAATAAACACTAACAAGTGTTCTGGCTTTTCTGTTCCGTACCACATCATGGATTGTTATTGCTGTGTTACTGGTTTGACAATGGGGGCAATAACCCTGACACTATCACTGCACTAGAGCGGACATTGTGAAAAGAGCTTTGAAACAGACTTTAAAGTTAGAAGTGTAAAAAATATGTCAGGATGTTAACAATGAAAAGAGAAATGACAGGTGAGTTATTTAAACAGTTGTAGCAACACGTGGGGACGTGCAATGCTATATTTTTCAGAACCCCGCTACTTACTCTTTAGAATGTGATGTTATGCAAGACCATTGGATTGACCAGCAGCACAGAAAGAAAAAAAAACGATGGAGCAGTGATGTTGTTTCTAGAGTGTGATAAAGCAAATAATACAGCATGGCTTAGCAGCCATTCAGTGTGTGTTGAGGTCCCCCTTTAGTTAATAAGAAAGTGGTGCAGACAGACTATACCTTTCTTTAACCCAGTACTGTCTGTGTGGGGGGTTGGGTGTAATGAGAAGTTCCTTTTCATGGGTAAGATATTAACTTTACTAAGATTGCAAATGTGACATCATGTACTGGGCAACATATTAGTATACTTTTTAACAATGGTGGTTACTTCTATAAATGCCTAAAAGCTGGATAACTCTGCAGGCTATAAGTAATAGTTTTGTAAATGCTGTCTAAACAAAATTGTCAAATTACTCTAATTACTCTGCATTTACATAATAGTTACATAGTAAATACATGTGCACTCACACATAATGACTCACCTGTTGGAGTTGTATCGTAATGGCTCACCTGTTGGAGTTGTATGGTAATGGCTCACCTGTTGGAGTTGTATGGTAATGGCTCACCTGTTGGAGTTGTATCGTAATGGCTCACCTGTTGGAGTTGTATCATAATAGGCAAAACAGGACCCGACACTGAAGTCGCAGGTAGTTAAGGTAGTGCAGTCAGTTTCAGACTTCGTTTTGTTGCAAGTGTAGCATTTCAAGACTGGCACTGAAAAACAAGCATGAGAGAGATAATGAATAGGCAGGAGGGTTTGTGTAATAACTGCACATCGAGGAGGGACAGGCGATGGTTATTTTTTTCAGCATTCTAGTTCATCATTAGCAAATATTTCAATTACAATGCAAAAGGCATACGGCTACAACCTGGTATTGAACCTGAACTATTAATGATTCTTGAATAGCAACTTAATTTTATTTGATTTCAAATATTTTGTGTTGAATTAGCTGGAAAACAAAAGCACTTGTTTGATTTAAAAAGGGGGAAGCAATTAAATACTCCTGAGTTAAAACAATTTAAATAAGTGTTGAGTGTATCAGAGACGAGGTATTGAGTGTATCAGAGACGAGGATTATTTGGGGCCCCAATATACGTCAAACTTTCAATTTTTACATGTAGGTGGATACACAGTACATCATGGTGCAGTAACATGAACTCGTGAAATTTATTTAAATTTCTACTTTTAGATGTGAAATGCTATGGAATAAGTCGCTTTTTACTGTGCCAACAACACAGCCCTAACCATGGTACCTTTTTGCTATACTGGCTATTAACTGTTTCGTGAGCACATTACCATTACAGTCCGACGTGGAGCAGCATTTAACCTCAGTGGTTGCGTTCTTGTTGGAGCAGGAAGCTACACATTTCTTTGTAGCAGTTATGGGTTCTGAAAAAGGAAAAAACAGAAAGAAAGGTTGGCCTTCAACCAAGGGCTTTCTACTGTATATTATATATGGAAGAGATCAAGGGTAGATTCAGCATTGTTGAGGTAAGTTTTTAGTTTATCTTTTAATGATTTAACTTTTTTGAAAACCAGAACACTTTACTTATTTTCAGTTTTTAGGGATGTAGCAACGCTTTTCGACTTGGCTCAGTTATTAAGGATTTATTGAATGTATCTTCAGTAGTAAGGCTTCTGCCCTAGTAGGTTGCATTTTGTTGGTGCCTAAATGGCCTTAATATTGGGGTTTCACTGTTGTTCTACAGTCATGTGCAAATGTAGTAGAACTCCAATTGCTTCTGTATTAGAACACCCATTACTTCTGTATTAGAACACCCCATTACTTCTGTATTAGAACACCCCATTACTTCTGTATTAGAACACCCATTGCTTCTGTATTAGAACACTCCATTGCTACTGTATGAGAACACCACATTGCTTCTGTATTAGAACACCCCATTGCTTCTGTATTAGAACACCCCATTGCTACTGTATGAGAACACCACATTGCTTCTGTATCAGAACACCCCATTGCTTCTGTATGAGAACACTCCATTGCTTCTGTATTAGAACACCCATTACTTCTGTATTAGAACACCCCATTGCTTCTGTATTAGAACACCCCATTGCTACTGTATTAGAACACCCCATTACTTCTGTATTAGAACACCCATTGCTTCTGTATTAGAACACCCCATTGCTACTGTATGAGAACACCACATTGCTACTGTATGAGAACACCTCATTGCTACTGTATGAGAACACCCCATTGCTACTGTATGAGAACACCCCATTGCTTCTGTATTAGAACACCCCATTGCTTCTGTATTAGAACACCCCATTGCTACTGTATGAGAACACCACATTGCTTCTGTATCAGAACACCCCATTGCTTCTGTATGAGAACACTCCATTGCTTCTGTATTAGAACACCCATTACTTCTGTATTAGAACATCCCATTGCTTCTGTATTAGAACACCCCATTGCTACTGTATGAGAACACCCCATTGCTTCTGTAGTTTTGATTTGTTGTGCATATGAAATCAAACAACTGGAAATGAACATCTTGGAAAATTGTCCAAATAATTAAAAATACTAAGAGAAAAGGAACACATAGCCACAAATGGTAAATTGCATGAGGCATTTTAGAAGTTGTTTAAGATGCCTGATTACTGAGTGGAAATTGAAATTCTCGCACCCAGAGGTTTTTATGCAGGTAGGTATATAAAGGATTAACAACATCTTGTATTCTAAATTGTTATTTCCCCTTTTCAAAATCTGAAGGTGTTATAAGACATACTCAGAGTTTGAAACATATTCATATACAATTGATATCATAACCCAGTGCATTTACAATCTAATCATAAAAAAAACATATGTACATATGTAAAACAATACATTAAGTTGAATAATGCCTACACAACAATGAGGTAGCTTCAATCTATAATCCAACTTCTTATTTGCAGGTTTCCTCCTGTTATGTAGATTACATTTTCACATGAGTGCCTATTATTTGCACACCTTGAAGTTTTCATGCAGGTAGGTAAATATATAGGGTATACATGACAAATCGGTTTTTGTTTGTTCATTTCTGTGTTTCTTCCTTACTTTTTGAGATGTCGTAAACACTGTCACAGAATTTGTTTGTCCCGTCACAAGCCTTAGATTGACAGGTGGTGTTTTCATCTGTCACTGCGTCACAGGTGAGACAACTCAGTTTGGGCACTGGAAGAAAAGCACAGGCAATATAATAAACGTCATCAATGTCTTTGAGGTGAAAGGATGTGTCAAGTGTGCTGCGACATGTTTTGTTTTTTCAAAACTGTTCACATGGGAGCTACATAGAGACTGGAAGTGTACAACATGCAAGAACAATGTGATTTGTTATATTAAAAGTGCAATTTATGGAAAAGAAACATTTAAAATTAAACAGCCGAGTATGGATTGCTTAAACCAAGCTTTTGCATCTGTTTAACAATGCAGCTTTTCATCTGGAATCACTGCGATACACCCGGTTAGGCTGAAGCTGGGTTTGAATGATTACAAATTGTGTAATGTTAATAATGAAAAAGCTATTCAGTGCAAACACATTATGAAAGAATTTACTAAGGGGGATAAGGCAAGGCCACATCGAGGGCATGGCATGCATTCACAAGGTTGCTAGTTCAAATCCTGTTTGTGCTGAGGTGCTAAGCATGGCTGCCCATTGCTGTTTGCGTCCCTGTGGGTTGGGGAGGAAAATCCTCTGGTTTAGTCCACCTCTATAGCGACCCCTACTGACACGAGCCAGGCTGTGCCCGAACCTCCAGGATTCAGCTGATTAACAAGCCGCTAGGTTCAGCAGGTAAAAAGAGGCTATTGTCTTAACAGTGGGAACAGAGGTTAAGTAAATACAGTGAAATTAGCAGTATTGGTATTACCATTACAGAGGTCCGTATTGCAGCATGTTGTCCGCTTGTTGCCCACTGTCCCGGGTACACAGGCACCAGGAGACGCCTCACAGCCCTTTGTCACAGTGATTTTACCTAACAGCGAGGTCAAAATAAAACATTCATCAGTCCACTCACTCACTGCTCAGGCACAAAAAAACATGTTAAGTTTAATCAATCAATCAATCAATCATATGAATTCCATGACTTTTTCTGAGCTAAATTGTAAAGTAATAAAAAGAACGAGTTCCATTAAATGTCTAGGCAGTGCACATCAATGCGTCTCAAACAGCCTGTTGTGACAGAAACAGATGTTGTAGCACATGTGTATTTTCATTTCACAGCGTGATCTCTGGTGCTACACTTGGTTAAAGAAAACTATTAGGGAGCCATGCTTTCTGACTGTCTTCAACTTCCTGGGTCATTTCACCAGGAGAGTGAAATTGTTCCCACCCCTTCACTGGCTTCTTTCAACTCAATAACCAATCAGCTGCTTCCGATATTGACTGACACACTTTCAGCAGTATTATACTTTCAACCAGAAGACACTGCTGAGGTGAAATGACCGAGTGAGTACAAGTGCAAACATCGAACCAAGAAAAAGGAATAGAATGAAGAGTCTCCTTTAACCTAAAGTAGAACCAGATAGCATGTTTTCAAATTTAAATACATGTGTGCTATAATGTACACTGTTTAAAACTGCATATAGCTAATGGAGGTGCAAAATGGCTTCATGGAATGATCTACAATTAATTTAACTGCATGATTTGGTGGTTAAACTTGTACTACAATTCAGTTCTTCATTAATCATATAGCACTCTTATCCAAAGCAACTTATAGAGACTAGAGGGTGAACCATGCATCACAACTGCTGCTGCAGAGTCCCTTCCAATAGGACCTCGTTTGTTTTACGTCTCATCCGAAGGACGGCGCACAAGGAGGTTAAGTGGCTTGCTCAGGGTCACACACACACACACACACACACACACACAGTCTGCAATTATTCACACCAAGTAAAACGGAAAAGAAACCATACATTGAAAGGGAAAGGACAGGATTTATTTGAGGCAGAGAGAGAAGGAATGGGTAAGAGAAAGAAGGACAGGGTACAGTATTATCTCCAGAGCTGCCCATATCAGTCATTGCTTACCATCTACACCTGTTTCATAAACAGATGAACATTTTCCCGAAGCTGATCCACAGGCTTTTACAGTTGTACACAGCGTTTCATCACTCTGCTTGTCACAGGTATAACAGAACAAGGCTTTCACTGCAAAACAGGCAAAGGAGACACAATGAATAACGCTGAAAGGGTTGTTGGGTGATACCTGAGAGACTATGAAACTAGAAAGACCGGAGTTAGTTCCGTGATTAAGAGCAATGTCAGCATTACCATTGCAGTTGGATGTTTGGCAGCAGTTCACTGTGTTGGTCGCTGTGCAAGCAGACTCACATGTCTTTGTGACTTTGATGCTGGCTGTGATAGAGATACAAGAGAGAATGTTAGAGCCCACACACCCACGAGGTTCTGCACACTCTGTACAGATAGCTAGGGTTATATTTTTCAAAGATTCACATGCCATGTGTTTCCAGTGACTGCTGGGCATACAATCTTGTGCAGTACATTTCCTGAAAGGGATCCCAGCTTGTTTAGAGAGTATGACATGCTAATGAATTCCTAATTTAAACGCCAGCATTATTACATTTGAGCAGGAAATCTCACTGAATAGCAGTTGGATTCATTTATTTGATTTATATATATATATATATATATATATATATATATATATATATATATATATATATATATATATATATTAATTAAATTTGAGTTTTCATTTGCTTGTTCAGCCATAAAAGGCATAAGCAAACCTCAGTGATGCTATTACTTCATGAAAATGTGTCTTTTGCCACTTTGTTTATTGCAAAGAAGTGACAATGGCAGGGATTTAAAAAAAATTGTGATATCTACAGTACTTTATTGACAAGAATTCGTTTTTTTTAACTTAAACTACTCCACTAACTGTGACATCATTTGTTGTAGATAATTCAGGGAGGGGAGGGTAAAGTAAGCCTTTGACAACCTATTCTTCTGGCCTATTTATTTTTAACTTTAATATCGTTTTAAATATGATGACTTTGACAATGTTTTGTAAATGAACGAATATCCAAGTAGCTGTCTGAATTTTGAACAGATATTTGAACATGAGAATACCAAGTTTATCCCAGTACTACTGTATGAACTATTTCTAGATAAATCTGTCAGTATTGACAAGAAGGAGGCTTATACAGCAGCAATAAGGCAAGAGGCTTGTAACATGGACTGCAGGAAGCCATACAGAGGAAATGGCTTTGCACAGTTAACCCTGCTGTTTACTGCTTACCAAGGTTAGTGAAGTTGTAGCTGTTCTGACAGAAAGTGCCTACAGTGCACACGCCCGCCTTGCACTGAGTTTCATCAGTCTGAGCATCACACTGCAGGCAACTCAAGGTGTTTACTGCAAAGCAAGCACAGGGGACACAATCAATAATAAGGCAGGTGTGCAGTAGTTTTACCCAGTATGAGTTGTGCATGGAGGGTCTGTGTCATACTGAATCATCAGTTTTGAAACAAGTATACCAAAGACACCCCCACCAGAAATGTACGTTTGCACAACTATGTCTGCAAAGTAACATAAAGTGGTAAAAAACAGAAAATACTGTATCCCTACTTAAAGTATATAAAAAAATCCAAGCTAAGCCAAGTGTGAAAAGCACTTTGGTTATAAAATTATTTATAACATGATTTCTTGTTCTTAGAACAGAAACACTTATGAAAAGTTTGGGAACAAGAAAGGTGACATTTGGGCCATCACTCTCCCCTACTGGGGGGAACCAATATAAAAACTAAGATAAAATGTTCCCAGTGTTTTAGAGCCTACTACTTCACCTGGTTGGCTATTCCATGCATTTCTAACTCTCTGTGTAAAAAGTGCTTCCTGTTAGTAGTGTCTTGGGCTAACTTTATCTATACCATTTATGGTTTTAAAGACTTCAGTCAAGTCCACTCTGATGCACTGATGTATACATTAATGCACACTCTTTTGTAATTGCTGTACTGTGAACAACAAGAGATAACACTAATATCAATGAATAAGAAAATGCGCATTACCTCTGCAGTTCGATACCTGACAACACGACACTGTGTCACTTGCATTGCATTGTGCTGCACATCCCTTTGTAACAGGGAATCCTGTAATCGAGATACAAAAAGGAGATTTAGACTCCAGCTGGTTTGGGAAAAGATATCCCCAGGACTAAAGAAACAGGATTCTGTGGGAAAAAGAACATTTGATAATCCAACACACATAACAGCTGAAACAGTGAAAAAATGATTTGGGTCACACGGTGAGAAATTATCAAGCTATGTTAAGGATACAGCATCATTTTTAAAAAGACCTGAATCACTAAAGCACAACCTTCCAGAGGATACAATTTTATTTTGCATGGGATGTAAAATCTTGTACCCAAGTGTCCCTCGTAAAGAAACTTTAGAAGCTTGTCAAAAAGCACTAGATGATAGAAAACAGTTATTTTACATTTGTTGATAAGAATTACAAACAAAACGATGGTACAGCAATAGGGTCTAAATTAGGAATGCATTTTGCCAGTACATACGTGGGGAAATGGGAAGAACAATTACTTAGAAAATTGGAAAGAGAACCTTTAGAATACATTAATTCATTAATTAGAATGGGCCACTAAATTACATTAACCCTAACTCTAACCCTAAAAATGTAACACAACAAAATGAGCACATATTACCTAACGGTATTAGGTCAAGGGTCTAGATTAACAGAGTAACAGACATCTCTCTCCTGTTTTATCATATTGATGATAAAGAATCACACCTGGATGCTGGTAGAGGCAGGAAGAGGGATAGAGGGAGACAGCCTAAGAGTAGCTGTATGTGTGTTTATTATTATTATAATGGTGTTCGAAATTGAAATTTGTTCTGCCAATCAAAAAGGGAGGGTAATAGACTATTTATTTAAAAATGGGATTTGTAACAAACATGATTCTAAGAACTTAAATATTTACTAGTTATTTTAGAAAAAAAAGCTAACCAGTGTGTCACTCTCCTCCACTCACAAGCTGACAGTATTTTCATGACAGGTTACTTCTATTGCGGGCTGCAGGTAAATCCTGTTTCCTGCAGTCTGGTTTCTATGTGCAAACCCACAATTGCAGCTATATTTGAAAACAACCCGTTTGATGGCTGGAGTTTTATTTCCAGGACTTAAATGGAAAATTCATGAAAGGATTTGCTCGGGTAGCCCAGCAGTAAGCGGGTCTCTCTGAAATGGGAAAACAAGAGAACGGCAAAGCACAGTGGAACAGGGTGAAGCAAGCATCTAAACCACTATGCAAAAGAGCCGGGCTCGACTGCATTCAGGGTTTTGGAGCTTTTAACCTCATCTCACCAACAGGGGACAGAATCCATAACGGCAGTGCATCTCACAGCGCTGTCCATTACAACAGCACAGACACTTTTTTTCAGGTAATGCATTTACAGCACCATGAAGGCTAAACTATGATACTGTATCTTAAAAGGGAACATCTGAAAAATAGAATTGGAACAGAGATGTATTTTAATCACATGGGTGTGCAGGCAACTGGTGGTAATTTTGATTTGAAAACGATTGCAAACTTTGCTCAGCTGTAACTCAGAGCTGGAGGAGGCGAGAGATGGCATGAATGTCAGGATGAAATGGAGAAAGACAAACTGATGGCAGAAATGTCGAGAGTTTCATTGCTTACCATCTTTAGTGAAGTCGATTTTTCTTTGGCAGGAGGAGCTAGAGGTTGCACAATCTTTCTCCGCACAGTTACTTTCAACCTTCTCATTATCACATGTCTGACAAGACTTGATTAGAGGTGCTGCAAAATAAGCCCAGAGAACACAGTGGATAATGTGGGAAGTAAAAAGATATACCATTTATAAATGTTTAAATATATTGTATAGATTATATAAAGCAAATTTAATTGGGATTTTTAAGGACAAAAATCTCTGAAGGGCCTGTTTTCAAACCAGAGTAAGTGTCCCTGTAGAATCCAGAGTTTTACATGTTACTGAAAAAAAGTAACTTATTACTCATTATTAATTTCTTCAGAAAAAAAGTAATACATTGTCCTTACTTATAACTTAATACAAAAGTAGCTTGTTATATTTCTTTCTCTTTTCTTGTCCTGCGAAACAGTTGTGACTATTGCTTACTTTTTAACTATATGTCTGATAATTCATTTATTAACTGTGTCACACAGGTTTTTAAAATGTTTCTAGTATAAAGACATTTCATTTTTGGCATAATTAAACATAATGTACTGTATATTTCCTGACTTTGAATAATGTTGCAGTATGAAGAGAAAATCATAGAAAAGTCAGAATTCAATAAAACCACAAATAGCAAATCAACAAAAAATGCAATGATGTTTTTTAAAGTCTATCATTGGAATGTAGGGATACAATTTATTTTGTCCCTAATGCTTAGCCTTATTCAAATACAAGGCTCAGAATGACTGATTTGATTGCCCCCTGGATAATTATTGCTGTGTGACATCCCGGAAGAGAGATTGCATCATTAGAGCAGTCTGGCGCGTTGAGGTTCAATTAGAAAAGACCACTAATGTAAATGTACAACGGAGAAACGGTAACGAGACAAACTCGTTTCTTTTTTTTGCAGAAAGTAACTAATATTATTACTGCCATTAAAAATACTTAAGTAGCGAGTTACCCCAACTCTCGTAAAATCTCCATTCAAAAGGACTATTTGAAACCGTTCTGACATAGTTCTGAAATTAGGAGTTTAACAATAACGCTTGGAAAATATTTTAACATTTAAAAAAAAAAAACTACAACCTACCAAGAAAACAAAACAATAAGATAATTGGGGGGTGGGATATTTGTAGTCTGTCGTAAAATAAATGTAAGGAAAATGGTGAGTGCACCCCTTTTATATTACTTCAAAGGGAATGGGCAGCAATAGCTACAAAGCAGACTTGACCAGGCAATGAAGGCAAACAACATTAATAAAATATTTCCCATTCAACAAGCCTCCCAGCTAATCCTGAAAAAGATCCTTAAACTGAGGGACTGGGAGAACTTGTCTGAGGCAACTTTGCTGAATCAAACCCCAAGTCTCCCCTGGTGTGCCGTGCAGGGGCCTGAAACCTAGTCTCCTGAAACCAAGCTCCAAGCCACATAACTTTGTGTTTCCCCCAGGTTTAGTGGTCAATTCTAAATCATCTTTGATCTTTTTCAGGACTAAAAATAGACATAATATTGGTAAACTGGCTAAGCAGAAATGGAAAGGAATGTGGATTTCAATGTTTGTATTATTTATCCTTGAAGTGAGATATATCTTCTCTTATTGTTCCTGGTTATAGTAGCGACCAGAAAAAAAAAAAACAAAGTGTGGATTCTCATGCAATAAAGGGACAGATTGACATGCTGTGCTGCTTGTGCTAAGCAAAACAAATCTGGTGGTAAAGCAGACTGTGAGTGTAAGGTTGTGGATTTAATTTCTTACATTCATAAGACTGATTCATTTGATAGTATAATTCCGATGCACTTATGCGTAAGAACAGAACAACATTAGATGGTCACTAGGCTCTAAACCATAGTTAGGTAGTCGGCCAGATTACCTTCCCATTGGGAGTCATGTTGGGCACACCTCAGCACGATGCTCGGGGAGGAGAATGGAAGCTGTCTCAGAAGTCTGTCTCTCTGAACGCTTGTGAGCACTCCCAGTTTATACAGACAGATAAACAGGCCTGTGTGCTGTGCTAAAATGACCTCTTATGTCTACATTCTTCTCAGCAGAGTTGTTTCCACAGAACGTTACTTTAATCACACTCTTACCACGTGCTGTTCCATTTCCTGCTCCGTCACATGATTTTGCAGTTTGCTTACAGCATGCTTTTGCTCTGAGTACTGCAGCAGCTGAACTCGTGCACCAGCACTGACCTTTACCCCCCCTCCCTCTTTGACACTCTTAAGCACTTAGTTATTCTCCACCCACAGGTTACTGAGCATAAGTTATAGGTCACAGTGCAAAGACACTCTCTTATACAGTCCAGTTGGTGTACATGTGTGTTGGGAGGCAGGTTTCAGTGAGGTGAATATCGTGTGTTGGGGGGCAGGTTTCAGGTGTACAGTGAGAAGGCAGACTGGTACTGACAGCAGGAGGTAGCTGTTAGTGATTTTATTAACAATATTACAATAGTATCTGTATTACCGTTACACAGTTTTCCCTGACAGCACTCATCTCGCGGGAAAGTTGTTTTTTTAGTACAAATTGATGCACATCCCTTGCTGACGGTGACACCTATCAATGAATCCAAAAAGAAAGTTAGTCATAATTCTGTACCTATTATCTCATCAATTGACACAGTGCTTTGTTACTCTTGCCATTTCAAACATTGTATTAGAGAATAAAGACAATGGGAAGCATGTAAAAAAAGTATTTTAGCTTGGATTTCTAGGTGGAGGTACATTTACAAAACAGCCCTGACTGTAGAGATCTATTTATCTGGCTTGAATACGATTGTTAGCTGATTGAATTGCGACTTGAATTTGGGAAACATTAGTGCAATGTAAACTTGACTCTTGTGATGGCTGCAAAGATGTTTTTGTCTTTATTTAGAAAGAAGCTGATGGAAAAATCCATGTTAATCCCAACACTAAGTAGGAATGAACGAGACAAAGAGAAGCAAGGAGAAACCCGGCTCATAAGGATCATTACTTACCAATTCCATTTAGTTTGTAAGTGGTTTTACAGAACTTGTCACCGAACCCACAGACTGTTATATCTTTACACTTAGTTTCGTCTGTCAAGTCGGTGCAGGTGTAGCATTTCAAGAGGTCCACTGCAAAACAAGCCAGGGAGAGACAATGAATAAGGAAGGAGAGGCTGGGCTACGGCTGGCTCAAATAGACACATACCTGATAGTGTTTCAACACGTTTATCAATCTCTTCAAAATGAAACATTGATAAAGACCTATTGATAAAACATTACTGTCTACTTGACATTTGTAAATGTGAACATTTCAGTGCTCCCCTTATCATTGACTGTTACCCAGCCCATCCCATTTTAGTAATTCTGCTAAAAGCCTAACCTGGATGAAGCTGAGTTATAACTATTAACTTGAACGATAACTATTATTTAGCAATCTCTTTCTGAGATCTCATTTACCAGGGTGAAGTTGTGTGACTACACAAAGAAACAGTGTAGTGTAAGTATTCAATAAGGTTTCTAGTTTGAGTGAGAGCAGCTACACTAGAAGATGATTACAGCCCTTTTATTTTTTATTTTATTTCTGTTTCCCGTTGTTTTTTTTGTTTGCCTCCAGGTGGTGTTTTGTTAAAGTTCTCCAGTTAGAACATGTGAACATGTGACCAATCAGTGTGCCGCCTCAGTGACTGCCATTGTATAATTAACAATAACGTTAGCATTACCGTTACACTGAGATGTACCGCAGCACTTCACAGTGGCGGATGGTGTGCAAGCCCCAGCACATGCCTTTGATACTGGAACATCTATAAAAGGAATACAACAAACAAGGTTAGGCACCAGAGACCCTTAGCAATCAATTGACATTGAATGTATTATTATTATTATTATTATTTATTTCTTAGCTGACGCCCTTTCCAGGGCGACTTACAATTGTTACAAGATATTACATTATTTTTACACACAATTACCCATTTATACAGTTGGGTTTTTACTGGAGCAATCTAGGTAAAGTACCTTGCTCAAGGGTACAGCAGCAGTGTCCCCACCAAGGATTGAACCCACGACCCTCCGGTCAAGAGTCCAGAGCCCTAACCACTACTCCACACTGCTGCCCAATTCTCATTGTCAAGGGGGTCCTGGAAGGCACAACACCATTGCATATAATGGATGTAAATATAGATCTCAATACCACCATCGCAGGTGATTCCCACAGCCTGGGTGATATATCAACCCCTTATTAAAATACAGTGCAAAAAGGTCTGTGATAAAGTGCCAAAGAGCAAATTACAGGTCTGGAGAACCACAGTTAACTATTGTATTAATTTTGTTGTTTATAAATCACTTTGCTTATCATGTTCTGTCATGCATCGCAATGTGTGACTTTTAAAAAAAAACTCCAAAGTTAAAAGCACCCCCTGTAACCTCTGCTGAGCTCTGAAACAGGTCCTCTCTCTCAGTACTCAGACTGTGATCATGAACCTGCAACCTTCAAGTCTCTCAGTGTACTTCACAAATACCACAACATACATTTACTATGGAGTGGACCCACAGGCCCTTGTCCTTTTAAATGTGCAGAGGAGGAACGAGCTGGCGACAGAGACACAGGTATCAGTCACCTTTCACCTTGTGATCACAGCTTACCTAGTGCAGTGAGGTTATAACTGCTCTGACATAGTTTGTCAGTTGCAGCGCAGGCTGTTGCTGCACATTTAGGTTCGTTAGCTTCATTAGTACAAGTGTTGCAACTCAAGGCGTTTTCTGCAAGACAAACACAGGGGTTTAATGAATAGGTCTCCAGCAGCTCATTGCACTGCCATCCAGAATCAAAGGCATGGAGGGCTATTCAACTGAACTAAACTGTGGTCGATCTGTAATGGCTAATTAAACTAGGAGCCTGATGCTTTGTGTGGCAAGATTAAGAAAGTCAAACCTCTTCCTGTAGAAATAACTATGTGAGCGAGGAGAAGGGCTGTCTTCATGATACAAACGAAGAGAGGATTTAGGGATTAGATCACTATATCCAAGATTGAAGAAAAAAACACACACAAGCAAACCAAAAATGTATCAATTTGGCGGATTTTAAAGCTGGGACGGAACTATTTTAAAAGTTAATAGCAGCCTTACCGTTACAATATCCTGTTTTGCAGCAAGTTGTCCTAACGTTGTTGTCTGTTGTACTGTTAACAGCTTTGCAATCAGCTGCACAGGACTTAATGACAACAGGCACTCCTGTAAGGTGGAGAAAAGCAAGGTTAGTGATGACAGAACCAGCTAGTGCCAAATCAGTGATTCTGACAAATCAATAAGCAGGGCATTTATACAGAATCAACTACAGAATCAAATCCTTAACGATAAGAAAGTTATGTATTTTAAATCTCTAAACATGGGAAATGTGGCTGCAAAGTAGCAATGAAGCAGTGAGGTGTATGTAATGTTAGATATCAGGATTATGAAAAGGAATGCGAGGAATGGACTCCTTAGACATGAACAGAACTGCTCTCAACGGCCACCGTTCACCAGCTGGAATTCACAAGCACCAAACTGGGAACACAAAGAATAGAAACCCCAAATGAAGGAGAAGCTCTTACCTGCCCCGCTGAGTTTGTAGTCACTCTTGCAGAATGCTCCAGCTGCACATGGACTCGAAGTACAGGAACTTTCATCGGTTGTTTCAGCACATTGGAAGCAAGTCAATTTATCTGTAAAACCACCAAGATGTATCAAACAAAGCTGTGGGGATTTATCATTATCAAATAAAAGGGTAGACATTGTTATTGGAGGGGGGTCTGCTAAACTTAAAACATTTACAAATATGAATTGCATTTACCTAAAATTTAATGTGGAATAGTCCAGTTACCAATAGATCCATCCATGTTCATCTTGGGGGGCATTTTTTTAAGGACTTGATTAATTTATACCTATTGTTTCTTCTTAGTAAATATTTTCACATGTTTCTATAGTATGTAGAATGAATTGTTATGCAGGTGTAATTAACACGGTTTTACAAAGTTTAATTGGGTTTAATTTAACACCTGCCAACAAAAAATCATGTTAATTAATTCCTCTGCCTATCTGAGTATCTGATACGTTTGAGTTAGTAGGTGGCTTGGTGGTCTAGTGGTTAAAGATTCCATCCCAGCTCAGCCATCGAGTCCCTCTGAATGTGTGTGACCCTGAGCAAGTCTCTTAACCTCCTTGTGCTCCGTCCTTTGGATGAGACGTAAAACAAGCGAGGTCCTATTGGAAGTGACTCTGCAGCAACAGTTGTTGAGTCGCTTTGGATAAAAACTTTTGTTAAATGACTAATTAATAATAATATAGAGCTTTACAGATATTTATAAAGATGAAAGTCTTAACAGACACACATGGTTCCTTTCCTCTTATAAAGAACATCTTCAATCTCTATATCAGTTTAAAAATAAAACTACTTAATACATAAAACTTACAGTCCCTACAACCGAATCCATTACACTACAACACGCAATGGTGTGAAATTTCGAAACAATCAAATAAATATCTTAAGTACAAATGGCTTTAAATCCCATTTACTAAGAAGCAATTGTAAATGCTCCCCATCAGGTAAGAGAATAAATAATGGTACCGTTTATTAATAACTATGTATTAATCTGACATTTTAGAGCATGCGTTTCATTGGGGATTATCTGTGGTAACGGTACTTGAGAAATCAGACTCATAAATAACAGAGGTTTTAGAAATGACTAGTTAGTCAGGTAACCAGCTGAATCCCTTAACCACTGCTAACAGCTAATTTGACAGGTCCTTTTGTAAACTATTGAAATCAATAATGTGTTGTGCATTTTACAGGAAACCCTACAGAGCTGATATTTTCAATGTGAGCATGTTATTATTATTATTATTATTATTATTATTATTATTATTATTATTATTATTATTATTATTAAATTAATTATCATACTTTTATCCAAAGCGACTTGCATAGCCTACACATATTAGATAACATACTTATTTAATATAAAGAAATAACTACCAGATGAACACAAAGGGTCTTACCACCATTACAACTGGCTGCGGTGCAGCATGACACTCGAGGAAACGCATCCAGTTTTTCAGTACAATTCTCTTTGGTAGCACAGGTCTTTGTCACGGAGTAGGTGGCGGTTGGTCCTAAAAAGGGGATACTGAAAGCTCAACATGTGTATTTCAAAATATCCAACTACTGTTGAGCATTGGAGTGAAACTGAACAGCAGCACGGGAAGTGATGAGAGACCAAGAAGAAAGAGTTTCATCTTCATGGAGTAATCGCAGGTTGCGGTAGAAATAATGCTGGGATCACTGTGGTGTTTTACATTGAAGCAGACTAAAAAAGGTATTTGTACAAAATAAAAACCTGTCCCCAAAACGATAAACACCTGAGCAATAAGAGATTTGAGAGGATGTTAAACTGAGTTTTTTTTTTTTAAATCCTCATGATGGCAATACCACATGACACATCTCTGTTGAAGAAACTGAGAA
This sequence comes from Acipenser ruthenus, assembly GCF_902713425.1. NCBI lineage: Eukaryota > Metazoa > Chordata > Actinopteri > Acipenseriformes > Acipenseridae > Acipenser > Acipenser ruthenus. The sequence continues at coordinate 7,928,690 of NC_081242.1, read as the reverse complement.
TAGAAACTGAGAATAGCGTTTATTCTCAAGATTGAACTTGAACCATTGTGAGATATATCATATACAGGACAGCATTTCAAAGACCTCTTACACAGACAATATGAATAATATATAGTATATATATATATATATATATATATATATATATATATATATATATATATATATATATAGGAGGCGTATATGGTCCTATATATATATATATATATATATATATATATATATATATATATATATATATATATATATATACTGTATATTATTCATATTGTCGTAAAGTGTAAGAAAGAGAGAAAGCAATGAATGGAGAGAAACAGGCAGAGGGACAGAGAGAGTCTCAAGACAGACAGGGCACCCCGCTGTCACCACTTACCTGTTCCAGATTTGTCGTAGGTGTTCTTACACGAAGTGTGTGTGAGGCCGCAGACGTTTACAGTACATGTTGATTCATCATTCGTTGTGGGGCAGGTGTAGCATCTCAACTGTACCACTAAAAAACAAGAATGTGGGACCTGATGAATATTGCAGTAGGGATTAGCAAATAGATTGCTTCACTATGGCTGAAAGGATGCCCTCAACTGCAGAGCTGGGAAGTACTGGGGATGATAAGCAATTATTATATTATATTATATTATATTATATTATATTATATTATATTATATTATATTATATTATATTATAAAAGATGTTTTAGTAGTGTTGAAATGTAGCAAGTTAATCACAAATGAAATTGCCTGAAAATATTTTTTGCCTGTAAAACCCAGTTTAAATAGTCTATTATTTATCAATGGTTATTATGGTTTCAACTTGTTCTATGAATTCAGTACAATAATATCTCTGCAATGTTAGGTGGTTGAGTAATGTCTTTCAGAACATAAATAATTTCTGACATTGTCGCCTTAAATCTTCAAAAGGTCTTTCAATAGGCTTCGTAAATGATAAAAGGAGGATCACAATGTTAAAATGTCCCTGTGTACAATGCGATCTATGTCATTTTTAGGAGATCTGCAGAACAAAAACTATAACAGCTACAGATATAGTAGTCCGCGCCGAGGAGGCGATCTCTGTTGATTTATTTTCCTACGGTGGTTAGAATTTGATTGGATTTGCAGATTTTAAATATATCTTAATTTGAATGTGGCGTGTACATTCGAACGTAATGATACATATATATTTGAATAGTCAAATAAATATTCTGTATTTGTGTTGCTTTACAGTTCTTTGTAATAATTATTCACTTCAAATTTATGTTTGTAACAGATGAAAAAATAATCTATCACGCCTGCACTTTCCACCTGTACGCATGCGTCACTACGAGTGTATGGATTTTCACTCATATATATTCTTGGTAGTGAAGCAGGCGTCTGTCAATTGTGCCACTAGAGAGCGCTATGTGCTGCTCATGATCTTTGCTGTTTTCAACTTGTCGTATCAGTGAAGTATAATGATTCTGCATTTTTTAGTACAGTGAAAATGCTCCGGTAAACATAAATAGTAATCACAATACTCATACTTTTGAAAGTTTAATAACAGCAATAGCGGTTGTTTTGAATTTGGTTTTGGTGTTTGAAATGGATACATTACTTACTGGCAAAATAAAAAGTGAAAAGCGACAGAAAGTAATACAGAGGCCTTTGGATCATTTGTATGCTGGCTTTAATTAATTAAAAACGTTTTTCATCGTTAGTTATTATAGTTTTATCCTGAGGTTAATGTTTTAGATACTGTAAACATTTTAAACGGCTCACATAATTATGCTGAGGTGGGAAGGAAATAGTAACGTGATAAACATTTACAGCGCAGACTATTTTGTATTATTTATAATAAATTTGCCCAATAGGAAGATATATGATCGTTTCCAAAGATTCCTAAATACTGTCTTTTAATTCTGTGCCTCCAAAGACATGAAATGTAGTTTTAAGAATGAAGCGTACTGTTTGCTATTCTGTCTAAACCAGCAGTTTGTCACTCCCCAGCTGGCTGATTATCTGGCAAGAACTTTGTGACACAGCTTTACATCAAAGTTTCTACCTCTTGTTAAAAACAAAGTGCCTGTATTTGGTGCAATACAATCCCTGCTTTCTGACTATAAATGAAATGTAAGCTAAATTCAGATCTTTATTTTCTCAACTGGGGAGACAGTTCTTGACTAAAGTACTGATTTCAACAGCACAGTGAGACAACAGTAGGAGGCATGCTAGTGTTAACATGAATAGTACAAGTAAAAGGCTTACCATTGCAGTTGTCCTTAGAGCAACAGGATGTTCTTGGGTTCTCCTTGTCAGCACAAGTGGCGTTGCAGCCTTTTTCAACAGTGATGGTGCTTCCTAAGAGAGCAATGCAGAAAGAAATTCAAACTGTTCAGAGATCCCATAACCACAAACTCAAGATGCTTTGTCCATCGTTCAACATTGGACCATTTTTTTTTTACATAATGGAAATATAACCCTACTTATTACTATTCTTAAGGTAACAAATGATACACAGTGTTAAAACCCTGGTTTTAGTTTTCTATCCATCACTGTCATTGTTTGCTTCATTATCTTGTTCCTTAACACACATTTTTGGGCTGTTTCCATCCACCCGATGGGAGGATGAAATGAAGATCCTTCATTCTTTTAAACTTCATCATCAAGTGTTTTTTTCTTTTGTTTGTTTTGTTTCATTTCCCCCCTCCCACTTGTCCAATGTTATGTGATCCACTGAAGGCCTGACTCGATAGCCCACATGCATACACATAAATATATCACATACTTCACTCTGAATGATTGCTAGTATAAAGGTACAGAATAATGGGGTTTATAGTGGCTCACTCATTATGAGGTAGCACACTTTCACTTATACAAAGTGCTTTGTGAGATGCTATGGTTGAAATTGGGTTTGATTCAAAGCTGGAGAAGGAGAGTGTGTCTGCACTGGTCTTACCTGTGACTGTATAAGCACTGAAACAGAATGCTTGATCAGCTGGGCAGCCTTTGGTCGTACAAGTGGCTTCATCAGCAGTCCCAGCAGCACAAGTTAAGCATGACAGGGATTGCACTGTGAGGAAAGCACAAGAAGAATTCAAATGACACATTCATATCACCCTTGTTAATTAAGCAGTTCAGCACAGTCTGGTCATTTTCTGAGATGAAATCAGCTCTTGTGTTAGTCCTGTCCACTTCCAAGGATACGTACCAGTATTGGATTCCCAGTACCAGCAATGGGTTCTTTTAATTTGTACTTCATATTATACCGATGCTCTTTTTTCTGAAAATATTTCAATTAGTTATCCTAGAGCAGTCTCTATATAATGATTTAGTGGAGAAACAAAGAATTTATCAAAAAACGGTTGTAACACAGTCATTGTAAGATTCTCTACCATCGAAAGTTTACCACGTTCAATTTGCACAGTAATTTAGTAGTTTTCCCATGCTTTGCATATAGTTATACAATACATTTACCATAGTTTACCTTTTTTAATATGCTTTACCATACTTTGCTTGGCTTTACAATGCATCCCTGTGCTTTACCATGCTTTCACAACGCTTTGCTGTGCTTTAACTATGGGAAACTTTTATAAGGGTCGTGTGAGAGGGGAGGGATTTGGACCGACCGTCAGGTGCATGCGGGAGCCTGTAGGGGGGTTGTATTCTCCGTGTATTCCCACGCTGTCAGGTAATGTGTTATGACGGGACTCAGCTGTGAGGAAGTCGGCTGACGTTCTGTGATTGGCTGGGGGGTGGGACTACACGTGGTGAATGAATTAATAAAAAGGCGCTGTTTTGTATCCTCTCTGGCTCATGCAGGAAACATAGTGGAGCGTGACTTCACGGCCGAATCCTGAACAATCAGAGGCTCTGGAGCAGCGACTCGGAGAGACGGAGTGGCACTTCAGCACGAGGCTTACAGACTCGGGGTGCAAGCAAGGCACACGGGTTTATTTATTGGGATACTATTTTAGTTAGCGAGTTTAGCGGGACTGAGCCGTCCCACAGTATACGAGAGGGTACAGAGCAGTGCCTGTTCCTCGGGGCTCCCACCGCTAGAGGGAGCAACGAGCCGCGGAAAAACCTGCACACTTTATTTCGTAGTTTTTCCTTAAAGTATTTTGTTTTCCTTTTTCCTTTCGTCTTTTTACTTATTGTTCTTTTGGATTACACACCTGTGTGTTGTATGAAGACGGGGCACAATACCATTGTTGGTAGAGTGTCCCGAACTGTAACAAAACACCTGCCAACTGAGCGCAAACTAATAAATCTGGGCACCTGTGCCGGCGTTTCATATTTGAACTTTGTGTCTGTCTTGTGTCTTCCCACACCCTTCTACAGGTCGGTATACTTGATCTTGCTCAATATGTTTGTCACAGTTGCCAATAATTGGGTTTGACCAAAGAACTGCTTGAGGGTCAGACAATAGTGTATCACGAACGTTAAAACACCTTTAACTTAATAGACACTCACAGATTCCAGCGCTAAATGCACAAGAAACTGGAAGGCTAGAAATAGTACTGTAACCTTCCAAACACAGCAGAAGGGTTAGGCGTTTTACACAACTCTAAATGTCATGTTCCCGAGGAAACTGTGCCAACAAATGGCTTTTGTACATTAACAGTACATCTTGCTTTTTATAATGAACTACACATAGCAATATAATTGACGTTAGAGTGACTGATTAGTTTTTATTTTCTAAACTGGAGCATAGCACCACAATTCCAACTTCAACTTGTCACTTTATAATATAAAGATATCAATTACTATACTGTATCAAAACTGTGAATCTAAAATAGATTTAATGTATCAAAACAAATATGCTGTACACTTTGCATTTAAACACATTCCAAACCTATTGGTGTCAAAAGAGAGGTGGATCTTAATCCCGCCTTCCTAAAACAAAACATGTCTCAATCATAGACCTCTACCTTTAGTAAGGTTATCAAGAATTAAACAAGGCTAGCAAAAAATAAACCAGCAGGTTACATGTAAGGTTGGCAGTGTTAAGATTGGATGCTGTTTAGACAATTTGACCATTATCTGGATAGGTTAAGGAAGATCAATTACAAGAAGCAGCAGCATATAACAATGTAATACAATACAATATATGAAAGGTTGGTCTTACCTTTTCAGAAAGATGGAGTAGCTTAGACTTGAGTAAAAAATGTCAATGACTTCAGTTGAAGACGATAAAAGACTTTTCTAGTTTGTCTTTGAACTTACAAGCTTTCCTGTATTTCTAACAGTTTTTTTAAACAGATTTTGAAGTTGCTAGTATTAAGACTCTGTTTAGACATTATCTGGATACATTAAGAAATATCAATTGCGAAAACGATACATTCAAACGGCTTTATATATGAACTAAAATCAAATACATAAAGCAAGTCTCCACATATCTTTACTTTCTTCCAAGTGCATATGCTAGTTTTTAGTTATGTAAATCCTCCCTGCACAAAAACATACTACTGCAGTGGGAAAAACCGAGAAAACCAATTGATTGAGGTCAATTCAAATACAATGGTAGAATACAATGTATCTGTTACCCTGTGCTGCGCAGTGGAGAAGAACCAGGATGCCCAATACGACCTTCATGGTGTTCTGCAGAGACAGATCCAGCTGAAATGGGTGGAGAGAGAGAACAGCTGCTTTTATACACACACTCCGGGCTGAAAACCTGTTCTTGTTTTGAAGGAAATTGTAAATTTGCATATTGCAGTGTGCAGAAACAGGTTGTGGAACTTACTTATTTGTTTATTTTTTTAGTTACATAACAAGCCTCAGTGAGCAGAGATCAACAGGCATACCGTCCAGATCAGGGAACAACCTTTATTTCAAAATGATGTGGACTTAATGTGGTATAAACCCTGATATAAATACATATATATATATATATATATATATATATATATATATATATATATATATATATATATATAGGCACCCTTGATAAAGATGAGCAAAAAAGGCTGTATAAGATAAACAACACAGGTAATGAGCTATATTTTTAGTGAAAGCCTACTTTGGAGATTTGCAATTTAGTTTTTCAACTTCAGAATTCAGCACTACATGGCAATGCCTAGAGGTTGGAATAATGGCAGGATGCACCATTTCTCCACTGGCTTTTACCATGGCAATGGAAGTAATCATTAGGGCATCAAAATGGGTAGTAGGAGGAGAGCGCTTGGCTTCTGGAATGCGACTACCACCAATTCGAGCATACATGGATGACATGACAACCATGACTACAACAGTAGCCTGCACTAATCGGTTATTGGGCAAATTAACCAATAACATTGAATGGGCACGAATGCAATTCAAGCCCACTAAATCAAGGAGCATCTGTATAATTAAAGGCAAAGTAGTAGATAAAACATTCTTCATTAATGGTGAGGCAATACCAACAGTGTTTGAGAAGCCAGTGAAGAGTCTTGGGAGATGGTACGACGGGGATGTAAAGGACACAGTTCGTGTGGGAGAAGTTAGACAACAAGCAGTGGAAGGGTTGAAGAGCATAGACAGCTGCGCTCTACCAGGTAAACTAAAACTCTGCTGCTTTCAGTTTGGTCTACTGCCGAGGTTGCTGTGGCCACTGACTGTGTACAAGGTTTCTTTGACAACAGTAGAGAAGCTGGAAGCTTTAATCAGTTCATACATCAGGAAATGGTTGGGAGTTCCACGCTGCCTCAGCAGAGTGGGACTTTATGGTAAAGCAATAATGCAGCTACCAGTCTCCGCTCTAACCGAGGAGTTTAAGTGTGCCAAGGTCAGACTGGAAATGACATTAGTAGAGTCACGCGACAAATGCGTAAGGGAGGCAGCACCTGTGTTGAAAACTGGAAAAAAGTGGGCGGCAAAGAAAGCTGTGGAAGATGCAAAGGCTGCCCTTCGAATTGGTGATATCATGGGGCAAGTTCAGCATGGAAGAGGGGGTCTTGGTCTCAGTTCAGCTCCTCCTACATGGCACAGGGCAGCCCCAGCTCAAAGGAGGAAGCTGGTAGTCAACGAGGTGCAAAAGCAGGAGGAGAGGATGAGATGTATAAAGGCCATTTCCCAGGCCAAGCAGGGAGAATGGATGAGATGGGAGAGTGTGGAACAACGCAAGATTGGCTGGCAAGACCTATGGTCAATGGAACAGAGTAGGATCAGTTTCCTCATCAGGTCAACATATGATGTTCTCCCATCACCACAGAACCTAAACCTCTGGGCAGGAGAGGATCCCTCATGTCCTTTGTGTTCACCACCTGCAACATTAAGGCACATTTTAACAGGATGTAAGGTGGCTCTTAACCAAGGACGGTTTACTTGGAGCCATGACCAAGTGCTGCGATGTTTGGCCTTAGCATTGGAAGACAAGCATAACATGACCAATAAGTTGCCACCTGTTCCATCAAAACATTACACACAAAAGACAACATTCCTCCGTCCAGGAGAGCAACCACCAAGAAAAGGTGTTAAAACCAATCCTCGCCCAGGACAACTGGAAGCTGCTAGAGACTGGAAAATGCTGGCAGATGTTGGTCAACGGCTTATTTTTCCACCTGAGATTGCCACCACTAACCCTCGATCAGATATTGTCTTGTGGTCTGGATCAGCACGCCTTGTTCACCTGATAGAGTTAATAGTGCCATGGGAGGATGCTGTAGATGAGGTGTATGAGAGAAAGAAACTGCGGTATGATCAACTAGCCACTGAAGCGGAACAGCGAGGATGGAGAGTCCGGGTTTACCCAGTGGAAGTGGGTTGTCGAGGATTTGTGGCACACTCTACAACCCGGTTTCTCAGAGACGTCGGATTCAGTGGCCAAGAGTTGCGTCGCACAGTGAAGAACTTATCTGAAGCAGCAGAGAGGAGCAGCAACTGGCTGTGGTTGAGACGGAAAGATTCTGGCTGGGGATCTCAAGCACAATAGAAAGAAAGAAACGCTGATGTACAGGTAAGTAAGCTGGTCTGAGTTGAGTGGGGGACGGAGGGAGGTGATGCTGGGACACCAGAATCACTGTCGAGCCCTCTCGAGGTGTCGTGAGCTAGTCGACGAAACACTGAGGATGGAAGGTGCCCACTTGAAGAGATGTACCCTACTTAACTCAATCCAGACGGTTGTCATGCTGATGCGCTGGGGAGGCCGCACTGTGGTTGATCCCTGGAGCCAGCATCGCAGCCGTTGTGTGTGCTGATGCGCCAGGGAGGCAAAATAAGCTGATCCCTGGAGCCAGCATTACACTTCAGCCATTAACACTAGACAGAAGGATATCTACATCATCATATGGAAGGAAACGTAAATGGATGGAGACACATATGGATCACATTAGTTTACTGTAAAGCTATGTCTTAGTTGGTGCTTATCTTGACGAGAGCCGAGTTCAAATCAGCATGAAGTTTTAACATCTACTCTCGTGTAATGGAAATCTTGGCACCCTTGATAAAGATGAGCAAAAAAGGCTGTATAAGATAAACAACACAGGTAATGAGCTATATTTTTTGCTCAAATATATGGGAAAACCATATTCTTTTACTCTAATACAATTGCTCAGAGAAAACATTTTTTATTAACAAGTAATACATTCAAAAAGATAGGTGTCAGAATTATTGGCACCCCTAAAGATTCTTATAAATAAAATTAAATGTGCATTAACATTCTACTTCTTTAAGTTCATCTCAGTCTTAAGGAATTGTATTGTAACCTTGTTCACTGGGGTATAAAAATGAGATAACACGAATATGAAATCCATTTGTCATCCATCACCATGGGGAAAGGCAAAGAACTCACAAATGAAAAGAGACAAATGGTTGTTGACCTTCATAAATCAGGCAATGGGTTTCATATGCGTGTTACCTCATTTTTATACCCCAGTTAAACAGGAAGCCACGGAAGGCCATAATACAGTTCCTGTGTATATGTGTATATCTCTATATATGTGGCAGAAATGTCTGGATTCTTCATTATCGAGTGCTGAGCTGAACACTTATTGTATTTTGAATTGTTACCGTTTCATTAATCGAAATGTATATAAATATTTTATTAAATGTCCACATTTTCATGAAAAAACATAAAGTGAAACCGTCAGAAATGTATACATGGGTAATATATGGAAATATGTACTAATTTATATAAAACTTTTATCAAATAAAGGGCATATATTTAGATAAAAAAACAACAAAAAAACACACTTAGATTTTAAAAAACATATATTCAGATTATTAAAAATATGTATGGAGAGTACTGTATGTTACATATACTAACACATAAAATCTTTATATAAATACTATAAAATTGGAGCAATTTTATAACCAATTCGCATATAATCTATATACGAATATGTAAGTATTTACATAAAAACAAATGAAGAAAAATAAGAGGCATAGAAGTACAACATTTATTGCTTTTAATATATGTAACATATAAGTTATCACCACAACTGCTGTAGAGTCACTTCCAATAGGACCTCGGTTTTATGTCTCATCCGAAGGACGGAGCACAAGGAGGTGAAGTGACTTGCTCAGGGTCACAAACAGTGAATTAGTGGCTGGGATTGAACCTGGAACCTCCTGGTAACAAACCCCTATCTTTAACCACTGGACCACCAAGCCTCTTGTAGTGTATAATGATGTACTGTTGTCTTGTGTGTTTTAATAAACAAGTTTCCTGACACACACGAGGTCATTGGAAAAAAGGTGGCTTTTGGGGCAGGTTGAGGGATATGAATTAATTGACTGAAAAGTGAGAAGTCAATTGATATGTTTTACCATTGACTAAACATGATGTGTGTGAAGGGGGCAGTCTTTACTCCCAAACTGGTTAGCTGTTACATGACACTGAGATCCTTGTGTCTAAACACAACAACCACTTTACCAGGAAGTCCTTATTCAGTCATATCGTGAAGGATGTTGCATACATTTTTCACTTTGCTCTTTCCATGTTGGTTTGGGTAAACATTAATCTTTTTTTGCTAAGCACAAAATTTAAAGTTAGGTCCCTCGAATTTTCGGTGTTCAAGTCTCACGTACAGTAGAACCAGTAGAGTTATGAACATCAATCGTCCCAACTGACTGCTCTACCAAACACCCCACTTTCAACTGGAAGAATGCAATCACTCACCCATGCGTGCAATGCAACCAGATAGGCACTCCTATAAGCAGTGTGCTGGTCATGGAGAAGGCAAGATTACTGGACCAACAATTTTTTCCAGACAAAGGTGAGGTAGATTTCAAAGCAAGTACAAGCAGTTTTACTCAGACTTTTTTTTAAAGCACAAATTTCATACCAAAGGAGGATGAATAACTGAGCAAGCTGCATGAATGCATTTTGTTTAAAATAAAATAAAAACAAGCATTACGTTAACCCAGGTTTTCCTGGATATATAAATTTCTGTTTTTGCTACAGTTATAATTTCAATGGTAACTCAAATCTGGCTTTTTCCCATTCATAGTACTGCTTTAAAGATGTTAGCACTATAACAATATGAGTATTGCATGACTCTGCTGTATCCTTGTATTATTCTCCAGATTGAGGGTGTAGATAGCAGGTGTGCTCATTTATTAAAACCATTGAAGACTCATTTTCAGACTTACGAACAACCTACATTCCCAAGGTGTTTGTAACTTTGAAGTTCAGCCGTATTGCTTTTGAATATTTACTCCCACGTACAGCAGTGTGGAATTCTATTAAAACACCCCATTGTTTCTGTAGTTTTGATTTGTTGTGCATATGAAATCAAACCATTGTAACTGAAAATCTTGGAAAATTGTCAAAATAAGCTAATTAGTAATTGTTTAATGTATGTGATGACTTCAACAGGCCACACTTGCAATGAATTAAAAATCGTAAGAGAAAAGGAACACAGAGCCACAAATGGTAAAATGCAGGAGACTTTTTAGAAGTTGTTGAAGATGCCGGATTAAAGCACAAAGTGGTCGAACATTTTCACACACAAGTGCCTATTGTTTCTATATCACTGGTTACTGAGCGATAATTGAAATTCTCAAACCCAGAGCTTTTCATGCAGGCTGGTATATAAAGGATATAAATGACAAATATTGAGGTGCTCTAATACATTTGCACACTGCTGTACTTTTCAGTAGATGAATTTGAACAAACCGGTATATCAAGTCTACAGGTGAGGAACAAACCATTGAACCATAACATGTGTGTCATGTCATGCCTGAAATAACACAAAGAAACTCACGTCTTGTAACGCACAAGATAACATCAGTATCGTATGGTGGCACCACCTGTGGCATTGACTAGATCTCTGAAATGCCTGTACAATCTTAACCAAATCTTGAAAACAAGTTGAAGGGTGGCATAAATCTTCTGGTTTTATTTGAAAGTTTATTCTTTGCAGTCGTGCTGGAATGCAGTTTTGTGTCAGTGTTTATTGCTTTAATTGTTGCTTTCCTCATATCATACATATTCTGAGAATCAACAGCCATGAAGAGAAAAATGTAGTACAGTCACACCTTTCTCCAGCACTCCAGATAAGCTGCAGACTGAGTGTTTCATGCATTGAAGAAATATTAATTACATATGATATTTAAAAGTAATGAGGTTCCGAAAAATATTGTTACACGTGTTGCTACAACTGTTTAAATAACGTAAACATACCTGTCATTTCTCGTTTCATTTTTAGCATCCTGACTTTTTACACTTCTAACTTTAAAGTCTGTTTCAAAGCTTTTTTCAAAATGTCCACTGTAGTGCAATGGGGTTCGAGATCTGTCCTCTAAATCACTGCAGGAAGAACAATTAAAGGCTGTGCAGTCGTCTCCACTGATCCTAGAAACAAGTACCATGCTGGTGTTTCCAGCACACGTAGCAATTGTCTTTCTTTTTACTTTTGTTTTAATTTCTCCTCTCTCTCTCTCTCTCACTCCCATTGCTCCTTCCTGAACACCCACCCTGACCAGTGAAGGCTGCTGGTTTTTATACATGTGACCATCTCCAGATTAGTAATAAATTAAACAATCCGGAGATGGTCATATTCTACACAAGAGTTTTTGATTTGCATGGCCAACAGTCCATCAGTAATCGCTAACTGCCGACCACACATTCTCACAAGCTGTCTGGCAGCGAGGAGCTGCTAACGGCGCCCTCTGCAAGACCATATTTAAACCCAACAATATCATACATTAAATCACCTGTACTTCATAACCCAAACAATACATACAATAATAACCCTAACCATTACTTTTAAATCATAAATAAATACACTATATTTATTTATTAGCAGACACCCTTATCCAGGGCGACTTACAATTGTTACAAGATATCACATTATTTTTACATACAATTACCCATTTATACAGTTGGGTTTTTACTGGCGCAATCTAGGTAAAGTACCTTGCTCAAGGGTACAGCAGCAGTGTGCCCCACCTGGGATTGAACCCACAACTCTCCAGTCAAGAATCCAGAGCCCTAACCACTACTCCACACTGCTGCCCTATTTACATGCAAGGCTTTTCTTCTGACCTGCCACACACATCATGGCTTGTTATCGCTGTGTTACCTGTTTGCCAATGTGGGCAATAATCCTGACACGATCAGTGCACTAGAGCAGACATTTTGAAAAGATCTTTGAAACAGACTTTAAAATTAGAAGTGTAAAAAGTTGTCAGGATGTTAACAATGAAAAGAGAAATGACAGGTGAGTTATTTAAAAAGTTGTAGCAACACGTGGGGACGTGGAACGCTATTTTTTTTTTGGTACCCCACCACTTTTTAAATTGGGTAGGTATTCTGCATCCTAGTATGATCTCTGTACTTAACTGTCCCAAATGGAAAAAATATGCATATTAAATCTTTTCAACCAGCAACCGGCAAGCCGGTGAAAAACTAGCCAGACCGCAACCCTAATAACTTGCATGATTTTTTAGGTAATCAGAATTCTGCACCTTGGGTTGACAGTTTCACAGAATGTTAAAAAAAAAAAAAAAAAACATACAAAAACTGTAAGATATAGATCAGATCTTTTTGGTGGAAAAAAATCTGAGACTTAATCCGAAAATCTTTATTATCCAACTGAAACACTTCTGACTCGAGCCATTTACTCATAAGGTCCAAAAACAGCTCAGAACAAGACTACGTGATCTTTGACCTCCTGATATTGTCACATGATGACACTACCCTACCCTGTGACATTAAATACAAACACAGATCTTGTTCATTGCGCTGATACCACGTCTGTGTTACTCCGATGTGTACAACTCTAGCGATTGGCATTTGTCTTCCCACTCTACTAGCACTAAAGAACATCGGCCTGTATTTCATCACACTGCTAATGACGTTCCTACCCTAGAAGGATGTATTAGGACCGAGTCTGTCTCAAAACCCCTGTGAAAATGATCTCTACTGAGGCTCAGGTTCTCCATGTTTAATGCTCAGATCATAGCCTATCAGACTTTGTACTTCTGGCTAGTTTATTTTTAGCGAGCTGGTGTGATGACTGTATCAGATGGCAGTAACTAAAGCTGCACAGATTTTAATAGGAAAGAAGGGGGGTGACCTAACTCCTAAAGCCATCTCTTCACAGAAGGTAAGCTCTTTCAAACTACACATTTAGAGAAGAACTTTTCAAAGTATTTAAATACAGGAATGTCTTCTGCCAATATTTTAGATTAATACTTCAGGCCTGCTTTTGAAAACCTTTTTGAAGGATTTTGAGTAAATTTAAAAATCGAATGCTCTGTTTTGCATAGTGAAGCGGTCTATATTTTCTATTTTAAGCAGTTTTGAATTCAATAGAAGTGTGGGGTACATGTACTCAAAATGTGGTTGTAACCCGTTACAGCTGTAAAGATTAAATAGCAGGGTTCCAAAAACTATAATGTTACCATCCCTATCTGTTGCTACAACTGTTTAAATAATGAACCTGTCATTTTTATTTTCATTGTTAGCATTCTGACAAAATTTTTACACTTATAACTTTATAATCTGTTTCAAAGCTCTTTTCAAAATGTCTGCTCTAGTGCACTTTAAGCAGCAGCAGTTGTGATGCATAGTTCACCTCCTAGTCTCTGTAAGTCACTTTGGATAAAAGCATCTGCTAAATGACTAATTATTATTATTATTATTATTATTAATAATAATAATAATAATAATAATAATAATAATAATAATAATAATAATAATAATAATAATAATAATAATCTAAGGTAAACAATTCAGTAGTATAAACCATAGATGATGATTTCATCAGCTGTAATACTGATACAAGACTGTGCTTTTTAATGTTGAGATCATTTTTATTTCATGGGTGATGTGTCCCATAATGTTTGCGCTACAATGCTCTGATCGGTGTACTGAGGTCATCGTTGCACTGTTCATAACTTGAAGTGAAACAAAGCTGAAAGACAACCTTTATTTGCTTATTAGATATGCAGACTGCATCCCAGTTTTCTTTCATTGCCAAAAATTTCTTTCTTTCCATTCCTCCCACTGTTTGTCATTCCAAACTACAGGTATTGACGTCGTGGGCTGTGAATGTTTTTCTATAGTGTCACTTCTGGTTCTTTTTCTGCTCTCAAGTCTTTGTTTGATTGCTCAGTTAAGCTGTGTGACATATCAAGCGAACCAAAATCACCAGGCCCCATTGCATAGCTTTCGCAGCCAGTCTCTGCATTTGGCTTATTGATTTTGTTTCCTAAAACCAAAGTCGGATGCATGTGGGTGTGTAGCAGGATGGCTCGCAGTGGTGAGGTGTGGTGACGTCACAGACCAGGAAGTAACTGAAACCAAAACAGTGGATGGGCGGGTGAAGCTGAATGCTACTGCACTCAGCGTTTTTATTGAATAAACAAAACAAAAGATTTAAACAAACAACAAAACACAAAACAAAAAGGCACAAGGGCAAAACGAATAAACAAATACTGTTTAGCAGTCGTTTTTTTAAATGCCGTTACTTCTCCTCATGCTCTCTCTCTCTCCGCTCCCCGTACTCTCCTCTGTACACTCCACCCTGCAGTACGGACAGCTGCAGGTTCTTATACTCTGGCCGAGGGGTTAACTAACTGTTAATTATCTTATTACCCCTCGGCCAGAGTCTGCACGCGCTTGGTAAGAATGCATGACTGTCAGCTAGTTAAATAATCAGTAGCTGATCAGCCACGCATCCTCACGAGGTTTTTAAATATAAATATAAAAAACAAAAACAAAAGACGCGGCGCTTTTATCCGCGCCGCAAACAAATACAAATAATAATAAATAAATACATAGGGGCGGGACACTCCACCACAGGGTGCTTTCTTTTCGACATGATATAAAACAAGCACTGCTAGATAATTACTAAATGATAAAACCTGTCATTTTCTAAAGCTTCTGGGATAGCGGTATATCATTTAGCAGTGCAAACTTTACACAAAGTTCATTTCAAGTTTATACACCGGGTGCATTACAAACCATCGGTTGAGCTAGTTGAGTGGGAGCGTTCTACACAGCGCCACACCTGGTGCAGCTGATCCCACAGAATACAGAAGCAACACAGAGACCCCCAAGGTTATGAATTCTAACCCTTAAAAGGGGGTTCTCATCTTTTATGGGGTGACTTTTCTATCGCTTAAAATAAATACAGCAAAACTGCCTTATTGATGCACTACCTGTTACACTGCATTTAGGCACCTCACATACAGTTTAGTTTGCTTCCTGTAAATGATTGAACATACACTGCATAGGGCTGCATGGTTTCTTTCAAATGTCTTCAATGAAAAAAAGTTTGGAAATATATCATGTGTATTTTACCACTAGAAGTGAGCAGGCTAAAACTCTAAGTGACCTCAAACAGGTGTGAATTATAAGCTGTGTATCACTGTGTGTGTCACAGATACTTGAATATATATTCATATTGTGTATTTCAGAGCATCTGCTATACTGTACGGGGAACAAATGCTTCCAGCTGGAAAACTCTAAATACACCTGCAAATAGGATCATTTGATTGACAGGAATAGCTTTGCAACCAAGGGCAAGCTGCCATTGGTCTAATGTGGCAACTCCCACTTTCATGTCAACCTTCCATCAATGGCAGCTACCAATAACAAGCCAGGTGATTAAACCTCTATCTCTTTGCTGTCTGTGCCATAGTTTGAGTATTGCTGCTACACCTCGTTTTCAGCTGATCGGAATTTCAAAGCAGCACTGAATGGCCTGAAAGGTGACGCCAAACACCAAAACCAAAC
The DNA here is from genome assembly GCF_902713425.1 of Acipenser ruthenus. Taxonomy (NCBI): domain Eukaryota; kingdom Metazoa; phylum Chordata; class Actinopteri; order Acipenseriformes; family Acipenseridae; genus Acipenser; species Acipenser ruthenus. The sequence goes on along the minus strand of NC_081242.1, from coordinate 7,912,553 downwards.
AAGTCAAAAGTCAAATCGTAGTAGTTTACTGAAAGACTGTCGCAATAACATATTACCAAGAGCCTGTTTGTTTTGCTTGGGAGTGTCAATTGGAAAGGCACAGGAGCAGGGGTTACAAGCATTGGAGTGGTGGCATGGCATCCAGGCTTCCCTCCTCTCAACACTCTGTGGGGGCAACACCACAAGCCCTCAAGCACTATGAGAACCAGGACTACCCTTCCCAGTTCTTTCACGCTGTGACCAAGCTGAAAGAAGACAGCCTTCTGGCCGACCTGCTCATCGGACTGAACGGGGGGAGTTGGAGGGTTCACTCAGTGGTTCTGGCTGCTGTCAGCTCTCTGGTTATGGGGGAGCTACGCCAAGGCAGGAAACAGGATCTCTGTTTGGACGGTAGGGTTGGAGAGGCAGGGCTGGAGACCGTTTTGAAGTTTGCTTACTCCGGGGAAGTTGAGCTGAGCAGGGAGAATCTATCTGAAGTCAAGCAGGCTGCTGGGGTCCTGGGAGCGGAAAAGGTTTTAAAGTTATGCCAAGACTTCGAGCAGTCGTCAGGTAACAAGACTGAGGAATGGAGAAGTTTACCAGAGAAAATCAGACGGGCGAACCTGCAGTGTATCAGAGCAATGTGGGAAGAGCAGCTCATCTGTGATGTGAAGCTGGAGGTGGATGGCGTGTATTTTTATGGTAACGACTGCAGTTATGATTGCTTTGAGTATTATGATTTTCTGTAGACTCATTTAATTGTTCTATTTATACAAACCAGCTTTTTATCTTTTCAGATTTTACAATAAAACCACATTTTTTTTATCAACTTCTGTATTAGACTGTTTTTAATACAGAATTTGATAAATCAGAAATGAAAAAGAGATTATTATGATTATGATTATGTTTCTTTATTAATTATACAATGTTCCCAATGTGGGACAGGTTCCAAACTAGTTCTGTAGCAAGGGTGGAAGAATAAAAAGAGTGAGTACAAATCTCTTAACAAAAACTGCATGTTGGCTATCAAAAATGAACTGTTTTTGTGGCCCATTTGATCTAACCTCCCACAATATCTCAGAAGCTGTGAATGATACATTATACTGATATGATACATTATTATGCATCCTAATTTGTGCATGTATGACAATAATCAAGACAATGCAGGTAGACTCTCAGAATAAACCATTTACAGTAGATAGGGGGTTGTCCTGCTGTGTCTGAACTACAGCAATTTTGCAGCTACGTCTCCACTAACCACTACTGCAACATTTTACTATTTTTTTTTAAATTTAGGGTGCCCAATTATTTAACCCCCAATATTTCTGCCCCAATTTAGAATGTCCAATCATTTTCAGGAGAACTGAAGGTTCAGTGGGCGTCCTCCGATCCCATGACTGAGCCAGCTTCCTCTTTTACACCTAGGAACTCTGGAGGACAGCTGGAGGCCAGCCTTGCAGGTGTCTCCCTGAGCTCACTAGGCACCTAGCCACTAGATCCACTGTAGTGCAATGAGGAGAAACAGTCCCTGCTGGCTGTGACTCTCCCTCCAGAATCCCCCAGCAATTGCTGACTAATTTGTATTTTACTTCATGTTTACAGAGCCTTCTATCAGCCTTTATGTATACCTGCCAATGTCTAGTGTCTTACTTCTTCACAACTGCTTCTTCTTGCAGTGCACAGAGCCATTCTGGCAGCCGGCAGTGACTTCTTCCGAGGAATGTTTACAAGCGGAATGAAGGAAGCCAGTGAGGACACCATCCCAATGTTCTCCCTCTCTCCTGAGGAGCTGTCTGCCCTGCTCTCCTTCATCTACTCCGGGACCCTGCAGCTCGGCTGGGACAATGCCTTTGAGCTCACCCTGGCCTCCATGCAGATCCAATCCCATGGGGCCATCTCCCTTTGCATGGATTTCCTCCACGGTGAAACCGACCCCCAGTCCTGCCTGGACGTAGCAGCTTTCGCTGAAGCCTACAGCCTAGGGGAGCTGAAGGAATTTGCCGACGATTACGTCTTACGAAACTTCCAAGAAGTCGGTTCCACTCCCAAGTTTCAAGACCTCTCCCTTGACCAGTTGTCCCGCTACCTGGCCGAGGACTCCCTCTGCGCCTCCAACGAGCTGGAGGTCTTCCGGGTGGTGGTGGGATGGATTCGCGCAGACCAATTAGAGCGGTTGGCCCACGCGGAAGAACTCATGAAACTGGTTCGGTTCCCACTCATGACTTTCAGGCAGTTTAAAGAGGTGCGGGAGGTGAATATCTCTCTCAAGCAGGAAGGGTGCAATGACCTGTACGCAGCGGCACTCCAGGAGTTTGGTTGGACCTCTGGCAGTATGGAGCAGCACTGTCGCGTACGGAAGCCAAGCCTGGCTCTGGTCCTGGTGGCAGGGGATCAGAAAGCCCCAGATTTTGCCTCGAGGAAGCCCAGCAGGGACCTCTGGTTTAGCAACAGTTTCAGCAGAAGCACGGGGCTGAGGACACACATTGAGTGGTGTCACCTGTCCACCATGCCAGGGCCCGGCCGCTTCAGGCACGCTACTGTGGTTTTAGATAACAACCTGTATGTGTTTGGTGGGAGCGACTTTTACGGAAAGTGTGATACTCTGAAAACTGCTTTTCGGTGAGTTGAAAAAAAACTGCTGCATAAAAACAAAAGCAGCATGCTGTGCTGTATCCAACACATATGTATTGTGAGGACGAGCGGCACAAATACTTAACTTGAACTTGCGTGCATCCAATATTCAAGTGTGCCAAATTGAAATATTACACAGGGCTGTCAACTGCCAAGCCTAGATATGTGTTTTATAGGTGTACAGAGAAAACACAAATAAAATAAAAATATTTTGCTGTCTTGATGTTAAAAATATCAAAGGCAATCATACCTCCCTCGCTGCTGGCAATCCAGTAAGATGGGTGAATGTTGCCAGAAACCTCCAGGAGGGAGGAAGAGCTGTGTGTGCAGCTAAAACCATCTGGTAGGTAATTTCAACAAAATACCAAGCCAAGTTTCTGAGAAGGAAAGTATATGCAAACTCTCACCTAGGAACCAAGTTTTAGTGTATAATAAATTAAATAAGTTTTGAACTTTAAAAAAATGTGAATACAATATAGCAAAACCAGGACAATTTAACAATGTTAAGTGGGATGACAAATTAAGGTTGAAAACAGGGCCAATCCTAGTTTTCCCAGGATGTCTGGTAACCCTAACTGTGTAACTTCTGGTTTCCTCTTTGAAGTTACGATCCCAGTCAGGATAGCTGGAAACAGCTTCCAGACATGAAGGAACCTCGCAATTACTGCTCTGCTGTGATTCAAAACCAGCACATCTACATACTGGGAGGAGATATCGACACAGAACACAACCTGGGCAGTGTGGAGTGTTACAACCCCACCACAAACTCCTGGCGGTAAGAGGCTTTTTATGATAGCTAAGATTTTCTAAGAACCCATCAATGAATGGAGTGTACATATAATCAGATGTTGATAATGACCAACTTCACTTTTTTTACATCCACCACAGTGATCTCACATGTCAGTTTGATTTTGCAGGTTGTACAATGACTGTCACAGGTCTGTGGGTTTTAATGTCAGTTGGCGGATCTGACCCGAGAGATGCGGTCACTTGGGTGGTCTGTATCTCAACTGGAGGTTCATAGCGCCAGGTTATTCAGTGTGTCATAATCTGAGGGTATTATAACGCTATAAGTTTTTTTTTAATGGCAATGAACTAACTAGGAACAGGTAAATATAAGCCAGCAATTCCTTGCTTGTTTTATAATTTTCAAATTGCTATATTCTTTTTATTTAAAAAAGTTGCCTTTGGTGGATCTTTTCACGATATCCCATTAGATAACAACCTTTTTTCCTCTCTGACTAATCAATCTGATCTCCGAATATCTGACCACACATAGGGTTATCATATGACTCCATTTTCAGTAGGACAGTTCAGGCTTTTCAACTCACATCCCAATGCATTCTGGTAAGTGTACTTCTGCTGTGAAAGGTACCTGAGACAGTTGAAACATACCAGAATGGACTGGGGTGTAAGTTAAAAAGCCTGAAATATCCCAGTCTCAGGTACCTTTCACAGCAGGACTACGCTTACCAGAATGCATTACAATGCAAGTTGAAAAGCCTGAACTGTCCCAAACTGTCCTTGTGTACATATGGAGTCATATGGTAACCCTAACCAGACAGCCAGTGCTGTAGCCTAAAGCATTACCTAGAATAATCTTCCAATACAATGCAGGTCATTACGGTCTTGTTTCCTGTGCCCCAGGTATGCCCAGCCCTTGGATCAAGCCCTCAGTGGTCACGGGGCTGTGTCGTGGAACGGAGAAATCTATGTCTCGGGCGGATTCAACTGCAATTACCATTGCCTGGTGTCCATGTTTCACTACCACCCAGAAAAGGGCACTATCTACCTGGCCGATATGAACCACGACAGAGCAGAGCACGTGATGGAGGCCATCCGAGACAAGATGTACGTGGCAGGGGGAGTGCGCAACCAGGCCCGGTTCTACAGCGATCAGTTTGTGTGCGAGGTGTATGACCCCAGCAGGGATTCCTGGACTCTGCTCGCGAGGCTTCCCAAACCCCACGTCAACGCGGCCTCCGGGGTGCTGGAGGAGAAGCTCTACGTACTGGGAGGGTTCAGCCAGGAGGATTACACCGAGACCGGCTTGGCTCATCGCTACGACCCGCGCTGGGATAACTGGGAGACAGTGGGGAGAATGCCTGGTCCCACCACCGACATCAGAGCCTGCGTGCTCGCATTGCCTCCTCATTTGCGCCACTGATCCCAAAGACAAAGGCCAATGTTCCTTTGTGAAGAGCGATTTGTTTTAGTGGTTGCTTATCAAAGTTGAGTTGTAATCAGTAGGCAAATGTTTTTTATCACCAATACCTGACACACAATATGAGGTACTAAAGTATGAACAATAAATCACTTGGGTAGTTCGGGAGAGCTACAAAATTAAATTTAAAAAAATAGGCACGCCACTTGATTTTGAGATTTCAGTCTGTTGCAGTAGGACATGCTGTTTGGTTTTCTTTAACTACAGGTGGTATAACTATGGAGTTTATAACATGCATTCTCTGAGAGCTTCCACAATGCGAGGGCTGGCTGGACTTTGCATTACAGTGCTTGGCAGCAGTGTTTGCCACAAATACAAATGTGTGGCAGTTTATAAATACCCCTGTGGAAGATTTAAACTCACATATCTGCTTGTTATGCACATGAAACAAAGCCACAGTAACTGAAAACCAAGAGGCAAATTAGTCATTGTCTGATTTAATTGATGACTTTAATAGACCACACATGCAATTAATCTAAAATAATAAGAGAAAAGGAACACATATCCACACATGGTAACGTGCAGGAGACTTTTTAGAAGTTGTTGTAGATGCCTAATTAAAACACAAAGTGATCAAACATTTTCACACATAGTCTTGACCTTTCTGCTCCCTCCTATCTCCAGACTTTTCTCCCTACACCCCATCTCGCCCCCTCAGCTCCTCCACCACTGGCAGATTAGCTGTACCCTCCCTCTGCTCTCCCGCTTCCAGAGCGAAAGTTTTAACTGCTCTTAGTCAAACTCGCTCTTGCTTATAATTTACTGAATTCTTTATTTTGCTCTTACCTGAATTTGATTTTATTGTACCTTCATAATTGCTCATATGTATTATGATATTCTGTAATATTATATTTTATAATGTTATAACTTGTTATGTGATATGTGAGTCAGCCACTGACTCATTGTGTGACCCTGAGCAAGTCATTTAACCTCCTTGTGCTCCGTCTTTCGGGTGAGACGTATTTGTAAGTGGCTCTGCAGCTGATGCATAGTTCACACGCCCTAGTCTCTGTAAGTCGCCTTGGATAAAGGCGTCTGCTAAATAAACAAATAATAATAATATTTTATAATGACTCGTGCTTTCCTGTCCCGTGATTTTGCCCTAAATAAATACTGTATATAAAACACCCACAGACCTTGTTTATGATAAACCTCATAAAGAGTTTATTTACGTTTACAGAGAAAGGATCGTGTTATTTAAATAAGGTTATTGTAAGAAATTCTTGACCGGTTCCGTGTTTTATAACCACCCATGTAATTCACTTTTGAACACGTCTGCCATTTTAGGGGCTCAGCTGTTGCTCGTCATTCATGTAGTGATTGAGAGGGAAGGGAAGGACAGGAACACACAGCCCCTCGCAAAGCGCTTTGCCGTGTGATATGTACAATACCGGTATCCTATACATTCAAAAGTTATTTCATGGACTATCTCTATGTAAGTCAGGATGGCCGAGCGGTCTAAGGCGCTGCGTTCAGGTCGCAGTCTCCTCTGGAGGCGTGGGTTCGAATCCCACTTCTGACAAAACATTTTTTTTTTAACACTTCCATTGTTTCATTCATTACAACCGTTGTCTGTCATTTATGTATATATAAAATTACAATATATATGAACTAGGATTACAATAAGTTATATATATATATATATATATATATATATATATATATATATATATATATATATATATATAATCTTGTTGTAATCCTAGTTCATATTTTAGTAGCATTAATTTGCACTTACTGTAAACTAGACAGTATTGTGAATCTTGCGTTATAACCCTGCAATGCCCTCTAACACCTGTTAATCTATCAAATAAAATATTAATAAAGAATAAATTTAGCAGAGGCAAATACAGGGTTGTGGCACCACAAGACAATATTGTTATGTTAAAAAACAGCCAGCATTTTATAGAGCACGTTGTCGTGGCCGAGTGGTTAAGGCGATGGACTAGAAATCCATTGGGGTCTCCCCGCGCAGGTTCGAATCCTGCCGACAACGCAGTTTTTTTTGTTTATTTATTATTATAAATTCAAAGTACATGTAAAGTATAATTTAAAAAAAATAAAAGCATAAACTTATATAAACTGTAGCGAGAAAAAATGGAAATGTTAAACGAAATTGTAGGCGGCTCTGAAAAGAGACTTTGTGTTGAAACGTTATCGTGATACCTTGGGTGTTATCAAGCAACACTTCACGATGACGCTTGTCAACTCCCTTTCCAAAATCTTTGCCGCCTTCACCTCTTCCAGACATGTTACTTACTATTAGTAAAACAACATGATTAAACCGAGCCCCTGAGAGTATCTTATATAGACACAAATCGGACCTGATTGAAAAACAGGCCAGCAAAAAAGAGCGCGCACACATTAGACCCGCCCACTACAGAACCCACGAGCCAGTTTCTGGACAGACGTACTACTAGGATTTTTGGTTTAGTATTTCAACAACGCTGAAAAATGTATTTTATTTTAACTGTGAATCAATTAAAAACGTGGAGTATTGGATTTGTTTTAAATAACCACATCACGGACTCCTTCCATGTTTTTATCAGTGCATCTGTTATTTTAAAAAGAATAAAAAAAAAATTCTACACGTTAGAAACTAATAAACAACTCGGAATAAGGGTTACAAGTTGCATTGACAATTTTATATCGTGAACAAAATGACCCAATTTACTTATACGCGCTATAAAAAAAACAATTAAATGTATAATATATACAAATACGCATATAACTAACGTGTTTTAAAAGGACAGTTGTTTCATGTTCCTGGATAATAAGCACTTTGAGAGAAGGGAGTGGCTCTTAAAAGAGCCTTTGTGTTTCACGGTATTTTCTTCAAAGGTTTTGCAGTTTAAGCGCGTTCCCCTCGGATGCGGCGGGCCAGCTGGATGTCTTTGGGCATGATGGTGACTCTCTTGGCGTGAATGGCACACAGGTTGGTGTCCTCAAACAGCCCGACCAGGTAAGCCTCGCTAGCCTCCTGCAGCGCCATCACAGCGGAGCTCTGGAAGCGCAGATCAGTCTTGAAATCCTGAGCGATTTCTCTGACTAGCCGCTGGAAGGGCAGCTTGCGGATCAGCAGCTCGGTGGATTTCTGATAGCGGCGGATCTCCCTCAGAGCCACAGTCCCGGGTCTGTAGCGATGAGGTTTCTTCACGCCGCCGGTAGCGGGAGCGCTCTTTCGGGCAGCCTTGGTAGCGAGCTGCTTCCTAGGCGCCTTTCCACCGGTGGACTTACGAGCGGTCTGCTTGGTTCTTGCCATCTTTAGTACACTATGTAAAACTCTGTATAATGACACGCAGCCGATACCGGAGAATATATAGAGGAACTGAGCTGCTCTGATAGGATACGAGTCACAGTTAGGGCGGGCTTTTGTTTCTCATTGGTTGCATTTCATATACTGAATGTTTGATTGGATCATTTGAATTTGGCACACATTCTGTGGAAGTGACCGTTTATAAACTGTTGGCGCTTTTTTTGTTATTCATTATGAGAGCCTGGTAAATTTGAGATTATACACACACAGTTTGCCTTCTATTAAGCACGACGTGTTTCAAATTGGAATTAACATTCAACCACACAAGCAATAATTAATGGAAATACATAAATACACACAAGTAAACCAAACGTAAAGGAAATACTCTCTTTTTTGAAAATATAATCAAACACAAAACAACCATGGAAAACAAACGTAAAACAAATTCATGATTTGGTGGTTTATTTAACCCACCCGTGAGTGTATATACGCGCAGTGAAAAACTGAAACACGGGGTAAAACAATTCTGTTTATTATCGCGTGGAAATATGTGTCGCGTCATGGGAAACAATGTAATCTATTACTGTAGCGCAGATTCCTGTAGGAACGCAGCACATGTCAGATACACCCGCTGTTATAGCCGTGTAGATAGTGATAGAAACACAGACATGGTAACGCTGGATCTAAAACGCACAAGCTATTCATTGTTGCAATTCTCAGTATTTCAACATTTTACAAAAACAGATTAAATGCCCGCTTTGAAAAATTGCGCTGCTCTTAAAAGAGCCTTTGGAGTTTTACATGTTAAAATCGGCTATGATTCTGGTTTTCTTGTTGTCCTGGGCGGCGTTCCCGGCCAGCTCCAGGATTTCAGCAGTCAGGTACAGGGCAGTATTTCATTTGCAAGACTCCGATTGGTTGTATCCTTCCCTTCCCGCTGTTTCTAGATCGTCTCTCTGCTGCCTCGCCTCTCCCCCAGCAGCCCGTATCTGATTTTATTGGCTTTTAAATTGAAACACAGTTAAATAAAACAGTTTATAACTATTTCAAACCACACTGCTCCACAGTCATGTTTCATTATAACTCCTTGGTTTCGGTTTACAGGTTAATTAATCAGAAAGCCGGTATTGTTGATGGTCTTGTTTGTTTGTATGGTGTAAAGGTAGTCGTAGCTGGCTGGAACTATACCAGCTTACCGTTCGGTATACTTCGTGCTTTTACGCCACGCTGTCGTCTAATATTTCAGATTCTAAACGTGTTCAACCATGTGTGAGAACGAGAGGCTCAGCAGTGGGGAATTAGCTCAAATGGTAGAGCGCTCGCTTAGCATGCGAGAGGTAGCGGGATCGATGCCCGCATTCTCCAGGTGTATTTTTTCTTTGTAAATTATGAATCGATTATGTTTAGAAGCCTGCAAAACTTCAATTTGGATCAAATAAACAGAATTAGAAATGCATCCATTCATTCATTAAAATGGAATTCATAAGCGATGTGTTTTTCCAACGTCAGTGTGGCCAAATAAGCAGCAAACGAGCCCACACAGACTGAAACAAAACCGCAAGAACAGAGGCAGGGGGCGGGGCTCTTGGACGATGCCCATTGTGTAATTAGTTGCCATTGGTTGTTTTGTGTGTTGGTCTGCTTTACGCTTGATTTGCATGTATTACTTTGTTTATCATTTTAAAACCGAAACATATTTACACAAATTGGTGTAAAACTAGACAACGGTACATTGTTTCTAAATTCATGCTTACAGGAAAAAAAAAACATTTTGTCAGAAGTGGGATTCGAACCCACGCCTCCAGAGGAGACTGCGACCTGAACGCAGCGCCTTAGACCGCTCGGCCATCCTGACTTCCTGGTTGCTCTGCTAGGCACGCAGTCTTTGACAGTAATATATCTCAGACCCTATAATATAAAGTTTTACAAGCAACATTTAAAATAGTAAACGCTGTCTGTATTTTGTTTGTGGATTTTATCTTTTCTATGTTAAACTAAATATAGATTTAGGGGAACAAAAAAAAAAGCTGTATTACCCGAAACCAGCACCTATATCCGGATTTGATTTAACGAGACTTGATTGAAGCCTATTGCTAGTTTCATTAGGAGGTAACCGGTAGGTGGCGCCACCTCTGTTACATTCTCTATTCTCGAGAATCTGTAAAGAGTAACACGGAAGTACACAGTCCTAGTGTGCGAGAGGAGATGCTCAACGTGGCCGTGTGCTGCTCTCAGTTTGATTAAAGCGGGTAGCGAGTGTACCACTTAAGACAGTCTGCACCAGAGCAGAGGAGAAGGCGCTGTACTTAACTAAGAGGCGAGAATGAGACCCGTCTGTGAAATGAGAGAGATGGATCTCTGCGCATCCTCCGCGTCTCTCCTGGAAGAAGAACTCGCCTCTGCTATCGAGCCTGCAGTGAAAGCGGCTGTGCTGAGCGTCATGTCTGCGTTAGCAAAGTTCGTGGACAGTAAATGTGCAGTTTTCCACCTCAGACTGGACGAAAGAGACAAAGAATTCGAAAGCGTGAGATTGCGATTGGAAATCGCGGAGAGCGAGTTGAAAACAGTAAGAGAACGAGAATGCACGAACACTGCCGATAACAACTTCACACACTCTCTCACAAACACCGATGAACAATACTGCGGGAGCGACGGTATTATTGCTCACGTCCTGTCAGCCCCTGCCCGGGATCGCTCCACTGCACCAGTTCAGCCGACCAGGGAGCTGGTGCCTGCAGTCCAGTCCGCACTGAAAAGCTCCCGGGTTTTAATCCAGGAGGATGTAACCTATTCCGTGCTGATGCGAGGTGATGAACACAGGGGCCACACAAGCACAGCGGGGGGGACGATAGCAGTGAAAGGTAAGGAGATCATGTTTCAATCTATCAGCTCAAATTGCTCTGTTTGACACAACGTTAGCAAGGAGGGAGTAAAGTTGAGAAGAAAAAAAATATATACGGTATATTAGTTATTTCTTAGCAGACACCCTTATCCGGGGCGACTTACAATTGTTACAAGATATCACATTATTTTTTACATACAATTACCCATTTATACAGCTGGGTTTTTACTGGAGCAATCTAGGTAAAGTACCTTGCTCGAGGGTACAGCAGCAGTGTTCCCCCACCTGCGATTGAACCCACGACCCTCCGGTCAAGAGTCCAGAGCCCTAACCACTACTCCACACTGCTGCCAGTTCAACACTCCTCTCATGTGACACGTTACTGAATGTGCAGTCTAGAACGAACATAGTTTATGATGCAGACTTTACAGCCTTTCCCTCTTCTCGTTGACACAGGTCCTGCAGAGAGAAATGCTCTCCCTCATGCTGAGGAAGGGTCGAAGGCAGAATCAGTTCCCATTCAAGAGGAGCTCTTTGACCAGGAATGGTGCAGGAGTCCAAAGCAGGCTACAGAGCTGACATCTATTGAAGGGGAGGAGGAGAAACCTGGACTGGATCCTGTCCACATTAAAAAGGAGGACCCTGGAACTGAACCGGTCATCATTAAAGAGGAGGTTCTTGAACTTGAATCTGACCCCATTGAAGAGGGGGGTGCTGACCACTTTGAAAGATGGCAGCAGATTACCACAGGAGAGAAACTGCATTGCTGCACAGAATGTGGGAAGAGTTTCACTCAATTGCAGCATCTTAAAACACACTTGCGGGTGCACACAGGAGAGAAACCCTATTCCTGTACTCAATGTGGCAAGAGATTCACACAACGAAAAACCCTTAAAACTCACCTCCGAATCCACACAGGAGAGAAACCCTATTCCTGTACTCAATGTGGCAAGAGATTCAGACAACAAAATACCCTTAAAACACACCTCCGAATCCACACAGGAGAGAAACCCTTTTCCTGTACTCAATGTGGTAAGTGTTTCATACAACAGCATTCCCTTAAAACACACCTCCGACACCACACAGGAGAGAAACCTTACTGCTGTAGTCAATGCGGCAAGAGTTTCACACAGTTACACCACCTTAAAACACACCGGCGAACTCACACAGGCGAGAAATAGGATTTTAAAAAAAAAACAGCTTGTTTTATAAAGCTCACAGGCTATTTTAAGATGGATCTGTATAAAACTGTTATAAAAGAAGTCCTTTAAGATATAGAATAGTTTATGTATTTCTTTTTACTTTTTATTCTTAATTAAAACAACAACGTAAAGATGCAGAGACCTGACAAAGTGAGATGAGAATTCAGCATTGCAACAGACACTACAACTGGAAAATAACACTCAAGGTGTCTAAGGAGAAGCAGTGGAACTGGAACTGGAAGTCGAGGCTGTGTTTAATGTACTGAGCTCCAGCGGAATCCTTGTTCACAGCAGTGCTGTGGGGAAAGCAAACCCTGCTGCTCAGAGGGGAATGATTATCAGTGACACAGGAAACTCAAATGGATTCACACTGCGTAGAGAACCGGACTGAACCATTGCATGAGAGACTTTAATACATGTAAAAAAAAGCACTTCTGTTAGCTAGAAAAACTTTGACAAACGTGTGAAAGATTTGATTAAATCACAAGGTCTTTGAGTTTCTCTTTTTCAGCAGCCCCCCAGCTCCCCTTACTTTGTAGATTTCCACCCATCCAGCTGTTCCCTTTGTTACAGATTGCGAAGTTACTTCACGCTGGTGCTGGACTGCTTCTATAAGGAAACACGAGTAACCCAGATGAAACAGATTTCTATTTATTGCCTGTTTTCAGTCACTCTGAATTCCTGGAAGGAGGTTTAAAGATATGCGTGTCTTGTTGGTTACCAGGTTTGTTATTATACACTAGATTAGGGAGTAACATTTCATAGCATTTCTATTTCACATCCACCTCGAATTAGTTTTCATGTTCACCAGTGATCTCCAAGCGAGTGGTGCACAGTCTTATTAACATCTATTCTAAAGCTGGGACCAGCATGCATACCTACAATGCTGCCACGTTTCCACTGTCCTGCCCGATCTGTACGTGGGCCGCGCAGGTATGGGGAGGGGAGGGGACAGTACATTTTCACTGCAGGGCCAGGGACTGGGTGTTTCAAGGTGACCACTTCAAAACTCACCAGATGGACGGAATGCATGTGGACTTGCCTCTCTCAGTGTTTGTGTCAGACTCCTTTTCCTTTAGCACATGTAGACTGCATGTTGTTTCCCTGAGCAAAACCAATAAATGGAGACACTTTTAACTATTAAATCACTTGTGTTTATTTGAATTAAAAACAATTCCATTCTTTCACAATTAAGTGCAGTATAACAGCCATGACTGACTCCTCGGGTCCAGTATCAACGAGCTAACAGGAACGTAGTAACGGGATGATCCCATGGTTAGTACGAAGGACGGTACTAAACTAGAACACAAGTTAATACCAATTGCAACGAAGGAGCAGTGATTCTCAACCCTGGTGCTGGGGACCCCTGGTGTCTGCTGGGTCTCATTCCAGCTGACCTCTCAACTACTTTGTTCAATGAAGGGTTTAGTTCAGTAACTGAGAGCTCAGCTGGCATGAAAACCAGCAGACAGCGTGGGTCCCCAGCACCAGGGCTGAGAACCACTGCTCTAGAGGATACTAAAAGACATTACTAAGTTAGTCCAGTAATTTCTGTAGACTGAAGACTTGTGGGATCGTCCTAACTGGAAAAAATATGAAAAATCCCAAAATGTATTGCCAACAAAATCAGTTTCATCCTTATTCAATTTACTGAACTTAATCTACGTAGGCCTATTTTAGATATAAAAAAATAATTACAAGAAATAATTCCAGTATGACTTTTCAGTGTCTTTCAGCCTCTTCCACAGATTCTTTCAATTTGCTGCTGTACCTGGCTGCCTCTTAGAGGAGGCAGCATTAAATCTGCTTGCAGTGTGTTCCATGCAGTTGTGAATTGCTGTGGAATCCTCTCATGCATCCTCCACAGTTTCAATAAAGTCTTTTATACACTCTATGAAATGTAGTTTCTGCTCCATTGCATGATTTTGCACACGACTACTGGATATGATTGCCTTCGTATGGATGTAGTGAGAAATTATGCTTTTATAGGCTGAACCTGAAACATGTCATTAGCATTTCTGATTCAATTTGCACCTTTTAGAGTCTGCAATACACTTGTGGTCCTATAAACACATGCATCTGTGTTGTGCATGAATTAAATAATGAGTAATAATAAAAGCTGTGTTGAGCCTCTGCCACAGCCTCATCCATTGTGGAAGCGTTTTAAGAAAATTAGACTGTATGTGAATTTGGTTTAGGAAAATATTCTAATGCAATTCAGCCTTAGTATTTACTTTCAAGCTTAAATACATTTCCATACATAATTAAGTTTTTTTTGCTGAACCCTGAGCTCTGTACTAAAGCTGCAGATCAGCTAGTCCCCAGCTTTGTTCCCTATCTTTTTTCGCTGCACTTGGTACTAAGTTAGTACACAGCTGGGGACGATGCTGAGATAGTACCACATCAGCTAGAACACAACTTAATAGGCAGCTCCATACTGAATCAACAAGTTTGTTGCAATTGACCCAATGAGATCTGACAGACTTGTAGCAAAAGCACAGGTAACTCTCAAACCAAAATGCTAAACAAAGTTAACTGCTGCACATCATATTTTAAAAAGCGAAACAGACCAACACATCCTGTCATAAACAGTGAATCCTTATACAATACATCACTGGCCAGAGGTTTTACATCCCATAGAATGTCAGGGTTGAGACATCATTTAAAAGAATATATATATATATATATATATATATATGGCCATGTCTGTATATTCCAGCGATTACTCGCCATTAATAAATAAAAGATGAACAAAGAAACACTCGCTCCAGCAGCCCATTTCCCTTATGGCCTGTACACAGTGGGTGTGGTCCGTCACTTATTATTATTATTATTATTTGTTTATTTAGCAGACGCCTTTATCCAAGGTGACTCACAGAGACTAGGGTGTGTGAACTATGCATCAGCTGCAGAGTAACTTACAACAACGTCTCAACCAAAAGACGAAGCACAAGGAGGTTAAGTGACTTGCTCAGGGTCACACAATGAGTCAATGGCTGAGGTGGGATTTGAACCGGGGACCTCCTGGTTACAAGCCCTTTTCTTTAACCACTGGACCACACAGCTGCCACTGAGCAGCTCAGAGTGACAATGGTTCTGCTCACTCGCATCGCTGATGGACTCTGTTGCTCAGGGGCAGCGGGACTGAGTGTGGGCTATGTCATGTGTGACTCACTTACTGTACTTAATGCACCATCCGATATGAAGCTGTCACTTAAAACAGCCTTGTGAGTTTTTAAAACAAGCTCAGAGGGGTTTATTTTTGCAATCCTATTTCTTTCCTGAGTGAGTGCGCTGGTGTAATTTAAGGTGCTGAAACTGTTTGAAACTCTTGCCGCATTGACCGCAGCGGTACGGGTTCTCTCCAGTATGAATTCGCAGGTGTGTTTTAAGGTGCTGTAGCTGCGTGAAGCTCTTGCCACACTGAGTACAGGAATAGGGCTTCTCTCCTGTGTGAATGCGCTGGTGTGTTGTGAGGTGGTGTATATGTTTGAAGCTCTTCTCACATTCAGTGCAGCGGTACGGTCTTTCTCCTGTGTGGATGCGCTGGTGTCTTTTCAGCTCCTCTTTTGTAATGAAACTCTTGACACAGTCACTGCATTGATACAGTTTGTCTCCGGTATGAATTCGCAAGTGTTTCGTCAGGTTACTTAACTTAGAAAAAGTCACTCCACATTCCGTGCACAGAAACGGCTTCTCTCCTGTGTGAGTACGCAGGTGTAATGACAGGTTACTTAACATAGTGTAACTCTTCCCACATTCTGAACAAAAGTACAGATTTTTTCCTGTGTGAATGCACTGGTGGCTTGTCAGCTCTGCAAATGTACTGAAACTCCTGCCACATTCAGAGCAGTGATGAGGTTTCTGTCCAGCGTGAATCTGCTGCTGTCTTTCAAAGTGATCAGAACCCCCCTCTTCAATGGGGTCAGATTCAAGTTCAAGAACCTCCTCTTTAATGATGACCGGTTCAATTCCAGGGATCTCTTCATTAACGTGGACAGGATCCAGTCCAGGTTTCTCCTCCTCCCCTTCAATAGATGTCAGCTCTGTAGTCTGCTCTGGACTCCTGCACCATTCCTGGTCAAAGAGCTCCTCCTGAATGGGAACTGATTCTGCCTTCGACCCTTCCTCAGCATGAGGGAGAGCATTTCTCTCTGCAGGACCTGTGTCAAAGAGAAGAGTGAAAGACTGTAAAGCCTGCATCATAAACTGTGTTCGTTCTAGACTGCACATTCAGTAGCTTGTCATTATATGTGAGCAGTGCTACCCTCAGTGTGTGGTGGATCCTGAGATGTCTTTTGCTGATATCACCCAGTAACTAAACAGTCTTCCAACTGGCCAACATGGGACAAGAGCACACGTTCAGATTAGAAGAGGAAAAACAGCTGGAAAATGTTGTGCAATAAAATCAAATCAAAAAAAGGATTTTGTCTGTGCAGAATTTGATGCAGAATAGCCACCTAATTGACAGTCACTATATTGTAAGCACACACACTCTTTGTCAGATGCAAAGCGCTGTCAGCTTTTCATGCAGCCATGTCGGCCTCTTGAGAAACAGCAATTCCCAAAGCAGAAGACCTCAGGCAACAAAGATGGGTTATTTAGGAGGGAATGGCTTACACAGTTTTCTTGGTTGCTTTATTCAGCAGTTGATGACGGAGCCGAGTGTAAATACTGCATGCGTTGGGTAGAAAAACTGCCAAGAAACCTGACAGGTTTACAAAAGTCCTTTAAAAATCTGGAGAACTGAAAGATCAACAAGAACAACCAGAAGACCACAAAGCAGCAGCAACATGTGGCAATGATTTCATATCTGTGATGCAACAAACTAAAGCACCGGTTTCACACTTAGTGTAACATAAATGTACTTGAAATGTGTTGAAAACATTGTGTGTATCTTGAAGAATTTCGTGAACCAGTCAAGCTACAAGACTAGATCCGACCCTGAAAATGTGTCTATTTCAATGAAAATAATAGTCATTTCATTTCTCTTGTCTATACCTCACTAGATTTGCACCTTTACACTTTTGCAACTAGTTTCAGAAAATGAGGAGCAAATTTAGCTCTGTAGCAAAAAAGCTTTTACTACAGTAGCTAGATTGATTTCACAATTGGCAGGTTTATAAACGGTTAAATTAAGAATCCGAGTCGGAGTAATATCTATCAATTACAACTTAAACGAGGGACTATAAAAAGAAGAAACCGAAAGGGGGGGGGGCTCTGGTGTCGGGGTCCCTGCAGCTTACCCCCCTGCTGTAAGAAACCCCTAAAGACTGATGCCAGTAGTTTACCACCAAATAAGCAACGCGGCTATATTACAGCAACCAACTATATTAAATATGCTTACCCTCCACTGCGCGTCTCCATTCCGCTGTCCTCGAGTGGTCCAAACGGTGCACTTGCTGCTCCAACTCGGGTAGATGAAGGAAATCAACGTCAATCCCGCAGTATTGTTCATCGGTGTTTGTGAGAGAGTGTGTGAAGTTCTTATCGGCAGTGTTCGTGCATTCTCGTTCTCTTACTGCTTTCAACTCGCTCTCCGCGATTTCCAATCGCAATCTCACGCTTTCGAAATCTTTGTCTCTTTCGTCCAGTCTCAGGTGGAAAACTGCACATTTACTGTCCACGAACTTTGCTAACGCAGACATGACGCTCAGCACAGCCGCTTTCACTGCAGGCTCGATAGCAGAGGCGAGTTCTTCTTCCAGGAGAGACGCGGAGGATGCGCAGAGATCCATCTCTCTCATTTCACAGATGGATTTCATTCTCTTCTATTAATACAAACACAGCGGCTTCTCCTCTGCTCTGGTGCAGACTGTGTTAACAGGAAAACTCTCACACAGTAATCTTTACAGAAATATCAGCAGTTTTGTTTTAAACACACCGTTTTTAGCTGTACTGTACTTATGTGTTTCAGCAGTAAACACGGTACGCGGACAATTTCCACCGTTTTATCGTTACAATGTTTCTTCTCCTCTCAAACACACACACAGTCTACTTCCTTCTTCCTCTAGATCATGTAGGATTGTATCCGCCTGTGTGTGTTACGCGCATGCGCCTTCCATCCCAACACCTTTAGAGGTATTAATTGAAAACTCATCTTTCTGTACCGGCATTTTAATTATGAAATTAGCACTTTCTAATTTACACACCATAATTGGATAGCACACATTATATTATTGCGTCTTGGAACTAAATTATAACGAAATATTGTATTGTTTTTATCAATAGCTATCATTGTTATACGTAGTAGTTTATTGTTGTTTATAACATACGACCTTTTTAAAAATATCTTGGAAAATTGTATCAGTATTAAAAAAATACCCTGAGCTAAACATAGTATAAGAGAACGAGCCCTTTTCAGCAAAGAGAAGGCAATTCACTGGAGGGACTGTTGCCTTGACAGCCAAACGAACCCCGAGAAAGATAAGAAACTGTCTCCCTGTGTCAGCCATCTTGGCTCAAATTGCTGGACAATTTAGTTCAATTTCACTCTCCTTTGAGCCACAATGGCGTGTGTTTGTTTCTGTTTTTCATTTTAGTGAAACGGATTTTAAAGTCATTATGGACAGTTTGTTTTAATTGTTTTCATCCATAACTATTATACACTCAGTGGTGTTAAATATTGAAACAATAAAATAAAGGTAGTAAGTAATGACACCCGTTTCTTGTTCTCAATGTTGGTCCGGGACTCCTGAAGCATTAAATGTATACAAAATATATATGAAATGTATATAAGATTGAAAGGCAGCACATGTCATGCAGCAATCACATGATCAACATGATAATAATAATCATTTTAATAACAGAATCGGAGGAATTATGTGGTGTAGTTTTTTTTAAGGCGTTTCGCGTTGTTTTTGATGCTCAGTCCGGTCAGTTTAGTAGTGTTCTGTCTTATCCTACTCCCGTTTCACAAACCCTGATTAGCACTAATAGTGGCCCGCTATGTAGGATATTCCATGCCAAAATTACAAATAAACAGAAATAAATAAATAGAGATAGAAATAAATAAATAAACAAACAAACATTATTAATTTATTTATTTTTTGTAATTTTGGCATGGAATATCCTCCATCATGTTGATCACCAGTGTTTTCAGCAGAACGTGTTGCACTTCTCATTAGAGACACATGGGGGCGCACTTGACTGTTTCAATGCAGAGAGAGTGTAATATATTGCAGAACAATGTACTCTGCCGTCACAAATTACGAGGTTAAGTTGTGCCAAAGTTATTAATAAAATAATAAATAAGAATATTTCACACAGTTTGAGCCGTCAGAGAGCAGACAGAACCGCCGGCCCAAACTGCTGGAGATGGCATATCTTATAATAGGAGATCTATTAAGTTACATGTACATTTTTTTTGTATTTAAGTATTTAAGTTTGTTTGCAACAAATACTAGTATGGCAGTGGCTGACAGCGTGACGTTATATCAAGTAGATAGGTAGCTTAGGGCAAGCTGGTATAGCAGATACAAACACCTTTACACCATGTAAACAAACGGGACCGTCAACAATATCGGCTTTCTGGTTAATTGACGTGCACAGAACTGTAAACGGAAACCAATAAATTATAACAGGAAAAAACCGAACATAACTGTGAAGTAGTGTGGTTTTAAAAAGTTCTAAACTGTTACATTTTGTTCCAACTGTGTTTCAATTAAAAAATGAGCGGCAACAGGAACCAAAGAAAAACAGCAGCAGAACAGCGCCAAGCTACACACAGCGGGCAGGGAATGATACAACCAATCACAGGCATGCAAATGAAACACTGCCTGCCCTAATCCACTATGACGTAATTAACATTCTAATAAGAATCGAACTGTTTTGTCCAATCAAGAATGAGCCGGTGTGTATAAAAGAGCAGAAGCGCAAACGCAGAGTTATTCTTGTGATATTCCGAACAAGAGTAAACATGTCTGGACGAGGAAAGACCGGCGGGAAGACCCGAGCTAAGGCAAAGACTCGCTCCTCCAGGGCGGGACTACAGTTTCCGGTCGGCCGCGTTCATAGGCTGCTACGGAAGGGAAACTATGCCCAGCGTGTCGGCGCTGGAGCCCCGGTCTATCTGGCTGCTGTGCTCGAGTACCTGACTGCTGAAATCCTGGAGCTGGCCGGGAACGCCGCCCGGGACAACAAGAAAACCAGAATCATCCCGCGTCACCTGCAGCTCGCTGTCCGCAACGACGAGGAGCTCAACAAGCTGATGGGAGGCGTCACCATCGCTCAGGGCGGAGTGCTGCCCAACATCCAGGCCGTGCTGCTGCCCAAGAAAACCGAGAAGCCAGCCAAGAAATAAATCACTCGGAAGTCGCTTTTAACACCTAAAACTCCAAAGGCTCTTAAGAGCCACCCACTTTTTCAGTAAAAGTGTTGAATCTGTTCATATCTAATGCTAAAATGCTTCACTGTCTGCTCAATTAGTTCAAAATGAAACGCTGAATACTTTCTGAATATATTTGATAACAAACCTAAAGTAGGTGCCACGCTAGAGCAGGTGATTACACCCCCTCTCCCCCCTCATACACACACAAATAAACTGCTAACTGCTAAAATACAAGCTCGGGTGTTCTTTAAATGAAAGGAAAGTTTTATACCAATTCTGCTCTGGCCACTTAAACTTACATCTGTTTCGTTATTATAGAGTTCAACATTTTCGGGTTGAAATAAATGTTACTTCGCTCCATCCTGACAAAGGCGCTGTTTGATTATACATCCCCCTGCCCCGTGGAGTCTGAGCCCCGCTCTTTGCCAATGCGCGGAAGCATCTCTCTCCGGCCGGACGGCAGCGTCTCTGATCACCGCTGAAGAGTCACCGCAGCCGAGAGACGCAACTCGACTGAGAACCGCTCGGCCTCATAATGCTGTCCTGTACACTTTTAAAAGTACTTTATTTATTTATTATTTACTGATTTCAATATAATCTTTATTGTTTTTTTGCCTTTTTCCCGTGAAGAATATTTTGTTTTCTGACACTTTTGCTGTTAAACACAATGTTTCTTATTTCATTGCAAATATATATATATATATAAATTATTGTTTTTTTTAAATACTGTAAGACCTTATAATATGATACTGGATTGTTAAACACAAGATCAGAAGCGAGCTACGGGTTCCTTATAAATATGAATCAATATGGTTTTTTCCTTGTATCTTTTAATACAAAAGTGTATTGTGAGTGAATGACAAATCACAAAATCAGAACCTATGAGAAGGAGCGCAAACCGGGCGAGCAGAGTGACCGTTTCATAGAATGCGCGCCAAATTCAAATGATCCAATCAGTCATTGAGAATCTGAGATATAACCAATGAGGAACATAAACCCGCCCTAAGGTCTCATATCCTATCAGAGCAGCTCAGTACCTCTATATATTCTCCAGGATACGGGTTCTTGTCATTGTACAGCGTCTTACATACTGCGTTGAAGATGGCAAGAACCAAGCAGACCGCTCGTAAGTCCACCGGTGGAAAGGCACCCAGGAAGCAGCTCGCTACCAAGGCTGCTCGAAAGAGCGCTCCCGCTACCGGCGGCGTGAAGAAACCTCATCGCTACAGACCCGGGACTGTGGCTCTGAGGGAGATCCGCCGCTATCAGAAATCCACCGAGCTGCTGATCCGCAAGCTGCCCTTCCAGCGACTCGTCAGAGAAATCGCTCAGGATTTCAAGACTGATCTGCGCTTCCAGAGCTCCGCTGTGATGGCGCTGCAGGAGGCTAGCGAGGCTTACCTGGTCGGGCTGTTTGAGGACACCAACCTGTGTGCTATTCACGCCAAGAGAGTCACCATCATGCCCAAAGACATCCAGCTGGCCCGCCGCATCCGAGGGGAACGCGCTTAAACTGCAAAACCTTTGAAGAAAATACCGTGAAACACAAAGGCTCTTTTAAGAGCCACTCCCTTCTCTCAAAGTGCTTATTATCCAGGAACATGAAACAACTGTAACTACTTTACACGTTAGAAGTACTATATGTTTAATACATGTTTGCAATGGAGAACTTAAAATATTGAATTGATCTTACCAAATAACATCGTTTTTTTTACGGGAAAAGACCATATAACGTTAATTGTCACTAAGGCCCTGCATACTATGCCTTTAAACCGGCTTTAAAATGCTAAACGGGGATTGCGTTAAAAAAATAACAGAAGCAAAACGTTAAATTAGGATCGGGGATTATCAATTTACGTCATTTGTCAGCTGTTTGAAATAACATTAAGGGGACCAGACTTCAACTCCAGGCAAGATATGAAAGTATTCACAACGATACTTGAGTGTGGACGTTTTGGCTGGATTAATTAAAACGGTTTAGAGTAGTGTGCACAGAGCCTAATTTTAAATTATATTTGGTTATAATTGTTGCATGTCTGCGCGCGTTACTTTCGTAGTTTGTATAAACGTTAAAACATCACAGGAGTGGCAGGTTTGTATATAAACATATACAGACTTTATAAACATAAATATAAAGAAATCTGCTCTTTTCATAAACGTGTGTTGGCTCTGAAAAGAGCCTTTGGGTTCATTATTTCATCGTCGCTTTGTCTGATCACTTCTTTTTCGGAGCCGCCTTCTTCGCTGCGGGTTTAGCTGCCTTGGTTACCCGTTTAGGTTTAGGCGCTGCCTTCGCTTTCTTCGGGCTCTTCTTTACGACCTTTTTAGGCTTGGCAGCCGCTTTCTTCGGGCTCTTGGGCGCCTTCTTTACAGCTTTTGCTTTCGTCGCTTTCTTAGGAGACTTCTTGGGAGTCGCTGCTTTCTTTGCCGAAACCTTTTTCGTTGTTTTCTTGACAACCGCTTTCTTTGCCGCTGGTTTCTTGGGACCTGCTGCCTTCTTCTTGGCCGCCTTCTCCTTGGCTTCAGTCGCCTTTTTGTTGAGCTTGAAGGAGCCCGAGGCGCCGGTGCCCTTGGTCTGTAGCAGGGTCTCCTTGGTCACCAGGCTCTTGAGGGCTCTATTGACGAGGGAGTTGTTCTTCTCCACATCGTAGCCGCCGGCCTGCAGGATCTTCTTGAGCGCCGCCACGGACAGCCCGCTGCGCTCCTTGGAGGCAGACACAGCCTTGACGATGAGCTCCGACACGCTGGGACCCGATTTCTTGGGCTTTGCTGCGGTCTTCTTCTTGGGAGCTTTCGCCGGAACAGGCGCAGCTGGTGCGGGAGCAGTTTCTGCCATTTCTAGGATTTTCACAAAGAGAAAACTATCTAATATACAAGCGAAATGCGAGACTCTTGTGTCTGTCAGAGAATGTGAGCGGAAAGGCGGAGAGCGGAACTTATCCACACGATGAGAACCGTGTAGACTCCACGTATCCCAGGCAACACACTCATTCTGAAACGTTCTGTCTTGTGTTTTCTACCCGCACAAAAGATACAATTTAATAGTGAAATGCGAACTAATATACAGAAACAACTGATGGTATCAAACGAGAAGGGTTGTGTTTACAGTATAGCTCATTCTTTAACCAGGAGATTGACTGCATTTTTAATTGAGATGACGAAAACCTCACTTAGCTTCAGCGAAACACATCAGTTCGCTCAGTACCTCGCTATATGTTTTTGAAATTAAATGGTGAAATCACGGTTTATAGTAACTGCGTACTTTGTTTCAAATCCCGGAAGGCTAGTCAAAGTCAAATGAATAAGTTTGAAGCGTGAGGTTTGTAAAACTGGACATTTAATCGCCTTTATATCGGTTGCGGTTAACACACTTCAGCACACACCCACACACACAGTTTTGGCGATAGGTCCTGTCTGACAAACCGTTCATATTTTTTTTATTATTATTATTATTATTATTATTATTATTATTATTATTATTATTATGGTGCAAAATATCCTCTGTAGTTTGTGATATAGCTGAGTACATGTTTTTCGTTTATGATTTCTATGCATTGAATCAGTCAAGCTGCGCCCCCGTGTGTCTCTAATGAGTATAACACGCTCTGCTGAGGGCTCCACTGATTCAGACAGTCTGCCCGCGCTGTGAGACTGACCTGCCTTCGATAGCTCAGTTGGTAGAGCGGAGGACTGTAGTGGTGAAGCATGGGCATCCTTAGGTCGCTGGTTCAAATCCGGCTCGAAGGACAGAAGTTTTATTTTTATAGACACTCGTTGTTTTAACACACTATATTTTTTGGAAATACGTGATGCCTTTTCCCACGGAAGACACCAGCAGCACAGAAAAAAAAAACGATGGAACAGTGATGTTGTTTCTAGAGTGTGCTAAAGCAAATAATACAGCATGGCTTAGCAGCCATTCAGTGTGTGTTGAGGTCCCCCTTTAGTTAATAAGAAAGTGGTGCAGACAGACTATACCTTTCTTTAACCCAGTATTGTCTGTGTGGGGGGTTGGGTGTAATGAGAAGTTATTTTCATGGGTAAGATATTAACTTTACTATGATTGCAAATGTGATATGATGTACTGGGCAACATATTAGTATGCTTTTCAGCAATGGTGTTTATTTCTATAAATGCCTAAAAGCTGGATAAATCTGCAGGGTATAAGTAATACTTTTAGAAATGCTGTCTGAACAAAACAGTCAAAATGGTAACTTTCCATGAAGTGTCTCTAATTACTGTGCATTTACATAGTAAATACATGTGCACTCACACATAATGGCTCACCTGTTGGAGTTGTATGGTAATGGCTCACCTGTTGGAGTTGTATCGTAATGGCTCACCTGTTGGAGTTGTATCATAATGGCTCACCTGTTGGATTTGTATCATAATAGGCAAAACAGAACCCATCACTGAAGTCGCAGGCAGTTAAGGTAGTGCAGTCAGTTTCAGACTTAATTTTGTTGCCAGTGTAGCATTTCAAGACTGGCACTGAAAAACAAGCATGAGAGAGATAATGAATATGCAGGAGGGTTTGTGTAATAACTGCACATAGAGGAGGGACAGGCGATGGTTATTTTTTAGTTAAGAACATAAGAAAGTTTACAAACAAGAGGAGGCCATTTGGCTCACCTTGCTTGTTTGGTTGTTAGTAGCTTATTGATCCCAGAATCTTATCAAGCAGCTTCTTGAAGGATCCCAGGCTGTCAGCTTCAACAACATTACTGGGGAGTTGGTTCCAGACCCTCACAATTCTTTGTAAAAAAGTTCATCATTAGCAAACATTTCAATTACAACGCAAAAGACATACAGATACAACCTGGTACCTTGACTGTACAACAGACTGATTGCTGTTAGGGGACTGGCTAACAAGAACCAACAGCGCAGTTCCCATTGTCTTTGAAACGTCTGCGCATTCCAAACTCAACTATAAAATGCATACAAATAAGGGAGTCTTGGTATTAGATCACTTGTGCTAATTAGGCACGTTAGAATTCATTCCATTTCCTAAGTGTTTGAACTTAAACACGTTTAAGGCTGGTTTCACAGACCCTGATTAGCACTAGTCTTCAGACTAGCTAATATTAATTTAGGTAAGGCAGTCCAAGAGTAGTGCAAAACTGGCTCTGTGAAACTGGGCCATTGAATTAGCTGGAAAACAAAAGCACTTGTTTGATTTAAAAAGGGGGAAGCAATTAAATACTCCTGAGTTAAAACAATTTAAATAAGGCCCACACGGTATTGAGTGTATCAGAGACGAGGATTATTTAGGGCCCAAACATACATCAAACTTTCAATTTTTACATGTAAATAGGGGGATGCACAGTATATCATGGAGCAGTACCACGTAACATGAACTCGTGAAATATCTTTAAATATCTCATTTTATTTACCGTGACAAAAATACAGAATATTAGAACACCCCGTTGCTTCTGTAGTTTTGATTTGTTGGTAGCTGTTAGTGATTTTATTAACAACATTACAATAGTATCTGTATTACCGTTACACAGTTCTCCCTGACAGCACTCATCTCGCGGGAAAGCTGTTGTTACAGTACAAGTTGATGCACATCCCTTGCTGACAGTGACATCTATCAACGAATCCAAAAAGAAAGTTAGTCATAATTATATAACTATTATCTCATCAATTGACACAGGGCTTTGTTACTCTTGCCATTTCAAACATTGTATTAGAGAATAAAGACAGTGGGAAGCATGTCATAAAAAGTATTTTGGCTTGGATTTGTAGGTGGAGGTACATTTACAAAACAGCCCTGATTGTAGAGATCCATTTATCTGACTTGAGTACTATTGTTAGCTGATTGAATGGCAACTTGAATGTGGGAAACATTAGTGCAATGTAAACTTGACTCTTGTGATGGCTGCAAAGATGTTCTTGTCTTTATTTAGAAAGAAGCTGCTGGAAAAATCCATGTTAATACCAACACGAAGTAGGAATGGACAAGAGAAAGAGAAGTGAGGTAAACTTGTTATATTCAGAGAAACCCGGCCCATAGGGATCATTACTTACCAGTTCCAGTTAGTTTGTAAGTGGTTTTACAGAACTTGTCACCGAACCCACAGACTGTTATATCTTTACACTTAGATTCATCTGTCAAGTCAGTGCAGGTGTAGCATTTCAAGAGGTCCACTGCAAAACAAGCCAGGGAGAGCCAATGAATAAGGAAGGAGAGGCTGGGCTACGGCTGGCTCAAATAGACACATACCTGATAGTGTTTCAACACGTTAATCAATCTCTTCAAAATGAAACATTGATAAAGACCTATTGATAAAACATTACTGTCTACTTGACGTTTGTAAATGTGAACATTTCAGTGCTCCCCTTATCATTGACTGTTACCCAGCCCATCTCATCTCAGTATCTCTGCTAAAAGCCTAACCCGGATGCAGCTGAGTTATAACTATTAACTTGAACGATCACTATTTTTAGCAATCTCTTTCTGCAATGAGATCCCATTTACCAGGGTGAAGTTGTGTGACTACACAAAGAGACAGTGTAGTGCAAGGATTCAATAAGGTTTCAAGTTTGAGTGAGAGCAGCTACACTGGAGGATGATTACAGCCCTTTTATTTTTTATTTTATTTCTGATTCCCGTTGTTTTTTTTGTTTGCCTCCAGGTGGTGTTTTGTTAAAGTTCTCCAGTTAGAACATGTGAACATGTGACCAATCAGTGTGCCGCCTCAATGACTGCCGTTGTATAATTAACAATAACGTTAGCATTACCGTTACACTGAGATGTACCGCAGCACTTCACAGTAGCGGATGGTGTGCAATCCTGAGCACATGCCTTTGATACTGGAACATCTATAAAAGAAATACAACAAACAAGGTTAGGCACCAGACACACATTATTTTTTTTTATTTTTTTTTTTAAATTTAGTCGTTGCCAATTATTTTTTATTATTTTTCTCCCCAATTTGAAATGCCCAATTATTTTTAGGCTCAGCTCACCGCTACCACCCCTGCGCTGACTCGGGAGGGGCGAAGATGAACACACGCTGTCCTCTGAAGCGTGTGCCATCAGTCGCCTGCTTCTTTACACTCTGCAGACTCACCGTGCAGTTGCCTCAGAGCTACAGCGTTGGAGGACAACACAGCTCTGGGCAGCTTACAGGCAAGCCCACAGGTGCCCGGCCAGACTACAGGGGTTGCTGGTGCGCGGTGAGCCGAGGACACCCTGGCCGACCTAACCCTCCCTCCCCCTGGCCGACGCTTGGCCAATTGAGCGCCGTCCCCTGGGAGGTCAGCTGTGGAATAGCCTGGATTCGAACTCGCAACATCCAGGCTATAGAGTGCATCCTGCACTCTGGTGAGTGCTTTTACTGGATGCACCACTCGGGAGCCCCATAACAGCATGGCACCAGACACCCATAGCATACAATTGACATTGAATGTATTCTCATTGTCAAGGGGTCCTGGAAGTCACAACACCATTGCATATAATGGATGTAAATATTTTGCTGTTTATAAATCACTTTGCTTATCATGTTCTGTCATGCATTGCAATGTGTGACTTTTTAAAAAAACTCCAAAGTTAAAAGCATCCCCTGTAGCCTCTACTGAGCTCTGAAACAGGTCCTCTCTCTCAGTACTTAGACTGTGATCATGAACCTGCAACCTTCAAGACTCTCAGTGTACCTCACAAATACCACAACATACATTTACTATGGAGTGGACCCACATGCTCTTGTCCTTTAAATGTGCAAAAGAGGAACAAGCTGGTGACAGAGACACAGGTATAAGTCACCTTTCCCCTTGTGATCACAGCTTACCTGGTGCAGTGAGGGTATAAGTGCTCTGACATTGTGTCTCAGTTGGAGCGCAGGCTGTTGCTGCACATTTAGGTTCGTCAGCTTCATTAGTACAAGTGTTGCAACTCAAGGTGTTTCCTGAAAGTCAAACACAGGGGTTTAATGAATAGGTCTCCAGCAGCTCATTGCACTGCCATCCAGAATCAAAGGCATGGAGGGCTATTCAATTGAGCTAAACTGTGGTCGATCTGTAATGGCTAATTAAACTAGGAGCCTGATGCTTTGTGTGGCAAGATTAAGAAAGTCAAACCTCTTCCTGTAGAAATAACTATGTGAGCGGGGAGAAGGGCTGTCTTTATGATACAAATGAAGAGAGGATTTAGGGATTAGATCACTTGAATATTAATTTTAAACCCTAAAAAGGTCTTTAAGAACACCTTAGTAATATTGTGTCCTTGTTTCTCATTTTGTATCATAAATCTACATAGTCTCTCTTCAGAAATGTAATAAAAATATAATTAATAAAACATCCTATGGTGTTTTTAAACTATATACATCAAAGATTAATGTGAAAAAAACACACAAGCAAACCAAAAATGTATCAATTTGGCGGATTTTAAAGCTGGGATGGAACTATTTTATCAGTTAATAGCAGCCTTACCATTACAATAGCCTGTTTTGCAGCAAGTTGTCCTCACGTTTGTGTCTGCTGTATTGTCAACAGCTTTGCAATCAGCTGCACAGGACTTTGAAACAACAGGCACTCCTGTAAGGTGGAGAAAAGCAAGGTTAGTGGTGACAGAACCAGCTAGTGCCAAATCAGTGATTCTGACAAATCAATAAACAGGGCATTTATACAGAATCAAATCCTCTGTGACTCTACAGTAACTACATATTACGGTACCAGCATTCTGCTTTTATTTTTCCATGTGGGACAATATTGCATGCTCTGGAAAAAAGAAAGTGTCCACTGGAAGTTAATATGTGAGGCATAAGATACTGTACAAAGTTATGTGTTCCGTTATTCTAAAACAGGGTTCTACCATGCTTAATAATAGTCAGTTAATGATAAGAATGTTATGTATTTTAAATCTCTAAACATGGGAAATTTGGTTGCAAAGTAACAATGAAGCAGTGAGGTGTATGTAATGTTAGATTTAAGGATTACGAAAAGGATTGCTAGGAATGGACTCCTTAGACATGAACACAACAGTTCTCAACGGTCTCCTTTCACCAGCCGAATTCACAAGCACCAAACTGGAAACACAAAGAATAGAAACCCCAAATGAAGGAGAAGCTCTTACCTGCCCCGTTGAGTTTGTAGTCACTCTTGCAGAATGCTCCAGCTGCACATGGGCTCGAAGTACAGGAACTTTCATCGGTTGTTTCAGCACATTGGAAGCAAGTCAATTTATCTGTAAAACAAGCAAGACCTAGTTTAAACAATACGTTTGACTTAGTAGGTGGCTTGGTGGTCCAGCGGTTAAAGATTCAATCCCAGCTCAGCCATCGAGTCACTCTGAGTGTGTCTGACCCTGAGCAAGTCTCTTAACCTCCTTGTGCTCAGTCCTTCGGATGTAAAACAAGCAAGGTCCTATTGGAAGTGACTCTGCAGCAGCAGTTGTTGAGTCTCTTTGGATTAAAACATCTGTTAAATGACTAATTAATAACATTCTAGTGCATGAGTTTCATTTGGGATTATCTGTGGTAACGGTACTTGAAAGATAAGACACATGAATAACAGAGGCTTTAGAAATGACTAGTTTGTCAGATATATATACTGTATATATATGACAGTGTTTATAAACCTGTCGCATCGCCTCTGTGTTGTTTCTGGTATGTATGGTCATGTCATTCCAAAAGTGTCTCTTGCAATGGTGCTCGCGAGACATCAACAGTGAGCTTTCTACTGTAACTGAAGGCTGTACCAAGCGATCATTTATTAACAGCTGGGTTCTGCTGGAAGGTACCCTGTCAATCTAGTTTACCCAAATAGATACAAAATAAAATTAAGAGGGGTTTACAGACCTCTCTATTCAGTTGTTTTTTTTACAGCATTGCATCAACATTTAAAATGATTGCCATTTGACTTTTAAAAGTGCTGTCATAACTGTTTTAAGCAAGGTGTAAAAAAGTACTGACTGCTCTGTTTATATATGTACGTTTTATAATAAATATATATGCAGTCAAAAAAATGTATTAGAACACCCCGTTGCTTCTGTAGTTTTGATTTGTTGGTAGCTGTTAGTGATTTTATTAACAATATTACAATAGTAACTGTATTACCGTTACACAGTTCTCCCTGACAGCACTCATCTCGTGGGAAAGCTGTTGTTACAGCACAAGTTGATGCACATCCCTTGCTGACGGTGACATCTATCAACGAATCCAAAAAGAAAGTTAGTCATAATTCTATAACTATTATCTCATCAATTGACACAGGCCTTTGTTACTCTTGCCATTTCAAACATTGTATTAGAGAATAAAGACAATGGGAAGCATGTAATAAAAAGTATTTTAGCTTGGATTTGTAGGTGGAGGTACATTTACAAAACAGCCCTGATTGTAGAGATACATTTATCTGGCTTGAATACTATTGTTAGCTGATTGAATGGTGACCTGAATGTGGGAAACATTAGTGCAATGTAAACTTGACTTGTGATGGCTGCAAAGATGTTCTTGTGTTTATTTAGAAAGAAGCTGCTGGAAAAATCTATGCTAATCCTAACACTAAGTAGGAATGGAGGACAGAGAGAAGCGAGGTAATATTGTTATATTTAGAGAAACCTGGCTCATAGGGATCATTACTTACCAGTTCCAGTTAGTTTGTAAGTGGTTTTACAGAACTTGTCACCGAACCCACAGACTGTTATATCTTTACACTTAGTTTCGTCTGTCAAGTCAGTGCAGGTGTAGCATTTCAAGAGGTCCACTGCAAAACAAGCCAGGGAGAGCCAATGAATAAGGAAGGAGAGGCTGGGCTACGGCTGGCTCAAATAGACACATACCTGATAGTGTTTCAACACGTTAATCAATCTCTTCAAAATGAAACATTGATAAAAATCTATTGATAAAACATTACTGTCTTCTTGACATTTGTAAATTTGAACATTTCAGTGCTCCCCTTATCATTGACTGTTACCCAGCCCATCTCATCTCAGTATCTCTGCTAAAAGTCTAACCTGGATGAAGCTGAGTTATAACTGTTAACATGAACGATAACTACTTTTTTAGCAATCTCTTTATGCAATGAGATACCATTTACCAGGGTGAAGTTGTGTGACTACACAAAGAGACAGTCTCGCTTCAAATATTTAATAAAAATATAATTAATAAAACATCCCATGGTGTTTTTAAACTATAACATATCCAAGATTAAAGTGAAAATGGGATTGAACCATTTTAACATTTAATAGCAGTCTTACCATTGCAAAATCCCGTTTTGCAGCAAGTTGTCCTCACGTTTTTGTCTGCTGTATTGTCAACAGCTTTGCAATCAGCTGCACAGGACTTAGTGACAACAGGCACTCCTGTAAGGCGGAGAAAAGCAAGGTTAGTGGTGACAGAACCAGCTAGTGCCAAATCAGTGATTCTGACAAATCAATAAGCAGTGCATTTATACAGAATTAAATCGTCTGTGACTCTACAGTAACATCTACATATAATAGTACCAGTATACTGCTTTTATTTTTCCATGTGGGACAATATTGCATGTTCTTGAAAAAAAGACAGAGTTCACTTGAAGTTACAAGAGAGAAAGCAATGAAGCAATGAATGGAGAGAAACAGGCAGAGGGACAGAGAGAGTCTCGAGACAGACAGGGCACCCCGCTGTCACCACTTACCTGTTCCAGATGTCTAGTAGGTGTTAATACAAAACACATCTGTGAGGGCGCAGACGGATAGAGTACATGTTGATTCATCACTCGTTTCAGGGCAGGTGTAGCATGGCACCTGTTCCTCTAAAAAACAAGAATGTGGGACCTGGTGAATATTGCAGTAGGGACTGGCAAATAGATTGCTTCACTAGGGCTGAAAGGATGCCCTCAACTGCAGAGCTGGGAAGTACTGGGGATGATAAGCAACTGTTATATTATATTATATTATATTATATTATATTATAAAACATGTTTTAGTAGTGTTGAAATGTAGCAAGTTAATCACAAATGAAATTGCAGGAAAATAAAAACTGCCATAAAACCCAGTTTAAAGAGTCTATTATTTATCAATGGTTATTATGGTTTCAACTTGTTCTATGAATTCAGTACAATAATATCTCTGCAATGTTAGGTGGTTGAGTAATGTCTTTCAGAACATAAATAATTTCTGACATTGTCGCCTTAAATCTTCAAAAGGTCTTTCAATAGGCTTCGTAAATGATAAAAGGAGGATCACAATGTTAAAATGTCCCTGTGTACAATGCGATTTGTAACGTAATTTTCAGCAGATTTATTAAAAATACACATTAAATTACATTAAGGAAAATGTAGAACTCTATTTGGTATAACATTATGGACTTTGAGGTCTTTTAACATTTGAGTGTGAGTGTGCATGTGCATGTGTGCGTGTGCGTACAGTGCACATGCAAATCAGATTAGCCATTTGTCAACAGATCCCAAGCTAATAGTACATAGTACAATAGTACATAGGAGGATGTGTGGTCCAGTGGTTAAAGAAAAGAGCTTGTAACCAGGAGGTCCCCGGTTCAAATCCCACCTCAACCACTGACTCATTGTGTGATCCTGAGCAAGTCACTTAACCTCCTTGTGCTCCGTCTTTCGGGTGAGACGTAGTTGTAAGTGACTCTGCAGCTGATGCATAGTTCACACACCCTTGTCTCTGTAAGTCGCCTTGGATAAAGGCGTCTGCTAAATAAACAAATAACATATTGTGGCTGCATCCAGATGCAGAGCCCCTAGGATATGACCCATGGTAGCTGGTGTGCAGCGTGCTGGCTGATTATCTGGAAAGAACTTTGTGACACAGCTCCCTGCTCCGTCACTGATAGGTCTTTGTTCAGATGTTAATGCAGAGTTCACCCCCTAGTCTTTGTAAATTGCTTTGGATAAAAATGTCTGCTAAATGACTAATAATAATCAAAAGCACTTTATAATAAGGTCTGCTAATAAACACTTTATTATCCATTTATTAATGATTAATAGATACTACATAAATATGAAAGCTCAAGCAAGAAATAGCTGTAGAACCATTTATAAATGAGATTATAAAGGACAAATCGGTGGATGGAGCTGAGATTATTGAAGCACATTATAAAAGTAGTTATTAATGATTTATAATGTCTGTTTTTGGTCCGGGGTACCCATGGGTGACTTAGAGGGGTCCCTCTCTGTGAGAACCAACATTAAAATAAGTGGCCCAGAGCGATTTAACCCCTGAAATACCCCAGTTACTTATTCAATTTGTGTTACATTTGCAGGATGCAAATGAGAAGCTGGAATGCGAATTAGAAGCTGGCGAATAAGAAGCCAACTTCAGCATCGTCTTTTCATTTCAAACCAGAAGTGCCTCATGTAAATACAGTAATGCAGAATGATTGGAATAAAGTGTGTCTGGCATCAAACAGGTTATTTTTCATTATAAAGTGGGTTGGGAGATATCTGCGTCCTGATTGGCTGGTAGGCATTCCAAGCCATTTCATTATTACAGTACAATCAACAGGCAAAAACAAGTCCCAGCAACTACAGCCTCCTGCCTTACTATGCCCCTGGGCGTGCGGTTATTCTAGCACAACCAACACCCTGTCGTGTCTTATTGCTTACTCATATATATAGCTTTAATTAAATTTAATCGCTTATTAACTTTGTTGCAATCTCGTTTGTATGTTCTGCTCGTAAATCAAAAATGAAGGCTGATGGCCAATTTAAAAGCCAATCTAGTGGTTTCAAAAAAAAAAAAATTAAAATCACCAACCCTGCTGTCCTGTCACTTTCTGAGATAAAAATCAAGGCTGGTGTTAGCCCTGTCCACTTCCGAGGATACATATATTTCAATTTGTTATCCTAGTCTCTGTCTAAAATGATTTATTGAAGAAACAAACAATTTACCAGACAGGGTGTGTAACACAGTCATGGTAAGATTTTCTACCATCACCAGTATCCTTATAAACGTTGACTACGGTCAGTTTCTACAGTAATTTAGCAGTTTTCCCATAGTTATACAATACATTTACCATGCCTTTTTAATATGCTTTACCATACTTCGCTTGGTTTTGCAATGCATACCTGTGCTTTACCATTCTTTCACTACGCTTTGCTGTGCTTCTACTATGGGAAACTTTAATAAGAGTCGGAATACTTGATCTTGCTCAATATGTTCATCAGAGTCTTAATTTAGTCGCCAATAACTGGGTTTGACCAAAGAACTGCTTGAGGGTCAGGCAATAGTGTATCAGGAATGTCAAAACACCTTTAAGACACTCACAGATTCCAATGCTAAATGCACAGGAAACTGGAAGGCTAGTAATAGTACTGTAACCTTCCAAACACACCAGAAGGGTTAAGCGTTTTACTCCACTCTAAATGTCATGTTCCTGAGGAAATTGTGCCAACAAATGGCGTTTGTACATTAACAGTACATCTAAAAAAACTTTCATTTTATTTTTGCTTGTTATAATAAACTACATATAGCAATATTATTGACTGATTCGTTTTTATTTTCTAAACTGGATCATAGCACCACAATCTCAACTTCAACTTGTCACTTTATAATATAAAGACATCAATTAGGGGAGACCGGGGCTGGTTGTCACACTTTTTACTCTTTATTATTTTCCTCGATCTGGTGACATTCTGTTAGCTTCCTCGTATATGATATTTAGACAGTTGAAAATGCGCTGGTCACCTGTGACAACCTGCCCCATACTGGGGTTGGTTTTCACACGATAGGGGGCTGGTTGGCACAAGTATTTCCTTGGTTTTACAGTAGACAATAATGCAACATTTTTGTTTGTTTAAATAACATACAGTTTCTACTGTGTACAATGACAGAAAAAGTTGTATTTTTACTTTTTATGTGAACATAAAAAATATAGACCTATATATATTTGAAATGTTGCCCCATGCTACAAAATAATACCACAGCTTCCACAGAACCGGAGGACAAACAGTAAATAACTTAAATAAGCATTATATGGTGACATATCCCACATGCTGGTGTAAAAAAAGTAGAAAGAAAAAGACTTCTTCCTATAGGATTTACAACCAAACCCCAAAACTATGTGACCACCTACCCCAACCCGACTGCACATGACAATTGAATTCTCTCAGTACTACTGGGAGAACCTACTGGTTTTGTTTTTACACAAAAAGGTAGCCAGTATCTGGTTCTATGAACGTGGCCATCAGTTCAAACAAACTCCAATACTACTAAGAGTTATAACATAAATAACAAGATATACATGTTTTACTTTGGGTATGAAAAAAATGAAATGTGTGCTAACCTTTATGCTGGATGGAATTGACCTCAAATTACAAGATGGTTGAGTTCCAGACAATATAACACACATTTCAGTGTTAGTATCACCTGCCTGCACCATCTAGTGAGCACTGTGATAACCAGCCCCGGTCTCCCCTACTATACTGCATCAAAGCTGTGAATCTAAAATAGATTTAATGTATCAAAACAAATATGCAGTACACTATGCATTTAAACACATTCCAAACCTATTGGGGTCAAAAGAGAGGTGGATCTTAATCCCGCCTTCCTAAAACAAAACACGTCTCAATCATAGACCTCTACCTTTAGTAGGTTGTCAAGAATTAAACAAGGCTAGCAAAAAATAAACCAGCAGGTTACATGTAAGGTTGGCAGTGTTAAGATTGGATGCTGTTTAGACAATTTGACCATTATCTGGATAGGTTAAGGAAGATCAATTAAAAGAAGAAGCAGAATATAACAATGTAACGCCACCAGTGTTTACTTACAGTATTTGCCAGCAGACCCAGCGCATATTAGAGACAGTTGATTATTTGAGACCCGGCAGTTATTTCAAGTTTTACAGTATGCTAGTTTTTAGTTATGAAAATATAATAAATACATTTCCCAGTGCTGCTAGGCGCAATGTCCCGCCTTCCTGACTTGCATCCATCACTGATTTGTTCTGAATACTTTAAATCCACCCCAGCTACTGAGTGACAGCACATTCCTACATTTCTATTTAACTCCACTTGCAAGATTTAAAACGAGGATACAATCAGGATATTGTTAGCGAGATTTCAAGCTGTGTTACAAGTTAAGATACGGAGGATTTAAAACAGAATTGTGGCGAAATGTACAAAAATACCTACGCACAAAAACCCCAGAAGAATGTGCCTCTGACCAGAGGGATTTCGCTGTGGAAGACAGCAAAGGAAAGAGGGTACAACTTAAGTGTGCAAGTACTGTCCAGTTACTATACATATTTTGACACACAAAAAAGAAAAACGCTCAAGCATTTTGGAAAGTAACCGAAAACACTAATTGCTTACACTATATCAAAAACGAAAGCCCCCCAAAAAAAGATATACATAAAACTCGAAAATAGCTAAAAATAAACACCGAAAAATACAATTAATAAAACCCGAAAAACAGAAGCTCTAATTATAAATAACGTATGGGAGATACTAAAATTGAAGAAGGAATCTATGATAAGTGTTTATGTTGACTCAGAAATGTCTTCATCTAGACAATGTTGTGAAGTTATAAAAAAGGCCAACAAAATGCTCAGATATATTGTGAAAAGTGTTGAATTTAAATCAAGGGAAGTAATGTTAAAACTTTACAATGCATTAGTAAGACCTAATCTAGAGTATTGTGTTTAGTTTTGGTCACCTCGCTACAAAAAGGATATACTGTATACCGGGTTTAAAAGGCATGTCGTATGCAGACAAGCTAAAAGAATTGAGTCTATTCAGTTTTGAACAAAGAAGACTACGCGGTGATCTGATTCAAGCATTCAGAATTCTAAAAGGTATTGACAATGTCGACCCAGGGGACCTGAAAAAAGAAACAAGGACCAGGGGTTACAAGTGGAGATTAGATAAAGGGGCATTCAGAACAGAAAATAAGAGGCACTTTTTTACACAGAGAATTGTGAGGGTCTGGAACCAACTCCCCAGTAATGTTGTTGAAGCTGACACCCTGGGATCCTTCAAGAAGCTGCTTGATAAGATTCTGGGATCAATAAGCTACTAACAACCAAACAAGCAAGATGGGCTGAATGGGGCCTCCTCTCGTTTGTAAACTTTCTTATGTTCTTCTTTACATGTTTCTGACAATTCCCAAGCAAGCTACAGGTTGTCCCATTACACTACTACCTTCAGGAGGTGGTGTGGTCCAGTGGTTAAAAAAAGGGCTTATAATCAGGAGGTCCCCTGTTCAAATCCCAGCTCACTTGCTTACTCACTGTGTGACCCTGAGCAAGTCACTTAACATCCTTGTGCTCTGTCTTTCGGGCGAGACGTTGTTGTGAGTGACTCTGCAGCTGATGCAACAGTCTCTGTAAGTCACCTTGGATAAAGGCATCTGCTATATAATAATAATAATAATACCTTATGTGGAATGCTTTTAATGTCTGCACCTAGGAGTGGCACCAGGTTAAAGATATCTGTTTGCAGCCCTTGCTTCTGATGATCTGTAACAATGGGAAGTATGTTGTTAGCTACAGACATGTGATGTACAGACTTCAGTATGTATGCTGTTACTATGTATGTGTTTGTGGGTTGCTGTTGCTCTTACTATTATTAAGTGCCTATTTTCCTGTCATCAGAGGCAATCAAAAACATATATAATTGCATTCCGTAACTGCTTATCACACAAGAATAATTTAATGTGGATGGGTCTGAGTAGCGTGACTTGGAACTGAGCCAGGAAACTTGGCTTTGCAAAGCCGGTAGACCTGTTTTCCCACCCAGTGTGCTGTTTAAATACATAACGTGTTGATGTGGTCTAATTCAAGCACAACGCCTATTCAAGGCAATGTCAAGTCAGAAGCTTCCTAGACATGAAGTTTGAACCATAGCAGTTATTGTTTTGTTGCTCCTATTCTTTGAGTGACACACATTTGTTTTCTTCACATTTTGAATATGTGTCTGGCAATGAAGTTGTTCTCTGTGGTGAGTGGTGATGTTTATTTAAAGCTCACCTATCCTGCAATTCTATCACATTTTACATTGTAACTTGAATAGACCCTGATCTTGGACACCCTGTTGTCATAGATAAGAATTGGATTGCCGCGATTTTCACAAAATGTACCCACTGCCGTGTAATATGCAGTTCCCTGTGGAAATTCAATTTTCTGAAAGAATAGTGTGTATATATATATAGAGTGGTTTGCAGAAGTATTCACCCCCCTGCAAAGTTTTCACATTTTGTTGAATTACAAATAATGTATGCACATTTTTTCAAACAAACTTTTTTTTTTTTATTCAAAGCTGTAGTGGTTAAACTGAACACTGTTATATGAGGAGAAGGTTAAATGTCAGCAAAACTTGAAAAGAAAATGTACAAAATGAAATTTACTGGTTGCATAAGTATTCAGTCCCTTAAGTCAGGACTTGGTAGAAGCACCTTTTGTAGCAATTTCTGGTATGAGTCTGTTTGGACCGGTCAACCTGGATGTGTTTGGTGGGAGCGATTTTTTCGGAAAGTGTGATACTCTGAAAACTGCTTTTCAGTGAGTTGAAAAAAAACTGCTGCTAAAAACGAAAGCAGCATGCTGTGCTGTATCCAACACATATGTATTGCGAGGATGAGTGGCACAAATACTTTACTGTGCATCTAATATTGAAGTGAGCCAAATGTGTCACATTGAAATATTGCACAGGGCTCTTAACTGCCAAGCCTGGATATGTGTTTTATAGGTGGACAAATAAAACACAAACAAAAGAAAACAAAGGAGGTTTTTTTTATTTGTTTTGCTTCTAGATATAAAAAAAAAATACCAAAGGCAATCATACCTCCCTCGTGTTGGCAATCCAGTAAGATGGGTGAATGTTGCCAGAAACCTTCAAAGAGAGAGGAAGAGCTGTGTGTGCAGCTAAAACCATCTGGTAGGTAATTTCAATAAAATACCAAGCCAAGTTTCTGAGAAGCAAAGTAAATGTATGTCAACTCTCACCCAGGAACCAAGTTTTAGTGTATAATAAATTAAATAAGTTTCTTTATTTTATTTTGTATAATACATTGCAGTTGTCAACTTGCTCTGAGCTCACTGTTACAGTTTTGAACTTATAAAAAATGTGAATACAAAATATCAAAACCGGGACAATTTAACAATGTTAAGTGGGACGACAAATTAAGGTTGAAAACAGGGACAACCCCATTTTTCCCGGGACGTCTGGTAACTCTAATTGTTTAACAAATATTAATGTCTTCTGGTTTCCTCTTTGCAGGTATGATCCCAGTCAGGATAGCTGGAAACAGCTTCCAGACATGAAGGAACCTCGCAATTACTGCTCTACGGTGATTCCTAACCAGCACATCTACATACTGGGAGGACTCAGAACACAACCTGGGCAGTGTGGAGTGTTACAACCCCCCCACAAACTCCTGGGGGTAAGAGGGGGTGATAGCTAAGATTTTCTAAGAACCCATCAATGAATGGAGTGTACATATAATCAGATGTTGATAATGACAAACTATTTTACATCTCACACACAGTCATGTTCATTTCTGGTCACCTCGTTACAAAAAGGGTATTGCTGCTCTAGAAAGAGTGCAGAGAAGAGCAACCAGTATTATCCCGGGTTTAAAAGTCATGTAGTATGCAGACAGGCTCAAAGTATTGAATCTATTCAGTCTTGAACAAAGTCTTGATCTGATTCAAGCATTCAAAATCCTAAAAGGTATAGACAATGTCGACCCGGGGGACTTTTTTGACCTGAGAAAAGAAACAAGGACCAGGGGTCACAAATAGATATTAGATAAAGGGGCATTCAGAACAGAAAATAGGAGGCACTTTTTTCCACAGAGAATTGTGAGGGTCTGGAACCAACTCCCCAGTAATGTTGTTGAAGCTGACACCCTGGGATCCTTCAAGACGCTGCTTGATGAGATTCTGGGATCAATAAGCTACTAACAACCAAACGAGCAAGATGGGCTGAATGGCCTCCTCTCGTTTGTAACCTTTCTCATGTTCTTCTTGTTATGTACATGTTTCTGACAATTCCCAAGCAAGCTACAGGTTGTCCCATTACACTACTACCTTCAGGAGGTGGTGTGGTCCAGTGGTTAAAAAAAGGGCTTATAATCAGGAGGTCCCCGGTTCAAATCCCAGCTCACTTGCTTACTCACTGTGTGACCCTGAGCAAGTCACTTAACATCCTTGTGCTCTGTCTTTCGGGCAAGACGTTGTTGTAAGTGACTCTGCAGCTGATGCAACAGCCTCTGTAAGTCACCTTGGATAAAGGCATCTGCTATATAATAATAATAATACCTTATGTGGAATGCTTTTAATGTCTGCACCTAGGAGTGGCTTGAAATTCCAATGTCTTTAATTAATAGGAGGCACACTGTTTGCATTGCAATCGTTTGTTTTTTTGAATGCATCAAGGTGGCAAAGTAGCTGCTGATTGGAAACAGGTGCAGAGGTGATGCTGTGCAGAAATAATCACACAGCAGGAAACTATAATCCGTTTTGGAAAAGGGGGTCTTATGTTTTTAACTCCTGGTCTGGCGACCAAACAATAAACCTCCGGCAATACACACCAATGTGTAAAGCACGAAAGAAACAATAATACATGGATTGCAGTCCAAATAATAAACACACGTTATCCGCCCCACAATAATACAATACACGGTCACCAGTCTGGGTGCGTGCAGTAGTGCTCGTGGTGGGTGATAACAATTATACAGTGACTGTGGTGGAGTGTTGTTCCGGGTACTGCTGACCCAAGGTGATAGCTCCGGAGACGTGTTAGCCATCTAGTGATTTACAAAAACAAAAGACAATTACTAAACAAACAAAACACTCACAAATCCTTTTTCTGATTTTTAGGCTGCTCCCGGTCCTTCCAGTATCTTGTTTCTAAAAAATCAAGTGAAGGAGTAGATTGTGATTCTCTGTCCCCTTTATGCTGTCATGCATGACCCCTTGGTAAACGAGTGCAGCTGTCTCTACTGTCTGAAGCTGCTACGTCGTTTCCCTTCTGGGTCAATACGTTCCTGCAACGGAGTCTCGCCTTCTTCCAGACTGACCGACTTCCCAGCCAGGGGAAAGAACTGTCAGGCCAATCCGTCCAAATAACTCTACTTTCGCTGCTTAGTGCCCTCACAGGTCGGGAAGGAGATTTACAATCAAAACTCATTTCTATTTCTCTCACGCTCCCCTTAGTAAATGAGACCTTTAATGTAAAGTGCATCTGTATTTTCATTTTTAAAAATGATCTCTGGTACTGCACCAGGTTAAAGATATCTGTTTGCAGCCCTTGCTTCTGATGATCTGTAACAATGGGAAGTATGTTGTTAGCTACAAGGTGATGTACAGACTTCAGTATGTATGCTGTTACTATGTATGTGTTTGTGGGTTGCTGTTGCTCTTACTATTATTAAGTGCCTATTTTCCTGTCATCAGAGGCAATCAAAAACATATATAATTGCATTCTGTAACTGCTTATTACACAAGAATAATTTAATGTGGATGGGTCTGAGTAGCGTGACTTGGAACTGAGCCAGGAAACTTGGCTTTGCAAAGCCGGTAGACCTGTTTTCCCACCCAGTGTGCTGTTTAAATACATAACGTGTTGATGTGGTCTAATTCAAGCACAACGCCTATTCAAGGCAATGTCAAGTCAGAAGCTTCCTAGACATGAAGTTTGAACCATAGCCGTTATTGTTTTGTTGCTCCTATTCTTTGAGTGACACACATTTGTTTTCTTCACATTTTGAATATGTGTCTGGCAATTAAGTTGTTCTCTTTGTTGATGTTATTTAAAGCTCACCTATCCTGCAATTCTATCACATTTTACATTGTAATTTGAATAGACCCTGATCTTGGACACCTTGTTGTTACCATAGATAAGAATTGGATTGCCGCAATTTTCACAAAATCTACCCACTGCCGTGTAATATGTAGTTCCTTGTGGAAATTCAATTTTCTGAAAGAATAGTGTGTATATATATATATATATATATATATATATATATATATATATATATATATATATATATATATATATATATATATATATATATACAGTAGTTTGCAGAAGCATTCACCCCCCTGCAAAGTTTTCACATTTTGTTGAATTACAAATAATGTATGCACATTTTTTCAAACAAACTTTTTTTTTTATTCAAAGCTGTAGTGGTTAAACTGAACACTGTTATATGAGGAGGAGGTTAAATGTCAGCAAAACTTGCAAAGAAAATGTACAAAATGAAATTTTCTGGTTGCATAAGTATTCAGCCCCTTAAGTCAGTACTTGGTAGAAGCACCTTTTGCAGCAATTTCTGGTATGAGTCTTTTTGGATCGGTCAACCTGGATGTGTTTGGTGGGAGCGACTTTTTTGGAAAGTGTGATACTCTGAAAACTGCTTTTCGGTGAGTTGAAAAAAAACTGCTGCTAAAAACGAAAGCAGCATGCTGTGCTGTATCCAACACATATATATTGCGA
Organism: Acipenser ruthenus; assembly: GCF_902713425.1. Classification (NCBI taxonomy): domain Eukaryota; kingdom Metazoa; phylum Chordata; class Actinopteri; order Acipenseriformes; family Acipenseridae; genus Acipenser; species Acipenser ruthenus. The sequence goes on along the minus strand of NC_081242.1, from coordinate 7,869,707 downwards.
GGACAAGTGGCAGAAATACTTTACTGTGCATCCAATATTGAAGTGAGCCAAATGTGTCACATTCAAATATTGCACAGGGCTCTTAACTGCCAAGCCTGGATATGTGTTTTATAGGTGTACAAATAAAACACAAACAAAAGAAAACAAAGGAGGTTTTTTATTTGTTTTGCTTCTAGATATAAAAAAAAATACCAAAGGCAATCATACCTCCCTCGTGTTGGCAATCCAGTAAGATGGGTGAATGTTGCCAGAAACCTTCAAAGAGAGAGGAAGAGCTGTGTGTGCAGCTAAAACCATCTGGTAGGTAATTTCAATAAAATACCAAGCCAAGTTTCTGAGAAGCAAAGTAAGTGTATGTCAACTCTCACCCAGGAACCAAGTTTTAGTGTATAATAAATTAAATAAGTTTCTTTATTTTATTTTGTATAATACATTGCTGTTGTCAACTTGCTCTGAGCTCACTGTTACAGTTTTGAACTTATAAAAAATGTGAATACAAAATATCAAAACCGGGACAATATAACAATGTTAAGTGGGACGACAAATTAAGGTTGAAACAGGGACAACCCCAGTTTTCCCGGGACGTCTGGTAACTCTAATTGTTTAACAAATATTAATGTCTTCTGGTTTCCTCTTTGCAGGTACGATCCCAGTCAGGATAGCTGGAAACAAGCTTCCAGACATGAAGGAACCTCGCAATTACTGCTCTACGGTGATTCAAAACCAGCACATCTACATACTGGGAGGAGATATCGACACAGAACACAACCTGGGCAGTGTGGAGTGTTACAAACCCCCCCCCCCCCCCACAAACTCCTGGGGGTAAGAGGGGGTGATAGCTAAGATTTTCTAAGAACCCATCAATGAATGGAGTGTACATACAATCATATGTTGATAATGACAAACTATTTTACATCCCCCACACAGTCATGTTCAGTTGTGGTCACCTCGTTACAAAAAGGATATTGCTGCTCTAGAAAGAGTGCAAAGAAGAGCAACCAGAATTATCCCGGGTTAAAAGGCATGTTGTATGCAGACAGGCTCAAAGAATTGAATCTATTCAGTCTTGAACAAAGTCTTGATCTGATTCAAGCATTCAAAATCCTAAAAGGTATAGACAATGTCGACCCGGGGGACTTTTTTGACCTGAAAAAAGAAACAAGGACCAGGGGTCACAAATGGATATTAGATAAAGGGGCATTCAGAACAGAAAATAGGAGGCACTTTTTTCCACAGAGAATTGTGAGGGTCTGGAACCAACTCCCCAGTAATGTTGTTGAAGCTGACACCCTGGGATCCTTCAAGACGCTGCTTGATGAGATTCTGGGATCAATAAGCTACTAACAACCAAACAAGCAAGATGGGCTGAATGGCCTCCTCTCGTTTGTAAACTTTCTTATGTTGTTATGATTGGGACTCAATAATTAAGCAGACAAGGTCAAACGAGGGGATGCCTTGTTCTGCTGGGTGCAGGGTTAGGGTCAAATCCAATTCCATTTCCAAATCCATTTTAAATTCGACACCCAATTCCTTCGAAGTAATTCGAAGTGACATTTTAAAAGAAATACCAATTGTTGTGATTGTGAAACTGCTTTCACTGGAAGACAATTTAAATGACTAACAAGCAGTGAATTAAATTAAACTAACTGATTGCCACCTTGAGAAGCTAATTTGATCTGCTACTTGCAATTTTGATCAATTGTGGCATATTTATTATGATTTGTTTATTACGGCGAAAGCCGATTTTGTTATTTGTTATTTATAATTTAAAAACCTTGTGAGGATGCGTGGCTGATCAGCTACTGATTATTTAACTAGCTGACAGTCACGTATCCTTACCAAACGAGTGCAGACTGTGGCCGAGGGGTAACAAAATAATTAACAGCTAGTTAACCCCTCGGCCAGAGTATAAGAACCTGCAGCTGTCCGTGCTGCGGGAAGAGTGTACAGAGGAGAGTACGGGGAGCGGAGAGAGCATGGAGAATAAGAAAAACAACTGCTAAGCATTGTGCTGGTGCTAAAACTAGCACGCTTATTTGTTTGGCCAACGTGGCCTTTTGTTTTGTGTTGTTTGTTTAAATCTTTTGTTTTGTTTATTTATTTAATAAAATCAGCTGAAGGCCGTAGCGTTCAGCTTCACCCACCCATCCACTGTTTTGGTTCTGTTACTTCCTGGTCCGTGACGTCACCACACCTCACCACTGCAAGCCATCCTGCCACACAATGCTATGTTAGAATTGATTAAAAGGGACTAGGAATTGCAATTGGGAATTGAGAGGAATTAGAAATGGCTTAACAGGAATTGACCAACCACCCTGTGCAATAACCAAGGGATGCAATTGTAAAGAATAGCTAATACACAACCAGTAAGGTTTATGAAATGATTTATCAGCTACAAGCACTTTAAATATGTTGGGGTTTTTATTGACAGTGTGACTGATGGACACATAACCTGTTTCTTTGTCACTCAATCCCACAGCTTCACACTGCAATTACACAAGCCTCATCTGTCACTGTCAACCTGGAGTATCTTAGTCATTTTTAAATATACAGTATATACAGATATGTAAGGAGATAACCCAAACTACCCTCCCTCCTCGTTGTCTTTCTGAATAGAAAGATCTACCCATTAATCAACAATTGAATCATTTTTCAGCCCTTGCTTAAGGGGAAGGCTGGCCTGAGTTAATTATTCATTAGTTTCGTTGTTTTTATGTATCACATATTCTGCCAACACAGAGGCTGCTAATGAGCTCTTACCGACAAAGCTATGGGCCAACATTTTTCATATCTGTATGGACATGTTTTATTAAAACAAGAGCTTCACAAAATGACTGTTCTATAATTCAGACTGAGGTCTCCATGCTCAGGTGAGTCTCAATGGTACTGGAATGTTAGGCTATTTTGCAAAAGGCGGGGAATACAAGTGTAGAGAGGTTATACTAAGATTATACAATGCCCTAGTTAGAACCTGTGATAGAGAGAGATGCTGTAAATCTCCCTCCCGATTAGAAAGGGCGCTGTGTAAGGGGGAAGGTAAGCTGCCTCCTAGATCTGCCACCTCGGTGGTAGGTGGAAACCGGAAGGTGACCATATTAGGAGGGGCGCGTAGCTGCAAGTACTCAGGACGATTCCATTGCAGTCAGCTGCGGGGCAGCCCTCTATTGGAGAAATCATGGCGACGCGTTGGCTGCAGGGAGGAGTTTGCTGGGTACAAAGGGGAAGCAGCTATGTCAAAACCTCCCCTTGCGCCGAGAATGAAATGCAAACGGCCGGAGCCTGTATTGTTTTTATGATTTTGGATTACGTGTGTTTTGTGTTGCAGAGGAGGAGTGAGCCGCGGACCGGCGATTTATAAAGAGCACGTCCTTGCACTGCACAGCACGGCACCACGCTTCTCTGGATGTGGTGTACACTCTGAAGCGCCAGGGTCGCACTCTGTACGGATTCGGAGGTTAAGGATTTTCATCGGCTACATTTGAACACAAAGGCTCTTCAGAGCCGCCCACAATTTCCTTTAAAGAGATAAAATGTCTACATATTCCATGTTGCGCTGGAATAGCAAGATTTATTAAAAACTTACACAGTAGATGCGTGTTATTTAATTATCTCCATTTCTTTAATTATGAATGAAAACATGTTTCAGTAACCGGAAGATGTCCCCGATTTCATACAGTTACTATTTTAATACAAAAATATACGCACTGAAAACTGATTTAAAAATAAACAGATCAAACTATACAAGTGAGCCATTAGTTTTATAAATTCAGTTTAATTGAAGGAGTCTTTTATAGATGTTAGTTATTTAGTGTTTTGTAGTAGAATTTATATAGCTTCATAATTTTAAATTAAAATACATGGTTCTTTTCTACTTTTTCTTTATGAAATTGCGCCAAGATTAAACCAAATACTTATGTGGAAAAAAAAGCCAGTTCAAAAAATATCATCCGCCCCTCAAGCTCCAGAGAAAGGAAAACAAAATGCCGGGGCACCAGAGCTTCCCTATCCGCTCCAAGAAAGCCGTTGTTAAGAAGCCGTGGAGGAAGAAAGCGCAGGAAGGAGAGCAACGCCATCTACGTGTACAAAGTGCTGAAGCAGGTCCACCCGACACCGGCTTCTCTTCCAATCCGATGCGCATCCTGAACTGCGCATGTAGGAGCGCATAGTCTCGCTTGGAGGTAAAGAGGTAAATTATTCAACTAGGGTGATGTATTACAGATGGCAGTGAATGTTTTGCGCTCTGCAGTTGTTAGTAGAGGAATGTATTGCTCAGAAGCGGGAGGTTTTGCAGCTGGTTGTCGTGGCCGAGTGGTTAAGGCGATGGACTAGAAATCCATTGGGGTCTCCCCGCGCAGGTTCGAATCCTGCCGACAACGTGAATTATTTTGATTTACCTTTTTATTCCTTGCTATTGTATAATCTCACTTAAACCATGGATATTCTCTACGAGTATTATTTTTTTAAATGTGGACACAATTCATGTTACTGAACCGACTCGAGTTAAAACACACAGTAAAAGTCCAAACCACTATTTTGATTATTTGTTTGTCTTTCATGCTTCACTTTGAAAACCCGTTTAAATCAAAACGTGATTAAAATGTAAACAACATACATTCCTCGAATATATCATTTATTCATAAATTAATACGTCGTTTTTTAGGGGGTCCCTGTCCAGCATTTTGGGCGATAGGTTCTGTCCGACAAAACTGTGCGAAATGTTCATATTTATTAAATTATTATTATTATTATTATTATTATTATTATTATTATTATTATTATTATTATTATGGTACAAAATATCCTCTGTAGTTTGTGATATAGCTGAGTACATGTTTTTCGTTTATGATTTCCATGCATTGAATCAGTCAAGCTGCGCCCCCGTGTGTCTCTAATGAGTATAACACGCTCTGCTGAGGGCTCCACTGATTCAGACAGTCTGCCCGCGCTGTGAGACAGACCTGCCTTCGATAGCTCAGTTGGTAGAGCGGAGGACTGTAGTGGTGAAGCATGGGCATCCTTAGGTCGCTGGTTCAAATCCGGCTCGAAGGACAGAAGTTTTTTTTTTTTTTTTTTATCAGCTTGTTGTTTTAACACAGTATCTTTTCTGGAAATACGTGATGCCCTTTTCCGAGACAATATTAGCATCGGGTTTCACAGAACACGATGATCGCTGATCTACAGCGTATCTAAAGAAGGCAGGCGGGCCACCATTAGTACAAATCAGGGTTTGTGAAACGGGAGTGGGATAAGACGGAACACAACTAAACTGACCGGACTGGGCATCAAAAACAACGCGAAACGCCTTAAAAAAAACTACACCACATGATTCCTTCGTTTCTGTTATTAAACTGATTATCATTATATGTATTTTCATATTTTTTTTGTATACATTTAATGCTTCTTGAGTCCCGGACCAACATTCAGAACCGTGAGAGAAACGGGTGTCATTACTTACTACGTTTCTTGTATTGTTTTTAGAATGAACACCACTGAGTGTATAATAGTTATGGAAGAAAAAAAGTAAAATAAACATTTCATATTGACTTTAAAATCCATTTCACTAAAATGAAAAACAGAAACAAACACACGCCATTGTGGCTCAAGGGAGAGTGAAATTGATCTAAATTGTCCAGCAATTTGAGCCAAGATGGCTGACACAGGGAGACAGTTTCTTATCTTTCTCGGGGTTCGTTTGGCTGTCAAGGCAACAGTCCCTCCAGTGAACTGCCTTCTCTTGTGCTGAAAAGGGCTCGTTCTCTTATACTATGTTTAGATCAGGGTATTTTTTTAATACTGATACAATTTTCCAAGATATTTTTAAAAAGGTCGTATGTTATAAACAACAATAAACTACTATGTATAACAATGATAGTTATTGATAAAAACAATACAATATTTCGTTAAAATTTAGTTCCAATACGCAATAATATAATGTGTGCTATCCAATTATGGTGTGTAAATTAGAAAGTCCTAATTTCATAATTAAAATGCCGGTACAGAAAGATGAGTTTTCAATTGATACCTCTAAAGGTGTTGGGAGGGAAGGCGCATGCGCGTAACACACACAGGCGGATACAATCCTACATGATCTAGAGGAAGAAGGAAGTAGACTGTGTGTGTGTTTGAGAAGAGAAGAAACATTGTAACGATAAAACGGTGGAAATTGTCCGCGTACCGTGTTTACTGCTGAAACACATAAGTACAGTACAGCTAAAAACGGTGTGTTTAAAACAAAACTGCTGATATTTCTGTAAAGATTACTGTGTGAGAGTTTTCCTGTTAACACAGTCTGCACCAGAGCAGAGGAGAAGCCGCTGTGTTTGTATTAATAGAAGAGAATGAAATCCATCTGTGAAATGAGAGAGATGGATCTCTGTGCATCCTCCGCGTCTCTCCTGGAAGAAGAACTCGCCTCTGCTATCGAGCCTGCAGTGAAAGCGGCTGTGCTGAGCGTCATGTCTGCGTTAGCAAAGTTCGTGGACAGTAAATGTGCAGTTTTCCACCTGAGACTGGACGAAAGAGACAAAGATTTCGAAAGCGTGAGATTGCGATTGGAAATCGCGGAGAGCGAGTTGAAAACAGTAAGAGAACGAGAATGCACGAACACTGCCGATAACAACTTCACACACTCTCTCACAAACACCGATGAACAATACTGCGGGATTGACGTTGATTTCCTTCATCTACCCGAGTTGGAGCAGCAAGTGCACCGTTTGGACCACTCGAGGACAGCGGAATGGAGACGCGCAGTGGAGGGTAAGCATATTTAATATAGTTGGTTGCTGTAATATGGCCGCGTTGCTTATTTGGTGGTAAACTACTGGCATCAGTCTTTAGGGGTTTCTTACAGCAGGGGGTAAGCTCCAGGGACCCCGACACCAGAGCCCCCCCTTTTCGGTTTCTTCTTTTTATAGTCCCTCGTTTAAGTTGTAATTGATAGATATTACTCCGACTCGGATTCTTAATTTAACCGTTTATAAACCTGCCAATTGTGAGATCAATCTAGCTACTGTAGTAAAAGCATTTTTGCTACAGAGCTAAATTTGCTCCTCATTTTCTGAAACTAGTTGTAAAAGTGTAAAGGTGCAAATCTAGTGAGGTATAGGCAAGAGAAATGAAATAACTATTATTTTCATTGAAATAGACACATTTTCAGGGTTGGATCGAGTCTTGTAGCTTGACTGGTTCACGAAATTCTTCAAGATACACACAATGTTTTCAACACATTTCAAGTACATTTATGTTACACTAAGTGTGAAACCGGTGCTTTAGTTTGTTGCATCACAGATATGAAATCATTGCCACATGTTGCTGCAGCTTTGTGGTCTTCTGGTTGTTCTTGATGATCTTTCAGTTCTCCAGATTTTTAAAGGACTTTTGTAAACCTGTCAGGTTTCTTGGCAGTTTTTCTACCACAACGCATGCAGTATTTACACTCGGCTCCGTCATCAACTGCTGAATAAAGAAACCAAGAAAACCGTGTAAGCCATTCCCTCCTAAATAACCCATCTTTGTTGCCTGAGGTCTTCTGCTTTGGGAATTGCTGTTTCTCAAGAGGCTGACATGGCTGCATGAAAAGCTGACAGCGCTTTGCATCTGATAAAGAGTGTGTGTGCTTACAATATAGTGACTGTCATTTAGGTGGCTATTCTGCATCAAATTCTGCACAGACAAAATCCTTTTTTTGATTTGATTTTATTGTACAACATTTTCCAGCTGTTTTTCCTCTGCTAATCTGAACGTGTGCTCTTGTCCCATGTTGGCCAGTTGGAAGACTGTTTGTTTAGTTACTGGGTGATATCAGCAAAAGACATCTCAGGATCCACCACACACTGAGGGTAGCACTGCTCACATATAATGACAAGTTACTGAATGTGCAGTCTAGAACGAACGCAGTTTATGATGCAGACTTTACAGTCTTTCACTCTTCTCTTTGACACAGGTCCTGCAGAGAGAAATGCTCTCCCTCATGCTGAGGAAGGGTCGAAGGCAGAATCAGTTCCCATTCAGGAGGAGCTCTTTGACCAGGAATGGTGCAGGAGTCCAGAGCAGGCTCCAGAGCTGACATCTATTGAAGGGGAGGAGGAGAAACCTGGACTGGATCCTGTTCACGTTAATGAAGAGATCCCTGGAATTGAACCGGTCATCATTAAAGAGGAGGTTCTTGAACTTGAGTCTGACCCCATTGAAGAGGGGGGTTCTGACCACTTTGAAAGACGGCAGCAGATTCATGCTGGACAGAAACCGCATCACTGCTCTGAATGTGGAAGGAGTTTCAGTACGTTTGGAGAGCTGACAAGCCACCAGTGCATTCACACAGGAAAAAATCTGTACTTTTGTTCAGAATGTGGGAAGAGTTACACTATGTTAAGTAACCTGTCATTACACCTGCGTACTCACACAGGAGAGAAGCCGTTTCTGTGCACGGAATGTGGAGTGACTTTTTCTAAGTTAAGTAACCTGACGAAACACTTGCGAATTCATACCGGAGACAAACTGTATCAATGCAGTGACTGTGTCAAGAGTTTCATTACAAAAGAGGAGCTGAAAAGACACCAGCGCATCCACACAGGAGAAAGACCGTACCGCTGCACTGAATGTGAGAAGAGCTTCAAACATATACACCACCTCACAACACACCAGCGCATTCACACAGGAGAGAAGCCCTATTCCTGTACTCAGTGTGGCAAGAGCTTCACGCAGCTACAGCACCTTAAAACACACCTGCGAATTCATACTGGAGAGAACCCGTACCACTGTGGTCAATGCGGCAAGAGTTTCAAACAGTTTCAGCACCTTAAATTACACCAGCGCACTCACTCAGGAAAGAAATAGGATTGCAAAAATAAACCCCTCTGAGCTCGGTTTAAAAACTCACAAGGCTGTTTTAAGTGACAGCTTCATATCGGATGGTGCATTAAGTACAGTAAGTGAGTCACACATGACATAGCCCACACTCAGTCCCGCTGCCCCTGAGCAGCAGAGTCCACCAGCGATGCGAGTGAGCAGAACCATTGTCACTCTGAGCTGCTCAGTGGCAGCTGTGTGGTCCAGTGGTTAAAGAAAAGGGCTTGTAACCAGGAGGTCCCCGGTTCAAATCCCACCTCAGCCACTGACTCATTGTGTGACCCTGAGCAAGTCACTTAACCTCCTTGTGCTCCGTCTTTCGGGTGAGACGTAGTTGTAAGTGACTCTGCAGCTGATGCATAGTTCACACACCCTAGTCTCTGTGAGTCACCTTGGATAAAGGCGTCTGCTAAATAAACAAATAATAATAATAAGTGACGGACCACACCCGCTGTGTACAGGCCATAAGGGAAATGGGCTGCTAGAGCGAGTGTTTCTTTGTTCATCTTTTATTTATTAATGGCGAGTAATCGCTGGAATATACAGATATGGCCAAATATATATATGTATATATTCTTTTAAATGATGTCTCAACCCTGACATTCTATGGGATGTAAAACCTCTGGCCAGTGATGTACTGTGTAAGGATTCACTGTTTATGACAGGATGTGTTGGTCTGTTTCGCTTTTTAAAATATGATGTGCAGCAGTTAACTTTGTTTAGCATTTTGGTTTGAGAGTTACCTGTGCTTTTGCTACAAGTCTGTCAGATCTCATGGGGTCAATTGCAACAAACCTGTAGATTCAGTATGGAGCTGTCTATTAAGTTGTGTTCTAGCTAATGTGGTACTATCTCAGCATCGTCCCCAGCTGTGTACTAACTTAGTACCAAGTGCAGTGAAAAAAGATAGGGAACAAAGCTGGGGACTAGCTGATCTGCAGCTTTAGTACAGAGCTCAGGGTTCAGCAAAAAAAAACTTAATTATGTATGGAAATGTATTTAAGCTTGAAAGTAAATACTGAGGCTGAATTGCATTAGAATATTTTCCTAAACCAAATTCACATAGTCTAATTTTCTTAAAACGCTTCCAAAATGGATGAGGCTGTGGCAGAGGCTCAACACAGCTTTTATTATTACTCATTATTTAATTCATGCACAACACAGATGCATGTGTTTATAGGACCAAAAGTGTATTGCAGACTCTAAAAGGTGCAAATTGAATCAGAAATGCTAATGACATGTTTCAGGTTCAGCCTATAAAAGCTTCATCCATACAAAGACAATCATGGCCAGTAGTCATGTGCAAAATCCGTACAATGGAGCAGAAACTACATTTCATAGAGTGTATAAAAGACTTTATTGAAACTGTGGAGGATGCATGAGAGGATTCCACAGCAATTCACAACTGCATGGAACACACTGCAAGCAGATTTAATGCTGCCTCCTCTAAGAGGCAGCCAGGTACAGCAGCAAATTGAAAGAATCTGTGGAAGAGGCTGAAAGACACTGGAAAGTCGTACTGGAATTATTTCTTCTAATTATTTTTTTATATATAAAATAGGCCTACGTAGATTAAGTTCAGTAAGTTGAATAAGGATGAAACTGGTTTTGTTGGCAATACATTTTGGGTTTTTTCATATTTATTCCAGTTAGGACGATCCCACAAGTCTTCAGTCTACAGAAATTGCTGGACTAACTTAGTAATGTCTTTTAGTATCCTCTAGAGCAGTGGTTCTCAGCCCTGGTGCTGGGGACCCACGCTGTCTGCTGCTTTTCATGCCAGCTGAGCTCTCAGTTACTGAACTAAACCCTTCATTGAACAAAGTAGTTGAGAGGTCAGCTGGAATGAAACCCAGCAGACACCAGGGGTCCCCAACACCAGGGTTGAGAACCACTGCTCCTTCGTTGCAATTGGTATTAACTTGTGTTCTAATTTAGCACCGCCCTTCGTACTAACCATGGGATCATCCCGTTACTACGTTCCTGTTAGCTCATTGATACTGGACCCGAGGAGTCAGACATGGCTATTATACTGCACTTAATTGTGAAAGAATGGAATAGTATTTAATTCAAATAAACACAAGTGATTAATTAGTTAAAAGTGTCTCAGTTTATTGTTTTTGCTCAGGGAAACAACATGCAGTCTACATGTGCTAAAGGAAAAGGAGTCTGACACAAACACTGAGACAACAGACAAGAGCAAGGAGAGGAGCATGCAAGTCCACATCATGTCAGTGATATACAGCACAATCATGTGTATTACAAATAACACAATATAAAGCTCTTTACTTGTCTTTGAGGAGTGGGACAGGAACAGGGGCCTGAAACCTAGCCTCCTGAAACCAAGTTCCAAGCCACAAAGTGATTTTGTGGATCTAATGGAGGGTAAATACACTCATCCGAATCTGCAAAGGGAGTTCATTCTTGAATGGGTATTGGGCATATTAAAAATGGCGATCTGCCACTTGCATGGCCAGGGAGCTGCAGAAATGCATTTCAATCATTTCATTTGAATTATGAATTACTTTTGTATTGTGTGCTGTTCATCAAGTAAGTGACCATTGAGTCATTTTCCCCTGACATCCACCATTTAGTAACCAGCCTCAAAACAATTTTGTACCGTTTACTTGTATATCAAAAATACATTTTTAAATAGCTGCATCTAGAAGAAACTTCATAAAAATGATTACCACAGATTTTTTTTTTCTTACCCTGTGCACTAGTGCTCAATACTAATAGACTATGCAGTCAGTTCTCTGAAAGTGTTGCATTTGTTTTTTCAGACATCAGATATTATTATTATTATTATTATACAATATACAGTTAGCAATTAAACTCTGTGGCCCAAAACTACCCAAAAATAAATAAACACGAGCACAGCTTTCACATTGCTGGCTTAATAAAACCTCCCCACAATTTATTTAATTACAAACCACACTCCCGCTGTCCTTATTGTAATACAGACTACTCAAAACATCGGTGAAATTCCTAACGATCTCCATCGCAGACTGAAGCCATGTATATCTCTCTCTATTCCTGGTATGTGTCCCCTTATGACATCACGCTAACTTCGTCCATCATCAGTGAGTTGTCGGTATTTTCTGGAATTATTGATAGTTTTCCGTCTCTCAGTGCCATAAAATTGATCATGGAGATTTAATTTCTTCCTTATTGTGAAAGTAAACTAAATATAACTCCAAAGCCAAAAAATGATTTTCTATGTGAGATATGGACCTTAAACCTCCTTCCAGGAATTCAGGCAATAAATAGAAATCTGTTTCATCTGGGTTACTCGTGTTTCCTTATAGAAGCAGTCCAGCACCAACGTGAAGTAACTTCGCAATCTGTAACAAAGGGAACAGCTGGATGGGCGGAAATCTACAAAGAAAGGGGAGCTGGGGGCTGCTGAAAAAGAGAAACTCAAAGGCCTTGTGATTTAATCAAATCTTTCACACGTTTGTCAAAGTTTTTCTAGCTAACAGAAGTGATTTTTTTTACATGTATTAAAGTCTCTCATGCAATGGTTCAGTCCGGTTCTCTACGCAGTGTGAATCCATTTGAGTTTCCTGTGTCGCTGATAATCATTCCCCTCTGAGCAGCAGGGTTTGATTTCCCCACAGCACTGCTGTGTACAAGGACTCTGCTGGAGCTCAGTACATTAAACACAGCCTTGACTTCCAGTTCCAGTTCCACTGTTTCTCCTTAGACACCTTGAGTGTTATTTTCCAGTTGTAGTGTCTGTTGCAATGCTGAATTCTCATCTCACTTTGTCAGGTCTCTGCATCTTTTCGTTGTTGTTTTAATTAAGAATAAGAAATACATAAACTATTCTATATCTTAAAGGACTTCTTTTATAACAGTTTTATACAGATCAATCTTAAAATAGCCTTTGAGCATTTTAAAACAAGCTGTTTTTTAAAAAGATCCTATTTCTCGCCTGTGTGAGTTCGCCGGTGTGTTTTAAGGTGGTGTAACTGTGTGAAACTCTTGCCGCATTGACCACAACAGTAAGGTTTCTCTCCTGTGTGGATTCGCTGGTGTGTTTTAAGGGAATGCTGTTGTATGAAACACTTCCCACATTGAGGACAGGAAAAGGGTTTCTCTCCTGTGTGGATTCGGAGGTGTGTTTTAAGGGTTTTTCGCTGTGTGAATCTCTTGCCACATTGAGTACAGGAATAGGGTTTCTCTCCTGTGTGCACCCGCAAGTGTGTTTTAAGATGCTGTAATTGAGTGAAACTCTTCCCACATTCAGTGCAGCGATACGGTTTCTCTCCTGTGTGAATGCGCTGGTGTGTTTTAAGATGGTGTAACTGTGTGAAACTCCTCCCACATTCTGTGCAGCAATGCAGTTTCTGTCCAGCGTAAATTTGCTGCTGTCTTTCAAAGTGGTCAGAACCCCCCTCTTCAATGGGGTCAGATTCAAGTTCAAGAACCTCCTCTTTAATGATGACCGACTCAATTCCAGGGATCTCTTCATTAACGTGGACAGGATCCAGTTCAGGTGACTCCTCTTTAATGTGGACAGGGTCTAGTCCAGGTTTCTCCTCCTCCCCTTCAATAGATGTCAGCTCTGTAGCCTGCTTTGGACTCCTGCACCATTCCTGGTCAAAGAGCTCCTCTTGAATGGGAACTGATTCTGCCTTCGACCCTTCCTCAGCATGAGGGAGAGCATTTCTCTCTGCAGGACCTGTGTCAAAGAGAAGAGTGAAAGACTGTAAAGTCTGCATCATAAACTGCATTTGTTCTAGACTGCACATTCAGTAGCTTGTCATTACATGTAAGGAGTGGTACCTTCAATGTGTTCTGGTGGATCGTGAACTGTATGTTACTCATAAAACAATAATACACATTATAAATCTACTTAGAAAAATCCTGTCCTCTGATTGGTTAACTGCATTCTATCAGCCAACATTAATCCCACACAGCCTGCAACAGACCTTTAGAACATAAGAACGTTTACAAATCGAGAGGAGACCATTCGGCCCATCTTGCTCGTTTGGTTCTTAGTAGCTTATTGATCCCAGAATCTCATCAAGCAGCTTCTTGAAGGATCCCAGGGTGTCAGCTTCAACAACATTACTGGGGAGTTGGTTCCAGACCCTCACAATTCTTTGTGTAAAAAAGTGCCTCCTATTTTCTGTTCTGAATGGCCCTTTTTCTAGTCTCCATTTGTAACCCCTGGTCCTTGTTTCTTTTTTCAGGTCAAAGAAGTCCCCTGGGTCGACATTGTCTATACCTTTTAGGATTCTGAATGCTTGAATCAGATTGTCACATAGTCTTCTTTGTTCAAGACTGAATAGATTCAATTATTTTAGCCTGTCTGCATACGACGTGCCTTTTAAACCCAGAATAATTCTGGTTGCTCTTCTTTGCAGTCTTTCTAGAGCAGCAATATCCTTTTTCTAGTGAGGTGACCACAACTGAACACAATATTCTAGGTGAGGTCTTACTAATGCATTGTAAAGTTTTAACATTACTTCCCTTGATTTAAATTCAACACTTAACTATACTTTGGTCCTAATTCTATAACATGTTGTAACGGCGTCAAGCTCTGGGGTGCCAGATAGTAATAAATGTCCTATCAAATTATTTAACTTAACCACATTACCAGGACCAGAAGACCAGAAAACCCATTATCCTATTCAAGTCCTATATCAACCAGAGAAAAAGGGGACTAGTAATTAATTGAATGATCAAACAAGTTGCTTATGAGGTAATATATATATATATATATATATATATATATATATATATATTTAGATGGCTCCAGCTTTAAGTCCATTTACCCCAAAATAATGAAACCAAATTATAAACCAAATAAAAAAACAAGTTTTACAGAACAAAGAAACAAAACATGTACGGAACAAAATATTAATTAACCAAACATAAAAATAACAGTTAATTGCTATGGTAGTAACAAACAGTACACAACAATGAAAAGCTTTTCATCCCTATTGGAAACCTGCTTTAAATACGGTCCTTCCAAGAGACAAACTAACTTTACCATCGTGTTACCAAAGACACCTCTTTAGTAATCAACGCCAGTGGTTGCGGGAATATACCCTCACGAGCCAATTTACACTATTAAACTGCAAGCCGGGTTTCAATAGTCTCAGCAAACACACACACAACGCAATATACATACCCAACAATTAATCAACAAAGCAAAAGTTAATTAACAATTTACTAAAATAAAATACAGAAACAAAAAAAAACAGTATACTATAAAGCAATATTTATAATTATTTTCTGGTCAAAACAAAATAAATAAATAGAAGAAAAATAATAAAGTACGGAAAATAACACACGAGTCTGTAATAACACACAAGGATTGGCGGTAATTCTATAGCAGTTCTGATAGACAGAGTAATGTTCATTTAATATGCTGCAAGTCAGTTATATTCGAATTATTTTCTCTTCCTTACAGCGACTGAATTGGATATTGAACCAGTCACAAAAATGTCAATTCCCCTTTAGCAATCGAAACAACGATGCGGGAATCCTTTCAATGACCTAAAACCAAACTCCCCAATTTCAAAACTGTACGACCTGTTCCGCTGGAACAAACAGGTTAGTTAACCTTGTTTGTTCATCTGGCCTCCGGCACGTAGTTTGTTCCAAATACTTGGCAAGTAGTTTAGTCAACGTTTTCCTCATGCAGCCGCTGATAATATAGAAAACTTTTTCCTTTTCAAAATTGTTTCGTTCGAACACGCCATCAGTCACAGCCCTCAGCTCCAAACTTCCTGATGACATCACACAATGCCTTCCATCCAGGACTGCATAGCAAACAGGAACCGCCAACCTCCATACAGCACCCGTAGTGACCTCCAGCAAGCCTCCTCAACGAGCTAATTGTTCAGCTTTTATACGCAAGTGGCTCTCTGTTAAACGTACAGTACCGATATGTCATGTTTGCCACAATGTAATATCTGTAAGTAAGAACTAAGTTCAACAAAATATCAGTCTTCTAACAACATATTTGAAGCAGTAATTACAAAACTAAAACTTCGTGGAAAAGACAAAGCAACACGCTATCCCCCAATAGCACCAGTAGAGCTGGAGAAGTAAATTATATATATATATATATATAAAGGCACAAAGCAAGCCTCCTCACACTGACGCCGCTGCGTCAGCGTGTAGCAGCGCCCCTTCTGGCTTACAGTCGTCAATACATTTAATTAGGATCATGAATTTTCAGAATGGACAATATCTGGCAGTTTATTCCAATGATCACTGATCTATAATGTATTTATGTAAATTAATAAGTAACTATGTATTTAATGAAACAGCCAACTAGGTTAATATAATTGATATACAGAAATGATTCACCAAATACACATTTGAATCTATGTTTATGTTAAACACTTTTAAACAAATGTGGTTTACTTTTCACTAGAACCATTTTATTGTGTGTAGTGATATTTATATATAATATCCAGACATATATATATATATATATATATATATATATATATATATATACACACACACACACACACATACACACATACATTTAAAAAGTAAATCCTTCAAGAAGCTGCTTGATGAGATTCTGGGATCAATAAGCTACTAACAATTATTTTTACATAAGAGTCCAGAGCCCTAACCACTACTCCACACTGCTTTAATATAGCAACGCGGCTATAATAAATATGCTTACCTTCCACTGCGCGTCTCCATTCCGATGTCCTCGAGTGGTCCAAACGGTGCACTTGCTGCTCCAACTCGGGTAGATGAAGGAAATCAACGTCAATCCCGCAGTATTGTTCATCGGTGTTTGTGAGAGAGTGTGTGAAGTTCTTATCGGCAGTGTTCGTGCATTCTCGTTCTCTTACGGCTTTCAACTCGCTCTCCGCGATTTCCAATCGCAATCTCACGCTTTCGAAATCTTTGTCTCTTTCGTCCAGTCTCAGGTGGAAAACTGCACATTTACTGTCCACGAACCTTGTGATCGCAGACATGACGCTCAGCACAGCCGCTTTCACTGCAGGCTCGATAGCAGAGGCGAGTTCTTCTTCCAGGAGAGACGCGGAGGATGCGCAGAGATCCATCTCTCTCATTTCACAGACGGGTCTCATTCTCGTTTTTCTTCTTGAAGCTCGTTGTCTTGTCTAACTGGAAAACGTGGCCCTGTGTCTTACTCTTTTCAGTACTGTCTATAATGTTCACTTTTTTTAAAATCAGGTCAGTGGAGATGCTGAAAGCAGACACCGGGGTCACAGAACGAACGTTTTAAAAAATAATCATACAAACGAGCTGTTCAGTAACCACAAAATGTGGGTAAAAAAAATCCGCTTCTCTTTCGCTCCTGGTGTGTTGTTTATTCCCGCAGACACGGACTTCCGCGTTGTTGCCCTCAGATTGCCACACATGTGTCTGTTTCCGAGCTAGCGCCACCTACCGATATCCGCCATGAGTCTAATATAGAGGCAAATATACCAAGATACACAACCAAATATATTCTGTTTACTTGCGTCCCTTTGCGTGCACAGTGTGCCAAATCTGCGCCTTTGTGAATGCCAAGTTTAAGTACATTTATATTTAAAAATAATAATAATAATAATAATAATAATAATAATAATAATAATAATAATAATAATAATAATAATAATAATAAACGTCAATTATGCACCCCTGAGGCAGGTGTTTAAGTTAAGATAAAACTGGCTATTTTTTTTTTAAATGCTGTAGGCTTTAGCCAATGAAATCAAAGTAGTAATTGTGATGCAATATTTGGGTGGGATTTTCCTCTCACACAACCAATCATGTGCAAGCCACGTTTGATTGACAGCTTGCGAGGCAGTTGGCGCGGGTCAAAACAAATCTGCACACACTTTTAAGAGTTTAGTTTAGTAGAAGGGCTCGAGTGAACAGGATTAAGACAGCTGGCTGAATGCTGACAAATAACTTGAAATTGCTGTTGTTTGAAGAGATACGTGCGATTTGCTGGAGTGTCATGACTATCATATGGGAGATACTGAAACTGAAGAAGGGGTCTATTAAAAAGATCTAGGAGTTTATGTTGATTCAGAAATGTCTTCATCTAGACAATGTGGAGAAGCTATAAAAAAGGCCAACAAGATGCTCGGATATATTGTGAGAAGTGTTGAATTTAAATCAAGGGAAGTAATGTTAAAACTTTACAATGCATTAGTAAGACCTCGCCTAGAATATTGTGTTCAATTCTGGTCACCTCATTACAAAAAGGATATTGCTGCTCTAGAAAGAGTGCAAAGAAGAGCAACCAGAATTATCCCGGGTTTCAAAGGCATGTCGTATGCAGACAGGCTAAAATAATTGAATCTATTCAGTCTTGAACAAAGAAGACTAAGCGGTGATCTGATTCAAGCATTTAAAATCCTAAAAGGTATAGACAATGTCGACCCAGGGGACTTTTTTGACCTGAAAAAAAAAAAGGACCAGGGGTCACAAATTGAGATTAGATAAAGGGGCATTAAGAGGCACTTTTTTCCACAGATAATTGTGATGGTCTGGAACCAACTCCCCAGTAATATTGTTGAAGCAGTCACCCTGGGATCCTTCAAGAATCTGCTTGATGAGATTCTGGGATCAATAAGCTACTAACAACCAAATGAGCAAGATGGGTTGAATGGCCTCTCGTTTGTAAACTTTCGTATGTTCTTAAGAGCAACCTACCTTTCCAAAAGGTGATCAAGGTGCTTTTTCATGTTTTTCACTTTATAATACATATAACTGCAAGCCCTGGCACTTTATCCTGTGTAAGGTGGAGCGGAGACAAGAGGATACTAACTAGTCAATGGTAAGTAACTGACTGACTTTCATTGTATTTAGTAATTGCTTAAAATGTGATACTGTGTTCTCGCTGGTTTGGTGAGGCTGCCTGTTTGATTTTTTAAAGTGTATTCACTGTGAATATATGCAAGTACCTTTATGTTTTTGTCAGCTTTCAAACATTTTAAATGGTTTGCATGGGAAAACATAAAATAATAATAATAATAATAATAATAATAATAATAATAATAATAATAATAATAATAATAATAATAATAATAAGTTATTACAATACAGCGAAGGAAAAAAAGCAATACAGCTTTTTTGTTTGGGGATTATTTTTGGTTTCTGTGTGCACTTTTTTGTTTTTTTGCAGTTATTGTGCACAGTGTGTTTGTTTCTGTAGGTTGTATGCATATGATCTTTGTATTTGTAATGTATACGTACAACCTCTGTTATAAACTGCAAAAAAATGTTCACCTGGTTTCACTCGGCAGATATAAGATCTGCGCTTCCATAGCTCCGCTGTGATGGCGCTGCAGGAGGCTAGCGAGGCTTACCTGGTCGGGCTGTTTGAGGACACCAACCTGTGTGCCATTCACGCCAAGAGAGTCACCATCATGCCCAAAGACATCCAGCTGGCCCGCCGCATCCGAGGGGAACGCGCTTAAACTGCAAAACCTTTGAAGAAAATACCGTGAAACACAAAGGCTCTTTTAAGAGCCACTCCCTTCTCTCAAAGTGCTTATTATCCAGTAATTAAGGAACTTGAATACTTTACGCGTGAGCTGTACTATAATTATATTCTTAATGTACATTTAGCAATTTGAACATAATTAAAATGTTTCTAGCATGTAACAGCTAGTTTATGGCTTTTTAAAAGGGCATCAATCTCTAGGTTAGAAATCTTGAGGGCAGTGAAATAAACATTTAGCTTCAGCGTAACTCATTAACAGGGCTTGTATCACTGTTCGGCTCTTTCTCGTTAGTGTAGTCGTCAGTACCCCCCCTTGTCACCCGGGTTTTTTTTTTAAACATCAGTTTGTAAATGATAGCTTAAAATAGTTTCATTATTTAAAAAACACAGAACAAAATGAGCCCTTTCAGCACTGTCGCAAAGACATTTCACTAGAGGCACTGTTGCCTTGACAGCCAAACGTTCCTTTCGGCCTGTGTCAGCTACATCTTTACAATGACTACAATGGGACCCTAGTCTCTGTAAGTCGCCTTGGATAAAGGCGTCTGCTAAATAAACCAATTATAATAATAATAGTTTCACTCGGCACCATACATTTTCAGTCTTGGCTACTTTGCTCTACTCAAACCCCGGGGATATATTTGTATTAAGAGTTTTAATTGATTTAAATCATGTTTGTAATGTAAACTATTTCCTGTGACTGACCTTAAACCTTTTGTACTTGCACGTTCACCCGAAGTTGGGGACCGCCAATGGACCCGTGTCAAATTTTTTGCTATGTCAAAAAATGCATCACACTTCTACAGTAAATTTCACTTTTGCCCAATGTCTCTCAAAGAAAACGACAACATTGGCAAATTATGGCGCATGCGCAGAAATACGCTGACACACACAGCCAGCACAGATATATTGGCACAGCATTCGGAAGTGCAGAGCTGAGGAGACGTTTGAAGCTATATGTTCTTTATTCATTTATAAAATAAACAACGTTTTTAACAGGTTTTCAAGAAGAAAATAACCGCACAACATGCGGGTGGGAATGCCTATTCCAATGACTATTTGTCCCAGTAACTATTATTGATGTGTATTGTTAATATGTTTAATGTTATGTATTCTCAAAGTTGTCATTGTTAACCACATTTTACAAAATGAAATGTCTATTTTTTGCAAATAGGGCAGCAGTGTGGAGTAGTGGTTAGGGCTCTGGACTCTTGACCGTAGGGTCGTGGGTTCAATCCCAGATGGGGGGACACTGCTGCTGTACCCTTGAGCAAGGTACTTTACCTAGATTGCTCCAGTAAAAACCCAACTGTATAAATGGGGAATTGTACGTAAAAATAATGTGATATCGTGTAACAATTGTAAGTCGCCCTGGATAAGGGCGTCTGCTAAGAAATAAATAATAATAATAATAATATCTGCAATAAAAAAATCACGTTGGTAATTGTTATTGCTGTTACAGCTCTCTTAGGTTGTGTAAACAGTCCTGTTTGTTTTCAGACAGTCGAATGCACAGGCGTGTAACTATAGAAGACTGTAAAGCAAAGACAATGAATTCTGAGAAAAATCCAACACGACTTTCTATCTATTCTGGATTTAAAAGTAAGAAAATAAGCGACAAGAAGAACAAAGAGCTGAAACAGCTGCTTGGGGAGGGATATAGAAGAATGGCGAGCAGGAGTGATATGTTTCAGCCAATCAGAGACGGATGCAAACCATGACGTTTATAATATGCTAATGCCCATTGTTCTGTTTTGTCCAATCGAAATTAAGCGAACGTGTATAAAAAATGGAAGCACGCAAAGACTTATTTACATTTTGAATTTTTGAATTACAGTGAGGATGTCTGGACGAGGAAAGACCGGCGGTAAGACCCGAGCTAAGGCAAAGACTCGCTCCTCCAGGGCAGGACTGCAGTTCCCAGTCGGGCGCGTTCATAGGCTGCTGCGGAAGGGAAACTATGCCCAGCGTGTCGGCGCTGGAGCCCCGGTCTATCTGGCTGCTGTGCTCGAGTACCTGACTGCTGAAATCCTGGAACTGGCCGGGAACGCCGCCCGGGACAACAAGAAAACCAGAATCATCCCGCGTCACCTGCAGCTCGCTGTCCGCAACGACGAGGAGCTCAACAAGCTGATGGGAGGCGTCACCATCGCTCAGGGCGGAGTGCTGCCCAACATCCAGGCCGTGCTGCTGCCCAAGAAAACCGAGAAGCCAGCCAAGAAGTAAATCACTCGGAAGTCGCTTTTAACACGTAAAACTCCAAAGGCTCTTTTAAGAGCCACCCACTTTTTCAGTAAGAGTATCGAATCTGTTCATATCTAATACTAAACTGTTTCATTGTGTCTGAAATACCCTATTGGTTCAAATTGAAACACTGAATGCTTCCTGTGAATATATTTCGCAATATCACAAACCCAAAGCACCCATAACCGCAGCCGATAGACAACTCGACTGAGACAACTGCTCGAGCTCATAATGCTGTCCACAGTCCCTCTTTTAAAAGTACTGCTGTTTTTTATGTTTTAATTATTTACTGATTTCAATGTAATCTTCATTGTTTTTTTCTCTTTCCCATGAAAAGGAATATTTTGTTTTCTGACGCTTTTTCTGTAAACACAATGTTTCTCGTTTCATTGCAAATATACAAAGTATTTTTAAAAATTGTAAGACCTTATTAGGTTATATGATACTGGATTGTTAAACACAAGATGAGAAGCGAGTTACGGGTTCTTTATAAATATGAATCAATATGCTATTTTCTTAGACAGCTTTCTTTCAATAGAAGAGATTATTGTGAGTGAATGACAAAGCACAAAATCAGAACCTATGAGAAGGAGCGCAAACCGGGCGGGCAGAGTGACCGTTTCAATAGAATGCGCGCCAAATTCAAATGATCCAATCAGTCATTGAGAATCTGGGATATAACCAATGAGGAACATAAACCCGCCCTAAGGTCTCATATCCTATCAGAGCAGCTCAGTACCTCTATATATTCTCCAGGATACGGGTTCTTGTCATTGTACATCATTTTACGTACTGTGTTGAAGATGGCAAGAACCAAGCAGACCGCTCGAAAGTCCACCGGTGGAAAGGCGCCCAGGAAGCAGCTCGCTACCAAGGCTGCCCGAAAGAGCGCTCCCGCTACCGGCGGCGTGAAGAAACCTCATCGTTACAGACCCGGGACTGTGGCTCTGAGGGAGATCCGCCGCTATCAGAAATCCACCGAGCTGCTGATCCGCAAGCTGCCCTTCCAGCGACTCGTCAGAGAAATCGCTCAGGATTTCAAGACTGATCTGCGCTTCCAGAGCTCTGCTGTGATGGCGCTGCAGGAGGCTAGCGAGGCTTACCTGGTCGGGCTGTTTGAGGACACCAACCTGTGTGCCATTCACGCCAAGAGAGTCACCATCATGCCCAAAGACATCCAGCTGGCCCGCCGCATCCGAGGGGAACGCGCTTAAACTGCAAAACCTTTGAAGAAAATACCGTGAAACACAAAGGCTCTTTTAAGAGCCACTCCCTTCTCTCAAAGTGCTTATCCAGTAACATGAAACCAACTACTTTACACGTGATGTGTTTTTTTATATATATATATATATATATATATATATATATATATATATATATATATATATTGTAGCGTGCACGGGGGAAGGCAGCAGTAGGGCTGTTAGGTGACGTAATCACACACAGAGACATAAGCCCGATATACGCTCCTTGCAAAGGAGCCGGCTCTTTTGTACAGCGGTATCGGTGCTATGCCACGTAGTCTTCTTTTTTCAAGACTGAATAGATCCAATTTTTTAGCCTGTCTGCATACGACATGCCTTTTAAACCCGGGATAATTCTGGTCACTCTTCTTTGCACTCTTTCCAGAGCAGCAATATCCTTTTTGTAACGAGGTGACCAGAAATGAACACAATATTCTAGATAATGCCTTGTAAAGTTTTAACATTAATTCCCTTGATTTAAATTCAACACCTTTCACAATATATCCGAGCATCTTGTTGGCCTTTTTTATAGCTTCCCCACATTGTCTAGATGAAGACTTTTCTGAGTCAACATAAACTCCTAGGTTTTTCATAGATTCCTTCTTCAATTTCAATATCTCCCATATGATATTTATAATGCACATTTTTATTGCCTGCGTGCAGTACCTTACACTTTTCTCTATTAAATGTCATTTGCCATGTGTCTGCCCAGTTCTGAATGCTGTCTAGATCATTTTGAATGACCTTTGCTGCTGCAACAGTGTTTGCCACTCCTCCTATTTTTGTGTTGTCTGCAAATTTAACAAGTTTGCTTACTATACCAGAATCTAAATCATTAATGTAGATTAGGAAGAACAGAGGACCTAATACTGATCCCTGTGGTTCACCACTGGTTACCTCGCCCCATTCTGAGGTTTCTCCTCTAATCAGTACTTTCTGTTTTCTACATGTTAACCACTCCCTAATCCATGTGCATGCATTTCCTTGAATCCCTACTGTATTAAGTATGAGAATGAATCTTTTAGGTGGGACTTTGGCAAAAGCTTACTGGAAATCTAAATAAACCATGTCGTATGCTTTGCAATTATCTATTGTCGATGTTGCATCCTCAAAAAAAATCAAGCAGGTTAGTTAGACACAATGTCATTTTTCTAAAACCATGCTGACTGTCTCCCAGGATACTGTTACCATACAGATCATTTTCCATTTTGGATCTTATTATAGTTTCGGTAAGTTTACATATAATAGAAGTCAGGCTTATTGGTCTGCAGAGACAGGGCTGGTTTATCTCATCTTGTAGATGTGGTCAGGATTAAAATTCTACATAGAAATCAGTTTCCGGTTCCTTCAGCCCTGTCATGTGCCACACAACAGTTTTCTAGTTTCTTCTTTCTCTCCCCAAAATGAAGTCGCTCTGGATTCGTCTCGTCCTGCTAGTGTGTGAGTATCCCACTTATCTGTACTGCATAGAGTGCATTTGATATACTATAGTTAAAACTGAGGGGTTACTTTGGGGAATCAACCTATTCTACTATATTACAGAGTGACGTTTAGTTTAGTTATATTTTTTTATTTATTTAATGAGTATTTTAATACCTAATAGAGGTTATTCAAGTACTGTATATCTCTGTTGGTGTCCATTGTAGTAAGAAGCAAATCAATCGTCACTGGCATGTAGGGCAGCAGTGTGGAGTAGTGGTTAGGGCTCTGGACTCTTGACCGGAGGGGCGTGGGTTCAATCCCCAGTGGGGGACACTGCTGCTGTACCCTCGAGCAAGGTACTTTACCTAGATTGCTCCAGTAAAAACCCAACAGTATAAATGGGTAATTGTATGTAAAAATAATGTGATATCTTGTAACAATTGTAAGTCGCCCTGGATAAGGGCGTCAGCAAAGAAATTAATAATAATAATGTAGAGAATTTAATTTGTTTTTCTTCATTGCTGTACCTGGTTGCTTCATAAAGATTAATTAATCTGTTACAGTACACTCTGGGTCACTACTTCTCTCTCTCTCTCTCTCTCTCTCTCTCTCTCGAAATACTAAAGCAATAAGATTTGAGAAAGGACTGGTTCATTGTGTTAACTGTGCTTTACTGTACTGTGCTGTACCTATTGACAGTGCTAAGGCAGGTTAATCAGTCCCTATTGACAGTGCTAAGGCAGGTGAATCAGTCCCAATTGACATTGCTAAGGCAGGTGTTTATGTTTATGAGAAAATTGAGGTTGGTTGTGTAATAGGCAGGCCTAGTGTATTTTTATTTATTTATTTACCATTACCTACTATTTCACAATAAAAACATATTTGCTATATATATATATATATATATATATATATATATATATATATATATATATATATATATATATATATATATATATGTTAACATGTTAGTAATCTAAACTAAAGCATTAAGACTATATCAAATAATGACTGATAAGAAGAAATAATTACATTAGACTGGCTTTGCCATTTGTAGAATTTATACTTTAGCTTAAAACTTCTCGCTTTATAATTAGACTTGCTTGTATACGCATACACACACACTCAGCATCAGTGGTATAACTCAGGCAGTGTGTTCTCATTCTCAGACACTGTGAAAGGGTGGCGATTTTCTGTCTGCAGTTTCTGTTTTTCAGCTGCAATCCCCTTGCACAAAATGCCAGTCCTCATTCTTTCTCACTGTGGTCTCCCAGGTTAAAATGTCACTTCAGTTATACTGTAGCAAGTATACTTATTGTGTTTACAGTGTTCACAGTAGAAGCGCAGTAACAGTAGTTACTTCAGTGCTTCTGTAGTGCAAGTTTTGGCTGCGCTGTTAATAAACACAATTTTAATAGAAGCCTGAGTGTCATCTCCTTCATCTCTAATATTGTGCATGTTGCATTTTGTTTTCCTGTCAGTAAAAGTTCATGATGGAAACAGTTTGATTGAGATCTTGAGCAGCAGGTATCAGATCAGTGAAGACACTGAGTCAGCCAATAAGAGCTGAGCGCTGAGATCACATGATGGACAGAAAAGATAAGAGAGGAAACTCAACGTTTGAGAACTGAACGGGAGATTTTAACACTTTGAGGGAGAGTCAAACCTGCTAATAAATACTGGCTATGTGAAAGAGGTCTTGAATGAGGGCAATATACACACAGTCAGAGGGCAGGGCAGAGCTGACATGCTCAGAAAGGGTCCAGGGAGCAGAGCACACCTGAACAATGTGGGAATTCACTTTGAGGAAGGGGTGCGATCGCCCCTGAGTGTGTGTCTGTGTCCATGGTAACAGTGTCCTTTTCATCTGTGTTGACAGATCCCATCGGGAATGCTGAATCTCAACTGGATGGTGAGTACATCAGTGTTTATTAACGCGATGGAGAGAGGGTGATCTGTAAAGAGCTGTGCAACTATCTGTTTTCACACTGTCACATGTTTAGTATTTCACAGTCACTCGTTTGACCAACCATGTATAGACTATTACTAAAAAAACACTGTGGACAACGGTAACAGGGTAGATCTGTGCTGACTCTCTGGTGCATGCGTGGTACTGCAGGAAGAGGGCAGAAGCCTCGTAGATCCGCCTGTCAATCATGGCAGTGACATGGAGAGGTGGGAAGAGGGTGTGTTGGCTTTCCCTCTCTCTGAGTGGCTGAGAGGCGGGCCTTGGGGAATTGTACTGTGCTTGGTTGTGCATTTGGGTGGCCGTGATTGGGAATACACAGAGACGCTGACTGAGAAGGCCAGTGTAAACGTAGACCAGGCAAAAATGCCAGGACCTCCTGAAACTGACTAAGAGCTATCTTTGTATTCCTGCTAACTCAGTGCCAAGTGAGAGGGCTTTCGCTAAATCTGGAGCACTTCTCTCCAAAAGGCACTCCAGACTGAAGGAAAAACAAGTGAACATGTCCCTCTTCTTGTATTTCAACATGTAATTACGGTTGAAAAAATACTAACGATAACATGAAAATTGTTAACCTTGATAAACATGTAGCTTTTGTATAATTATATTATAGTTATTTCGTAAATGAGATATTTTTGTAAAGCAGTGCAGGGACAGTGTGAGAGTGGAGGTGTGGGGAGAGTACTGATAAGCGAACAGAACAGGAGCAGCACTTTGGAAATCCATGTCAGATTAGCCCAGTAATTAACAAATCACAAACTAAAAACCTGCAATTTTAAATAATAAAATAACTTTTAAAATATAACCTCAATCTCCCAAAATATGTGCTGGACTGGGGTCTCAACTGTAAGATTCAGATTTGACTCACTTTCATGGCAAGCTGTGAATTGCCTTGTTTTAGTTTAACGCCACAGCTGATATAGAAGTGTGAACCCTGCCAGCCCCGTGACATTCTCAGCTGCTCCTGGAGATGTTTTGGTAACTGAGTGAGTCAAAGAGAGATAAAGAGCCAGAGAGAGAGCTGATGAGTGTCCATATAATAATCATCACTGTGACACCCAGTGAATACTGCAATCACTTCAGAAAGAGAGTCAGAAAGTTTCTGTCAAATGTTATAATAAAACATGCTGGTGTTGATCTGCTAGCTGCTTTACACTTGATTTATGGAGCCATGGCAAGTGTTCCTACTGCTGCTCTGAAAGAGAAAGATTGCACAGTTATTATATAATCTTTCTATTTCTGCAGAGCTGCCAAAGCCCAGACTCACCCTGGAGCCTCCATTTCTGGAGAGATTCACTGGAGAGTCAGTCACTCTGAACTGTGAGTGGCGTCTTCCTGCTCCCCCTGGTCCTCCTGCTCCCCCTGGTCCTCCTGGTGTACCTGGTGCTTGTGGTCCAGTTGGTCCTCGTGGTCATCCTGGTCCTGCTGGTCCTGCTGGTCCCCCTGGTCCTCCTGGTCCCCCTGGTCCCCCCGGTCCTCCTGGTCCTCCTGGTCCCCCTGGTCCCCCTGGTTCTCCTGGTGCTCGTGGTTATTTTGGACATCATGGTCTTCCTGGTCGTCCTGGTCTCCCTGGTCCTATTGGTCCTCCTGGGCCTCCTGGTCCTCCTGGTCTTGCTGGGCCTCCTGGGCCTCCTGGTCGTCCTGGTCCTCCTGGTCCTCCTGGTCGTCCTGGTCCTTCTAGTCATCCCAATACTATTGGACATACTCGTGGTTCCCCTGGTCCTCCTGGTTTCCCTGGTCCTCGTGGTTCCCCTGGTTGTGCTGGTCCTCCTGGTCCTCCTGGTCCTCCTGGTCCCCCTGGTCCCCCTGGTCCCCCTGGTCCCCCTGGGCCTCCTGGTCCTCCTGACATGAATTTTCTCTGGTACAAAGGCAGCGAGGACTCTCCAGTGCTGCAGACTGCTGGCCGCAATGTAACTGGTGACAGATACACAATCCCTGCAGCAGCTGTGTCTGACCAGGGCCAGTACTGGTGTCAGGTACAAAAAGGAGATCCAGCACTCTACTCACAGCTCAGCGATCCTGTGAGATTTAACATTACTGGTGAGTTTACTGAGAGTACATAGTGCCGTGGACTGGTGTGAGTCTGCATCAGTGATCCTGTCTGTGTCTCTGTCTCTGTGTCTATCTTTGTGTGTCTACGGCACACCCTGATAGACAGATAGACAGATAGACAGAGACACAACAATACCAATAAAACTAGTCTTACAGCCTCAAGTAAATTGGAGTCGTTGCTGCTTTCAGTCTTTCCCTTCTCTATGACAAGGTAAAGTACCCCTAATCCTGTCCTCTCTCTGTTTCAGAGGCTTGTCCCAAGGCTGTCCTGACCCAGCAGCCTGCCTGGGCACAGATATTCACAGGAGAGACAGTCACCCTGAGCTGTGAGGTGGAGGGGGGCTCTGCTGGGTGGAGTTTTAAACGATACAGAAATGGACGTGTAGAGGCAATATGCAGTGATGAGAACAGCAAGAGGAATGGGGATCCCTGCACTATCAGAGACACTCAGTATTACCACAGTGGAGAGTACTGGTGTGAGTCTGCATCGGGACAGGAACGCAGCAATGCTGTTGCCTTAACAGTGTCCAGTAAGTAATTTCCATTCCAGAAAACCTGTAAACAGCGAGAGAGTATTGTAAACTAATGATCAGCTTGTTGATTGCAGTGAAGCTGTCTCTGGATCTCCAGTCAATATGGATTGCTGCTGCTCACATTGCTGTTTTCAATAGCACCTGAGGAGACCGGCTTGGCTTTAGATAGTGACACAAACGCAGCTTCTACTAACATATGCTTGTACCGTTTATTTTGCTGCTTTCTCCACCAGTCGTGGTTCTGTTTATTTTTCTTTTTTCTTTTCTGATGCTTTGTATTCTTCATTATGATTGTTTGAATTTTTTTCTTCAATGGTGGTTTTGCATCAGTTTCTCCACCAAAAGGATCATCCACACAGCCGCCCGCCTTCCTTCAGCAAGCGGGGTGAGATCTATCCAATTTTTTTTCCCCAATCTGCTGCTGGATTATAAGTATTTTTTTGTGTGAATGGCCATTCCGTTTCGTTTCTTTTTAGTAAGTATATATTTTTTTCTGACGAAGCTCGGGACTTGGACATTTATTTTTGAACTTGTTCCTTTTTCGCATTATTTTTCAGCGTGCTTTACAGAACTGCATTGTTTATTTTTGTGTTTTGTTTATTTCACCGCTGTGTGATGCTGTACGTTCAGTGTATTAATTCTGCTGCTAGCTTTAATAATACAATTTAAAGATATACCTATTTGTTTCATTTGGGTCTATGAAATATTATCTGAGTAGCTTAAGATTGTTTCTAACCACTGGCTTCCTTCTCTGTACTGCATAGAGTGCATTTTATATACTATAGTTAAAACTGAGGGGTTACTTTGGGGAATCAGCCTATTCTACTATATTACAGAGCGACGTTTAGTTATATTTTTTTTATTTATTTAATGAGTATTTTAATACCTAATAGAGGGTATTCAAATACTGTATATCTCTGTTGGTGTCCATTGTAGTAAGAAGCAAATCAATCGTCACTGGCATGTAGAGAATTTAATTTGTTAGTTAGACACAATCTAATTTTTCTAAAACCATGCTGACTGTCTCCCAGGATAATGTTACAATATAGATCATTTTCCACTTTGGATCTTATTATAGTTTCGGTAAGTTTACATAGAAGTCAGGCTTATTGGTCTGCAGAGACAGGGCTGGTTTATCTCATCTTGTAGATGTGGTCAGGATTAAAATTCTACATAGAAATCAGTTTCCGTTTCCTTCAGCCCTGTCATGTGCCACACAACAGTTTTCTAGTTTCTTCTTTCTCTCCCCAAAATGAAGTCGCTCTGGATTCGTCTCGTCTTGCTAGTGTATGAGTATCCCTCTCTCTCTCTCTCTCTCTCTCTCTCTCTCTCTCTCTCTCTCTCTCTCTCTCTTTCTCTTTCTCTCTCTCTCTCTCTCTCCCTCTCTCTCTCTCTCTCTCTCTCTCTCTCTCTCTCTCTCTCTCTCTCTCTCTCTCTGTTTATCCGTGAGGCAGGCAGACTCGCTTTCGATATTTAAAAGTCGATTAAAAACATTCCTTTTCGACCTGGAGGCCTATTTGTAATTATTCAGTGCTTTGCTACAACTTGTTGAGAAAGGGACTATAGAAAACCAAACCGTTTGCAATCAGCATACCTAGCAATCCTATTTTTTACTGTCAAACTGCTTTTCTGCCTTCTACTCGTTACAATATTATTTAAAGGGTCTTTGGTAGTAACCCATTCTGAAACTGGTAATGTCGGGTTGGCCTTTTGTTCAAAGGTGGTTTCTTATGTCGGATGTTCCTGTAATAGAGGATCATAAATTTATAACATGATGAGATTTCAAAAGATAAAAAATGTGTAACACTGCACTCAGCCCTGCTCAACTCTTTCTGTCTTTATCGATCGAGGATCCTGAACTCTAAATGCTTAACACCCCTACTCTCAGCCCTGCTCAACTCTTTCTGTCTTTATAGATGACTGGGTGGTCCTGCAGACTCCCCCCCTGCCTTTGTTTGAGGGAGACCCTCTGAGGTGTTGGGTCCGTGAGAATCGTAAAGCTTACTGGCTCGTGCTTTACAAGAACAATGAAGAGTTACTATCCAAGACTGACACAGAGTTGATTGAGTATCGAGTCTCAAAGAGTGATGAGGAGACCTACAGGTGCAGAGTGCTGGGGCTCTCTGATTCCTTAGCAATGCTGTCAGTGAGAGGTGGGTTCATTCTAACAGCTCAGTTTTATAAACAGAGAACTTCCCTGTAAATACTGGAGTCCAGTCCAGCTGTATTAATGAATGTCTTCAACATTTAAAATGCCCAGTCCTTCCGGGCAGCACTGTCTCTAGCTGGAAGAGGTTTCCCCTGGTTTGACTCGCCACAGACCCTCCCTGACTGTGTCCTTGTTGTCTTCTTTCAGAGCTGTTCTCCAGGGTGACTCTGACAGCCTCTCCAGGAGCCACAGTGGAGGAGGGAGAGGCTCTTAACCTGACCTGTGAGGCAGCAGTGAACAAAACCCCCCGTCCTCAACTCCACTACACCATTCTGAGAGATGGGGAGCCTGTGACAAACAGCACTGACTCTGCACTGTACAGCATAGCCAGCGCTGAGAAGAGCCACACTGGGAACTATAGCTGTGCTGTGCAAGCACAGGGAGTGTGGAGGAACAGCACAGAGATACTAATCACAGTGGAACGTAAGATGTAAAGTCTTTTTCTAAATGACTGTCCTGGCTCTCTGAAGGGCTCTGTAACACACGGATCACGCAGTTATCATTTGAGAAGTGATGAACACTGATTTATTATCTCTACCAAAATGTAGGAGGCCCTTCTGCTTTGTTTGTTTTTAAATCCCCGAATTTGTGCCTTTGTAAACGTGAACCAATTCTCTCCCCATTTTGAAGAGATTCTGCCTAAACAGAGCACAGAATCACCACCCTTTGCCACACAATGGATCGGTAACAAACACTGCACAGCACAGACGCTGTGTTTTTATACTTTGCAAATTCAGTGCTGTGTATTTGCCATTAATTAATTTATTAATTATTTCTTAGCAGACGCCCTTATCCAGGGTGACTTACAATTACACTTACACTTACAAGATATAATTTATTTTTACTTACAATTACCCATTTACACAGTTGGGTTTTTACTGGAGCAAAATAGGTAAAGTACCTTGCTCAAGGGTACAGTAGCAGTGTCCCCACCTGGGATTGAACCCACGACCCTCCGATCAGGGCTCTAACCACTACTCCACACTGCTGCCCATGTGTTTTAGCTTTACATGCGGCTTTGATTCCATTTCAAATAAATAATTATTTTCAACTTCTTAACAGCTCAAATGAAAAGCTGCTGAGTATCTTCTAAAATGTTGCTTCAGAACCCATTGGAGTTTCTACAGCAGAACAGCCATTCCAGTGATAGAGTGGCAAGCTGAAGGCTACTGTTATTGATTGAGTGTGAACAGGCCAGTGTTCTTGAGTCCCTATCAGGCCAATCAAGCTGTATAAAACTCATCAGCACATACTCACACTGTACCTTCCTTCTTTGCTTCCTTCCCCCAGTGTCCTGGCAGAGAGCTCTTTCTGCTGCTTACAGAGTCAGCTTCACTCTGATTATGTTCATTTGGCTCACTCTGCTGCTCCTCCAATACTTCAGGATCCAAGGTGAGACTCCCAGACGGCTTCTGCCTGTGCTTTCTGCAGAGTGAGCAGCACAGCCCAGTCTTTGGGGCAGATCATTCCATTAAATCATATCATATGCACATGTCACATGGCTGACATATTCAATTGCTGTATTGTAGTCAGGGCTACGTCATTTTAAGTTAATCAGACATAAGGACAAATGATTCAGGATCGAGATCTCTTTACTGGGGAGCAGAGCAGATACCACCAGTAATGGGGTAGGAAAGACAGACAATAAAATCAAGTTTTATTACAGGTATGGTTAGGATATTTCAGACAGTAAAACAATAACATAAAAAGAGAGGAGAGGTGGGTTCTCTTTATGAAAATAAAATAAAATCGGCTAGAATTAAAGTGCTATTAAACAAGCTTGCACTAGTAGCACTGTCTAAAATAACGGTTTTAAAATACAATGAAAGTCCCAGACAATGCTTCCTTTGTCCAAGTATACCAGTTTCCTTTCTCCTTTTAAAATGTACTTTTCGGTGCAAAGATTAAAAAACAGCATCAGGACAAATTTAAAATCAAACCAAAGACACATGGCCAGTGGACTGCTGAGACAGCAGGCAGTACACATCTAATAATAAATCCAATAATAAAAATAATAAAACCCAGTAAAACACAGTTGCAGTTTAAAATAGCTACAGTAAAATATTTTTTTACAGAGTAGTACTCGTAACAGACTTCTTTCTGTCGCCGATTTGTATGTTACGTGGGGTAGAACTTCAGAACTACATTTCCCATCATCCGCCTGCTCACGTATGTATGATGGGGGTGATGGGAAATGTAGTTCTGAAGTTCTTCAGAAGGGTACATGTGAAGCCATCTTGGAAACAGAGCACTGTAGACTGCAATTTAATCGTGTTAAAAAAGTGGTCAGGATGTCAAAGCAAATTTAAAAAATAC
Organism: Acipenser ruthenus; assembly: GCF_902713425.1. Taxonomy (NCBI): domain Eukaryota; kingdom Metazoa; phylum Chordata; class Actinopteri; order Acipenseriformes; family Acipenseridae; genus Acipenser; species Acipenser ruthenus. The sequence continues at coordinate 7,836,421 of NC_081242.1, read as the reverse complement.
ACACCATAAACAGTTGTAGCAACATATAGGAACATGTAACACAAACACACACACACACCCACACAAAACAACTTCAGTTGCCATTAACCCTGTGTGTAACTGTTTCTGAGAGAGTGGTAAAAATAGGTCGGGAGAGCATTTTGTAAGCTTTTTGTTGAATGATTTGACTGTGCCTATGGTACATATTAAATAAAACACTGGTTATATGCAGCTTCCTAAGAATCCGTGTGGATTTCTTAATCAAACCATTACATTGGTGTCAGAAGCACATTGGTGTAGTAATACAAAGAATGGACAGAACTTTTATTTATGGGATAAATGGGATCTTAATGAATAAAACACTTTTTACAAAGTATTGTAAATAAAAAAAATTATTCCAGTAAAATACTGTAAATTAACATAATGTTCCTTTAAAAAAAATAGGATTTTTATCCTCCGTGAAATTACGGAAAAGTTGCTGTCAAATTTATGCCAGAAAAGTAACTAAGTTTGTGGAATTTTGTTACAGTGTGTAACTGGCTGTGCTTGACCGATCTGTGGCTCCCACTGCCAGGTTCTGTCCTTGTTCCTTTATTTGGTCTTCTTCCTCTTCCTGTTTCCTTTCTCTCTCTACTATCAAGCCTTTTTAAAGCAATGCGCCGGTCGGCAAACATCAAGTTCAGTGCTGGACACTAGAGGGCAGTGCAGAGTCATAGCTTTCCCCGTAATTTAATGAATGCCCTGAGGAAATTGGTGAATAAATCAAAACTCAAAGTGCATGCAATATATAAATAATAAAACAACGTGCATATCGCAATCAAAATAATAATAATAATAATAATAATAATAATAATAATAATAATAATAATAATAATAATATCTCAGCCTTGCAACACACATCATTTACAATACACAACCAGGCCCAGCGAGAGCCGTCATGGGCCTCGGGGAAGGATTGGTATGTCCAGCTGCACCCCTGCACCCCTGCACCCCATGGTACTACATCCGACTTTGTAGTATACTATAGTCTAAACCAAGCAATGATACTTGCAATCTTAGCAGTGTCTGAGGAAGATCATTTCAACCGATACAGTTTTTTTGATAATGTTTTTGAAGGAAACTTTCAACGGCGCGTAGAAGTTTCAATATCTAAATTAAAATCTGCTGCAGGATAGTTTACTCTTTCTCAAAGTAGTTATGTTTAAGATATTTACAGTATTCAATTTTTTTTTTAGGTAAGTGAATAAATATATTTTTTGTACAAACTCCACGTGTAATAGTAAGCTTACTTAACATCAAATAAACTACATTTTAATAGTGCTGCTATACACTATTTTATTTATCCCGTGCCAAAAATAAACCACTCATCTCTGCTCTTAACTAATAGCCAGTATTGATAATATATATTTGTATTTTAAGCAATCTAACTGATCATTCTCCAATTGTGTTTACCACCAGCTGAAGAAAGTACTTTATTTATTTTACACTATACAATTTTTCTAACAAACTGCTGCACTACGTTGTTTTTTGCAAATTATAGATCTTAATAATAGAAAAATTCATACTGTGGTATATATTGTGCAACTTTAGGGTTCTTTTAAAGTTTTTAAAAGTCTTCAAAAAAAATACATCAAATTGCTATGCCTTTTTTCAGCTTTTTGGTGTAGTAAAATATGAAATGCGAAAGTTCAAATCATTGTGTGAAATGAAGTGTTTGGCAGCGCCTGGATACACAATCATTACACAACAGAAGCTGTGTACAACATTAATAAACATCTTGTTCTTTATACAAGTTTGTATGGATTTGTGTTAATTGAAGGATCTGAATGTATATATTGTTCTTTTCTAGGTTCCCTGTGTTTTGCTGTTGCTGAGGCAAGGTAAGTCAGTTTTAGCCAGTAAGTGTACAGACAGGGGTCAGCCCTCCTTGTCTGCCTCTCATCATCCCTTCCAAATGTGGTACTTTCTCAATGCAATATGAGGGCATATACAGAGCTGTATAAAATTACATATACTGTATAATAATATTTCCACAATGCTGTACTGCCAAAACGGCCAAGAGACAGTTGTGCTTTCTTTAACACATAGTAAAGTATTTCAACTCTGAAAACTTTGTCATAGAAAAGACAACAGAGTGCTGTATTGAGAGACGGGATCGGTCAATTGTGACCAACCTGTGCGACCACGTTGAAATTGTAGGAGTATCTGTAGGAGAGTTAAAGCTGTTTTTGTTATTGCTGAAGTTAAACTCTGAACTCTGAACTTGTGTGTCTCTGACATCCGTCTCAGGAAAACCCCGGATCAGGATCAGGAGCAGGATCAGGAGTCATCAGAGGGAATTGAACTCAACAGCCGTGTGCCTTAGCCTGGATTCAACCGGATTAGTGTTGCACTGTCCTGATGAAGACTGGTCTGACCGGTACTATACCAGTCAGACCGGTGTCCCGACATTGAGCTGTCTCGATAAAAACTGGTCTGATTTGAATAACGTTGCACTGTCCTGATGAAGACCAGTCTGATTTGAGCAGCTTTATTCTTGAGTGTTTCCTGTTAAAAATATTCCATAGTAAATAAGCTTGCTGAGGTTGCCTGCTTTATAACAATGGCCTCTATTCATCAATATGTTGCTCCCTAAAAAACTCCCTCTTCTGAATGGATTTAGAATGATTTGAGCACAGTTTCTGAATCATCAAAGGAGTGTTTCAGTTTCCTGATAACTGTGTGATGTCATTTCACATTGTGTGATGTCATTTCATACCAGAATGTGACTGTTTTTGACATTCAGTGAATTGATCTCTTCTACCACACGTTTACCTCGTCTGAAACAGTCCCTCAGCTCAAATTCAGGGGTTTTCTAAACAGCAGCATTGTGATGAATAGGAGCCGATAGACGTTTTGAAGGGGCTGCAGTTCTGCAAAATGAAACTATTTTTTTCAGCGTAATGATTGTTATTGAGGTTTTGGTCAGGCTGGTGAAGATTGTTTTGTTTTTGAGATTTTGAGATTTTCGTGTGTGACAATATTTTCTATTAAGCATATAGTGATAAGATTTGCTTCATATTAACGCAGGATAAAAATGTTCTAGAGACCTATTGATCTACTTCACTGATGTCTTAATGGGGGTGTCTGTGCTGGACACTAGAGGGCAGTGTAGAGTCATACCCTTCCCAGTAATTAATGAATGCCCTGAGGATATATCCGTGATCCTCTTAGAATCCCCCCCTCCCCACCTTCCTACAACTCAGTCAGATGAGAATGCGGATGCAAATTTGTTTTAATTGCCACAAATACCATTTTAAATGCTTTTTATATTTTTAGAACTTTTTTTATTTTTTGCAATCATTTAATAGAAAAATAAAATGTGTGGTGTGTGAAAATAAAACCCATTTCATTTATGAATGAGTCATCAGTGTGTTCTATTCAAATGCACACACTCACATATATCTATACTATATACAACAAGCAAATTACTCAGAAGCCAATTTTAATATCTTCTAAAACTACAAAGGTTATTTTAAGAGACACACACTTTTTCAGTAAGAGAGCATGTTATCTGTTTAATGCTAAACCGCTTCACTGTCTGATATCCCCAATTGGTTCAAATTGAAACACGAAATACTTTCTGTGAATATATTTGGTAATATTGTTTGTATTTACTGATTTCAATTGAATCTTTTTTTTTGTCTTTCTAATGATGAGGAATATTTTGTTTTCTGACGCTTTTGCTGTTAAACACAATGTTTCTCATTTGATTGTAACATAAAAAGTATTTTTACATGACCTTATTACATGATACTGGATTGTTAAACACAAGGTGAGAAGCGAGCTACGGGTTCTTTATAAATATGAATTAATATGGTATTTTTTTAGATTGGTTTCTTTAAAAAAACAATGAAATGTGTCTTTCAATAGAAGAGATTATTGTGAGTGAATGACAAAGCACAAAATCAGAACCTATGAGAAGGAGCGCAAACCGGGCGGGCAGAGTGACCGTTTCATAGAATGCGCGCCAAATTCAAATGATCCAATCAGTCATTAAGAATCTGGGATATAACCAATGAGGAACATAAACCCGCCCTGAGGTCTCATATCCTATCAGAGCAGCTCAGTTCCTCTATATATTCTCCGGTATCGCCTGATTGTCATTGTACAGCGTCTTACATACTGCGTTGAAGATGGCAAGAACCAAGCAGACCGCTCGTAAGTCCACCGGTGGAAAGGCGCCCAGGAAGCAGCTCGCTACCAAGGCTGCCCGAAAGAGCGCTCCCGCTACCGGCGGCGTGAAGAAACCTCATCGCTACAGACCCGGGACTGTGGCTCTGAGGGAGATCCGCCGCTATCAGAAATCCACCGAGCTGCTGATCCGCAAGCTGCCCTTCCAGCGGCTCGTCCGAGAAATCGCTCAGGATTTCAAGACTGATCTGCGCTTCCAGAGCTCCGCTGTGATGGCGCTGCAGGAGGCTAGCGAGGCTTACCTGGTCGGGCTGTTTGAGGACACCAACCTGTGTGCCATTCACGCCAAGAGAGTCACCATCATGCCCAAAGACATCCAGCTGGCCCGCCGCATCCGAGGGGAACGCGCTTAAACTGCAAAACCTTTGAAGAAAATACCGTGAAACACAAAGGCTCTTTTAAGAGCCACTCCCTTCTCTCAAAGTGCTTATCCAGTAACATGAAACCAACTACTTTACACGTGATGTGTTATATATATATATATTTATATATATATTTAAGTTGGCGAGTAATACATTTTTGCAATTGTTATCTTACTATATTGAATTGATCCTACCAAACATGCTTTTGTTGGTTATTTACATGAATGGATAATAAAACATCACATAGAAAGCAAACCGCGTTAATTGTCACTACCTGTTTAAACACGTTGATTTTAAACCGTCTTTAAAGTGTTTAATACGGATTGCGTCCACACTACGCAGCGTTTAATACCGTGCTCGGGACCACCTCGGTGTACTCTCGAGTCCGGTTCTAATTAGATAGTGCGGTTTATCAGAACTTGTTTTTGTGTATCCTCCAATATCCCAAAATGGTTTATGGTATGTTAGGACTTGCTATCAATGTGCGTTCCGCAATGGGTATTCATAAAAAAAAACTGTCAGGATATCTCTGTTAAACTAATACGTAAAAAAAAATAACAAGCACAACGTTAAATTAGGCGACTGTAGAAATGAAATGCGAGATAAAAGTAGGATCGGGGATGAACAATTAAGGGGACCAGACTTTGACTCAAGAAAATAAAAGCAGTTTGGTTTGTAATTAACAGCTTTTTTTATGTCTTTAATGATCTAAATATGAAGCGATACTTGAGTTTGGACACTGAGCTGGATTAATTGGAACGTTTTAGAGTAGTGTGGACAGAGCCTAATTTTAAATTAAAATTGGTTATAATTCTTAAATAGAATTGAATAAATCTGCGCGCATTACTTTCGTAATGTTTAGAAACGTTAAAACACCACAGGAGTGGCAGGTTTGTATATAAACACATAGACTTTATACACATAAATATAAAGAAAATCTGCTCTTTAGAAAGGTGTGTTGGCTCTGAAAAGAGCCTTTGGGTTCATTATTTCATCGTCGCTTTGTCTGATCACTTCTTTTTCGGAGCCGCCTTCTTCGCTGCGGGTTTAGCTGCCTTGGTTACCCGTTTAGGTTTAGGCGCTGCCTTCGCTTTCTTCGGGCTCTTCTTTACGACCTTTTTAGGCTTGGCAGCCGCTTTCTTCGGGCTCTTGGGCGCCTTCTTTACAGCTTTTGGTTTCGTCGCTTTCTTAGGAGACTTCTTGGGAGTCGCTGCTTTCTTTGCCGAAGCCTTTTTCGTTGGTTTCTTGACAACCGCTTTCTTTGCCGCTGGTTTCTTGGGAGCTGCCTTCTTCTTGGCCGCCTTCTCCTTGGCTTCAGCCGCCTTTTTGTTGATCTTGAAGGAGCCCGAGGCGCCGGTGCCCTTGGTCTGTAGCAGGGTCTCCTTGGTCACCAGGCTCTTGAGGGCTCTATTGACGAGGGAGTTGTTCTTCTCCACATCGTAGCCGCCGGCCTGCAGGATCTTCTTGAGCGCCGCCACGGACAGCCCGCTGCGCTCCTTGGAGGCAGACACAGCCTTGACGATGAGCTCCGACACGCTGGGACCCGATTTCTTGGGCTTTGCTGCGGTCTTCTTCTTGGGCGCTTTCGCCGGAACAGGAGCGACTGGTGCGGGAGCAGTTTCTGCCATTTCTAGGATTTTCAACAAAGACAAAACTATCTAATATACAAGCGAAATGCGAGACTCTTGTGTCTGTCAGAGAATGTGAGCGGAAAGGCGGAGAGCGGAACTTATCCACACGATGAGAACCGTGTAGACTCCACGTATCCCAGGCAACACACTCATTCTGAAACGTTCTGTCTTGTGTTTTCTACCCGCACAAAAGATACAATTTAATAGTGAAATGCGAACTAATATACAGAAACAACTGATGGTATTAAAATGGAAGGGTTTTGTTTACAATATAGCTCATTCCTTAACCAGGAGTTTTATTTCATTTTTAACTGAGATGACGAAATCCTCACTGCGCTTCAGCGAAACACATCAGTTCGCTCAGTACCTCGCTATATGTTTTTGAAATTAAATGGTGAAATCACGGTTTATAGTAACTGTGTACTTTGTTTCAAATCCCGGAAGGCTAGTCAAAGTCAAATGAATAAGTTTGAAGCGTGAGGTTTGTAAAACTGGACATTTAATCGCCTTTATGTCGGGTGCGGGTAACACACTTCAGCACACACCGCCAGCACGTCCCATTCTAATCGACTCGGAGAATTTCTTTGCTGTTTTATCACTTCTCTTTATCCATGACCCGCTCTGGTTACAGCAATTGAATTACCCTGGCGTCACCGCAGCATTGTCTTAGTAGTTTAATATTTTACAGGTGGTGTATTTCATAAGTCACGCCACTTCTATCTTCAGTTTAAGAGCAAGTGACGTCATACCATTCGTAATATTAAATGTAATTGCAATAAATAATAATGCTTTCGCCTATGTATAAATACAGGTAAAAAAAACATGCGGTAAATAGAACCCTCCATGTAGAAATATAATAAACAACTCCCAGTTGGATCTTAACATGTTTTCTCTTTATCAAACACATCGAGTCAATCGCAGTGAATTTGGGAATTCAGTACCGAGCTGCGTACTAATCTGCGGACTAGCTAGTACAGTACTATCTCGGGATCGTCATCAGCTCCGTACTAATTTAGTACCAATTGCATCGAAAAAAAAGATGCGGAACCAAGTTAATGATCAGATGATCCACAAGCTTCATATGGAGCTACGGATTCAGCTCTTTATTGAAGCGTTTTACCAAACAGGAACTGAAGGGGGCGCTCAAATATTGGTTTCAGTTTATTATATAATTCAAACTATATATATATATATATATATATATATATATATATATATATATATATATATATATATATATATATATATATTCAGTTTTGTTACATATGCAAATTACGTACTGAAATGAACTGAGCCACAAAAGTAAACAGGCTGAATTGCATACACACATACTGCATTATTCTTAAATCAAAGCGTACAATCTCATTTTCATAGAGGCACTACAATTAATGGTATGTAATTAATGAATGACTGACGTTGCTCTGTGAAAATGTATCTATATGAAGAAACATTTCTTTCAGATTCCAAAGAATTGTTAGCAGCTAACAAATATATTTGAGCCTTTCTTGCTAAATTGGGAAATAGTTCTAGATTTCTCCAAAATTCGGTCAAAGAAATTGCACTTCCGTTTATTTTGCATATAGCTGCTACCCTCCATTTCTGATTTACAGTAAACATCAAAATGTAACTTAACTGGGATATACTGACAGAACGATTAGGCTAGCGTGAAAGCATCTGCCCAGTTTTAGGTTAGAGTGAAAACGACTACCGTAATTTTACACACTGTATTGCCATAAAATGAGCCTTCGTGAAATGATTGAAAAAATACTGAAATTGCACAATTTATACTATTTATTTTAAGAATTAGAACGATGTTGACAAAGCGCAGCCCAATTACTGCCAGATTTTTTTCGATTTAGGATATGATGTTTTGCACGATGTCATTGTAAAGATGTGGCTGACACAGGCAGACAGGTACGTTTGGCTGTCAAGGCAACAGTGCCTCTAGTGAAATGTCTTTGCGACAGTGCTGAAAAGGGCTCGTTTTGTTCTGTATTTTTTAAACAATGAAACTATTTTAAGCTATCGTTTACAAACTGATATTAAAAAAAAAAAAAAAAAAAAAAAAACAAAAACGGGTGACAAGCGGGGGTACTGACGACTACACTAACGAGAAAGAGCCGAACAGTGATACAAGCCCTGTTAATGATTCCTAACCTAGAGATTGATGGCCTTTTAAAAATCCATAAACTAGCTGTTATATGCTAGAAACATTTTAATTATGCTCAAATTGCTAAATGTATATTAAGAATATAATTATAGTACAGCTCACGCGTAAAGTATTCAAGTTCCTTAATTACTGAATAATAAGCACTTTGAGAGAAGGGAGTGGCTCTTAAAAGAGCCTTTGTGTTTCACGGTATTTTCTTCAAAGGTTTTGCAGTTTAAGCGCGTTCCCCTCGGATGCGGCGAGCCAGCTGGATGTCTTTGGGCATGATGGTGACTCTCTTGGCGTGAATGGCACACAGGTTGGTGTCCTCAAACAGCCCGACCAGGTAAGCCTCGCTCGCCTCCTGCAGCGCCATCACAGCGGAGCTCTGGAAGCGCAGGTCAGTCTTGAAATCCTGAGCGATTTCTCTGACGAGCCGCTGGAAGGGCAGCTTGCGGATCAGCAGCTCGGTGGATTTCTGATAGCGGCGGATCTCCCTCAGAGCCACAGTCCCGGGTCTGTAGCGATGAGGTTTCTTCACGCCGCCGGTAGCGGGAGCGCTCTTTCGGGCAGCCTTGGTAGCGAGCTGCTTCCTGGGCGCCTTTCCACCGGTGGACTTACGAGCGGTCTGCTTGGTTCTTGCCATCTTCAACGCAGTATGTAAAACGCTGTACAATGACAAGAACCCGTATCCTGGAGAATATATAGAGGAACTGAGCTGCTCTGATAGGATACGAGTCTCTTAGGGCGGGATTATATTCCTCATTGGTTATATCCCAGATTCTCAATGACTGATTGGATCATTTGAATTTGGCGCGCATTCTATGAAACGGTCACTCTGCCCGCCCGGTTTGCGCTCCTTCTCATAGGTTCTGATTTTGTGCTTTGTCATTCACTCACAATAATCTCTTCTATTGAAAGACACATTTCATTGTTTTTTTTTAAAGAAACCAATCTAAGAAAATACCATATTAATTCATATTTATAAAGAACCCGTAGCTCACTTCTCACCTTGTGTTTAACAATCCAGTATCATGTAATAAGGTCATGTAAAAATACTTTTTATGTTAACAATCATGTGTTTAACAGCAAAAGCGTCAGACAACAAAATATTCCTCATCATTAGAAAGACAAAAAAATAACAAAGATTCAATTGAAATCAGTAAATACAAACAATATTACCAAATATATTCACAGAAAGTATTTCGTTTTTCAATTCGAACCAATTGGGGATATCAGACAGTGAAACGGTTTAGCATTAAACAGATAACATGCTCTCTTACTGAAAAAGTGTGTGTCTCTTAAAATAACCTTTGTAGTTTTAGAAGATATTAAAATTGGCTTCTGAGTAATTTGCTTGTTGTATATAGTATAGATATATGTGAGTGTGTGCATTTGAATAGAACACACTGATGACTCATTCATAAATGAAATGGGTTTTATTTTCACACACCACACATTTTATTTTTCCATTAAATGATTGCAAAAAATAAAAAAAAAGTTTGCTAAAAAAATATAAAAAGCATTTAAAATGGTATTTGTGGCAATTAAAACAAATTTGCACCCGCATTCTCATCTGACTGAGTTGTAGGAAGGTGGGGAGGGGGGGATTCTAAGAGGATCACGGATATATCCTCAGGGCATTCATTAATTACTGGGAAGGGTATGACTCTACACTGCCCTCTAGTGTCCAGCACAGACACCCCCATTAAGACATCAGTGAAGTAGATCAATAGGTCTCTAGAACATTTTTATCCTGCATTAATATGAAGCAAATCTTATCACTATATGCTTAATAGAAAATATTGTCACACACGAAAATCTCAAAATCTCAAAAACAAAACAATCTTCACCAGCCTGACCAAAACCTCAATAACAATCATTACGCTGAAAAAAATAGTTTCATTTTGCAGAACTGCAGCCCCTTCAAAACGTCTATCGGCTCCTATTCATCACAATGCTGCTGTTTAGAAAACCCCTGAATTTGAGCTGAGGGACTGTTTCAGACGAGGTAAACGTGTGGTAGAAGAGATCAATTCATTGAATGTCAAAAACAGTCACATTCTGGTATGAAATGACATCACACAATGTGAAATGACATCACACAGTTATCAGGAAACTGAAACACTCCTTTGATGATTCAGAAACCGTGCTCAAATCATTCTAAATCCATTCACAAGAGGGAGTTTTTTAGGGAGCAACATATTGATGAATAGAGGCCATTGTTATAAAGCAGGCAACCTCAGCAAGCTTATTTACTATGGAATATTTTTAACAGGAAACACTCAAGAATAAAGCTGCTCAAATCAGACTGGTCTTCATCAGGACAGTGCAACGTTATTCAAATCAGACCAGTTTTTATCGAGACAGCTCAATGTCGGGACACCGGTCTGACTGGTATAGTACCGGTCAGACCAGTCTTCATCAGGACAGTGCAACACTAATCCGGTTGAATCCAGGCTAAGGCACACGGCTGGTGAGTTCAATTCCCTCTGATGACTCCTGATCCTGCTCCTGATCCTGATCCGGGGTTTTCCTGAGACGGATGTCAGAGACACACAAGTTCAGAGTTCAGAGTTTAACTTCAGCAATAACAAAAACAGCTATAACTCTCCTGCAGATACTCCTACAATTTCAACGTGGTCGCACAGGTTGGTCACAATTGACCGATCCCGTCTCTCAATACAGCACTCTGTTGTCTTTTCTATGGCAAAGTTTTCAGAGTCCAAATACTTTACTATGTGTTAAAGAAAGCACAACTGTCTCTTGGCCGTTTTGGCAGTACAGCATTGTGGAAATATTATTATACAGTATATGTAATTTTATACAGCTCTGTATATGCCCTCATATTGCATTGAGAAAGTACCACGTTTGGAAGGGATGATGAGAGGCAGACAAGGAGGGCTGACCCCGTCTGTACACTTACTGGCTAAAACTGACTTACCTTGCCTCAGCAACAGCGAAACACAGGGAACCTAGAAAAGAACAATATATACATTCAGATCCTTCAATTAACACAAATCCATACAAACTTGTATAAAGAACAAGACGTTTATTAGTGTTGTACACAGCTTCTGTTGTGTAATGATTGTGTATCCAGGCGCTGTCAAACACTTCATTTCACACAATGATTTGAACTTTCGCATTTCATATTTTACTACACCAAAAAGCTGAAAAAAGGCATAGCAATTTGATGTATTTTTTTTGAAGACTTTTAAAAACTTTAAAAGAACCCTAAAGTTGCACAATATATACCACAGTATGATTTATTCTATTACTAAGATCTATAATTTGCTAAAAACAACGTAGTGCAGCAGTTTGTTAGAAAAATTGTATAGTGTAAAATAAATAAAGTACTTTCTTCAGCTGGTGGTAAACACAATTGGAGAATGATCAGTTAGATTGCTTAAAATACAAATATATATTATCAATACTGGCTATTAGTTAAGAGCAGAGATGAGTGGTTTATTTTTGGCACGGGATAAATAAAATAGTGTATAGCAGCACTATTAAAATGTAGTTTATTTGATGTTAAGTAAGCTTACTATTACACGTGGATTTTGTACAAAAAATATATTTATTCACTTACCTAAAAAAAATTGGAATACTGTAAATAACTTAAACATAACTACTTTGAGAAAGAGTAAACTATCCTGCTGCAGATTTTAATTTAGATATTGAAACTTCTACGCGCCGTTGAAAGTTTCCTTCAAAAAATATTATTAAAAAAACTGTATTGTTTGAAATGATCTTCCTCAGACACTGCTAAGATTGCAAGTATCATTGCTTGGTTTAGACTATAGTATACTACAAAGTCGGATGTAGTACCATGGGGTGCAGGGGTGCAGGGGTGCAGCGGGACATACCAATCCTTCCCCGAGGCCCATGACGGCTCTCGTTGGCCCTGGTTGTGTATTGTAAATGATGTGTGTTGCAAGGCTGAGATATTATTATTATTATTATTATTATTATTATTATTATTATTATTATTATTATTATTATTATTTTGATTGCGATATGCACGTTGTTTTATTATTTATATATTGCATGCACTTTGAGTTTTGATTTATTCACCAATTTCCTCAGGGCATTCATTAAATTACGGGGAAAGCTATGACTCTGCACTGCCCTCTAGTGTCCAGCACTGAACTTGATGTTTGCCGACCGGCGCATTGCTTTAAAAAGGCTTGATAGTAGAGAGAGAAAGGAAACAGGAAGAGGAAGAAGACCAAATAAAGGAACAAGGACAGAACCTGACCGCGGGAGCCACAGACCGGTCAAGCACAGCCAGTTACACACTGTAACAAAATTCCACAAACTTAGTTACTTTTCTGGCATAAATTTGACAGCAACTTTTCCGTAATTTCACGGAGGATAAAAATCCTATTTTTTTTACAGAAACATTATGTTAATTTACAGTATTTTACTGGAATCTATTTACAATACTTTGTAAAAAGTGTTTTATTCATTAAGATCCCATTTATCCCATAAATAAAAGTTCTGTCCATTCTTTGTATTACTACACCAATGTGCTGCTGACACCAATGTAATGGTTTGATTAAGAAATCCACACAGATTCTTAGGAAGCTGCATATAACCAGTGTTTTATTTATTATGTACCATAGGCACAGTCAAATCATTCAACAAAAAGCTTACAAAATGCTCTCCCGACCTATTCTTACCACTCTCTCAGAAACAGTTACACACAGGGTTAATGGCAACTCAAGTTGTTTTGTGTGGGTGTGTGTGTGTGTGTTTGTGTTACATGTTCCTATATGTTGCTACAACTGTTTAAGGTGTGTATTTTTTAAATTTACTTTGACATCCTGACCACTTTTTTTAACACGATTAAATTGCAGTCTACAGTGCTCTGTTTCCAAGATGGCTTCACATGTACCCTTCTGAAGAACTTCAGAACTACATTTCCCATCACCCCCATCATACATACGTGAGCAGGCGGATGATGGGAAATGTAGTTCTGAAGTTCTACCCCACGTAACATACAAATCGGCGACAGAAAGAAGTCTGTTACAAGTACTACTCTGTAAAAAAATATTTTACTGTAGCTATTTTAAACGGCAACTGTGTTTTACTGGGTTTTATTATTTTTATTATTGGATTTATTATTAGATGTGTACTGCCTGCTGTCTCAGCAGTCCACCTGCCATGTGTCTTTGGTTTGATTTTAAATTTGCCTGATGCTGTTTTTTAATCTTTGCACCGAAAAGTACATTTTAAAAGGAGAAAGGAAACTGGTATACTTGGACAAAGGAAGCATTGTCTGGGACTTTCATTGTATTTTAAAACCATTGTTTTAGACAGTGCTACTAGTGCAAGCTTGTTTAATAGCACTTTAATTCTAGACAATTTTATTTTATTTTCATAAAGAGAACCCACCTCTCCTCTCTTTTTATGTTATTGTTTTACTGTATGAAATATCCTAACCATACCTGTAATAAAACTTGATTTTATTGTCTGTCTTTCCTACCCCATTACTGGTGGTATCTGCTCTGCTCCCCAGTAAAGAGATCTCGATCCTGAATCATTTGTCCTTATGTCTGATTAACTTAAAGTGACGTAGCCCTGACTACAATACAGCAATTGAATATGTCAGCCATGTGACATGTGCATATGATATGATTTAATTGAATGATCTGCCCCAAAGACTGGGCTGTGCTGCTCACTCTGCAGAAAGCACAGGCAGAAGCCGTCTGGGAGTCTCACCTTGGATCCTGAAGTATTGGAGGAGCAGCAGAGTGAGCCAAATGAACATGATCAGAGTGAAGCTGACTCTGTAAGCAGCAGAAAGAGCTCTCTGCCAGGACACTGAGGGAAGGAAGCAAAGAAGGAAGGTACAGTGTGAGTATGTGCTGATGAGTTTTATACAGCTTGATTGGCCTGATAGGGACTCAAGAACACTGGCCTGTTCACACTCAATCAATAACAGTAGCCTTCAGCTTGCCACTCTATCACTGGAATGGCTGTTCTGCTGTAGAAACTCCAATGGGTTCTGAAGCAACATTTTAGAAGATACTCAGCAGCTTTTCATTTGAGCTGTTAAGAAGTTGAAAATAATTATTTATTTGAAATGGAATCAAAGCCGCATGTAAAGCTAAAACACATGGGCAGCAGTGTGGAGTAGTGGTTAGAGCCCTGATCGGAGGGTCGTGGGTTCAATCCCAGGTGGGGACACTGCTACTGTACCCTTGAGCAAGGTACTTTACCTATTTTGCTCCAGTAAAAACCCAACTGTGTAAATGGGTAATTGTAAGTAAAAATAAATTTTATCTTGTAAGTGTAAGTGTAATTGTAAGTCACCCTGGATAAGGGCGTCTGCTAAGAAATAATTAATAAATAAATTAATGTCAAATACACAGCACTGAATTTGCAAAGTATAAAAACACAGCGTCTGTGCTGTGCAGTGTTTGTTACCGATCCATTGTGTGGCAAAGGGTGGTGATTCTTTGCTCTGTTTAGGAAGAATCTCTTCAAAATGGGGAGAGAATTGGTTCACGTTTACAAAGGCACAAATTCGGGGATTTAAAAACAAACAAAGCAGAAGGGCCTCCTACATTTTGGTAGAGATAATAAATCAGTGTTCATCACTTCTCAAATGATAACTGCGTGATCCGTGTGTTACAGAGCCCTTCAGAGAGCCAGGACAGTCATTTAGAAAAAGACTTTACATCTTACGTTCCACTGTGATTAGCATCTCTGTGCTGTTCCTCCACACTCCCTGTGCTTGCACAGCACAGCTATAGTTCCCAGTGTGGCTCTTCTCAGCGCTGGCTATGCTGTACAGTGCAGAGTCAGTGCTGTTTGTCACAGGCTCCCCATCTCTCAGAATGGTGTAGTGGAGTTGAGGACGGGGGGTTTTGTTCACTGCTGCCTCACAGGTCAGGTTAAGAGCCTCTCCCTCCTCCACTGTGGCTCCTGGAGAGGCTGTCAGAGTCACCCTGGAGAACAGCTCTGAAACAAGACAACAAGGACACAGTCAGAGAGGGTCTGTGGCGAGTCAAACCAGGGGAAACCTCTTCCAGCTAGAGACAGTGCTGCCCGGAAGGACTGGGCATTTTAAATGATGAAGACATTCATTAATACAGCTGGACTGGACAGGTCTCTGTTTATAAAACTGAGCTGTTAGAATGAACCCACCTCTCACTGACAGCATTGCTAAGGAATCAGAGAGCCCCAGCACTCTGCACCTGTAGGTCTCCTCATCACTCTTTGAGACTCGATACTCAATCAACTCTGTGTCAGTCTTGGATAGTAACTCTTCATTGTTCTTGTAAAGCACGAGCCAGTGAGCTTTACGATTCTCACGGACCCAACACCTCAGAGGGTCTCCCTCAAACAAAGGCAGGGGGGGAGTCTGCAGGACCACCCAGTCATCTATAAAGACAGAAAGAGTTGAGCAGGGCTGAGAGCAGTGTTACACATTTTTTATCTTTTGAAATCTCATCATGTTATAAATTTATGATCCTCTATTACAGGAACATCCGATATAAGAAACCACCTTTGAACAAAAGGCCAACCTGACATTACCAGATTCAGAATGGGTTACTACCAAAGACCCTTTAAATAATATTGTAATGAGTAGAAGGCAGAAAAGCAGTTTGACAGTAAAAAATAGGATTGCTAGGTATGCTGATTGCAAACGGTTTGGTTTTCTATAGTCCCTTTCTCAACAAGTTGTAGCAAAGCACTGAATAATTACAAATAGGCCTCCAGGTCGAAAAGGAATGTTTTTAATCGACTTTTAAATATCGAAAGCGAGTCTGCCTGCCTCACGGATAAACAGAGAGAGAGAGAGAGAGAGAGAGAGAGAGAGAGAGAGAGAGAGAGAGAGAGAGAGAGAGAGAGAGAGAGACTCACACACTAGCAAGAAGAGACGAATACAGAGCGACTTCATTTTGGGGAGAGAAAGAAGAAACTAGAAAACTGTTGTGTGGCACATGACAGGGCTGAAGGAAACGGAAACTGATTTCTATGTAGAATTTTAATCCTGACCACATCTACAAGATGAGATAAACCAGCCCTGTCTCGGCAGACCAATAAGCCTGACTTCTATGTAAACTTACCGAAACTATAATAAGATCCAAAGTGGAAAATGATCTATATTGTAACATTATCCTGGGAGACAGTCAGCATGGTTTTAGAAAAATTAGATTGTGTCTAACTAACAAATTAAATTCTCTACATGCCAGTGACGATTGATTTGCTTCTTACTACAATGGACACCAACAGAGATATACAGTATTTGAATACCCTCTATTAGGTATTAAAATACTCATTAAATAAATAAAAAAAATCTAACTAAACTAAACGTCGCTCTGTAATATAGTAGAATAGGCTGATTCCCCAAAGTAACCCCTCAGTTTTAACTATAGTATATAAAATGCACTCTATGCAGTACAGAGAAGGAAGCCAGTGGTTAGAAACAATCTTAAGCTACTCAGATAATATTTCATAGACCCAAATGAAACAAATAGGTATATCTTTAAATTGTACTATTAAAGCTAGCAGCAGAATTAATAAACTGAACGTACAGCATCACACAGCGGTGAAATAAACAAAACACTAAAATAAACAATGCAGTTCTGTAAAGCACGCTGAAAAATAATGCGAAAAAGGAACAAGTTCAAAAATAAATGTCCAAGTCCCGAGCTTCGTCAGAAAAAAAATATATACTTACTAAAAAGAAACGAAACGGAATGGCCATTCACACAAAAAAAATACTTATAATCCAGCAGCAGATTGGGGAAAAAAAATTGGATAGATCTCACCCCGCTTGCTAAAGGAAGGCGGGCGGCTGTGTGGATGATCCTTTTGGTGGAGAAACTGATGCAAAACCACCATTGAAGAAAAAAAAATCAAACAATCATAATGAAGAATACAAAGCATCAGAAAAGAAAAAAGAAAAATAAACAGAACCACGACTGGTGGAGAAAGCAGCAAAATAAACGGTACACTTATTAACAAAAAAACAAGCATATGTTAGTAGAAGCTGCGTTTGTGTCACTATCTAAAGCCAAGCCGGTCTCCTCAGCTGCTATTGAAAACAGCAATGTGAGCAGCAGCAATTCATTTTGACTGGAGATCCAGAGACAGCTTCACTGCAATCAACAAGCTGATCATTAGTTTACAATACTCTCTCGCTGTTTACAGGTTTTCTGGAATGGAAATGACTTACTGGACACTGTTAAGGCGACAGCATTGCTGCGTTCCTGTCCCGATGCAGACTCACACCAGTACTCTCCACTGTGGTAATACCGAGTGTCTCTGATAGTGCAGGGATCCCCATTCCTCTTGCTGTTCTCATCACTGCATATTGCCTTTACATGTCCATATCTGTATCGTTTAAAACTCCACCCAGCAGAGCCCCCCTCCACCTCACAGCTCAGAGTGACTGTCTCTCCTGTGAATATCTGTGCCCAGGCAGGCTGCAGGGTCAGGACAGCCTTGGGACGAGCCTCTGAAACAGAGAGAGGACATGATTAGGGGCACTTTACCTTGTCATAGAGAAGGGAAAGACTGAAAGCAGCAATGACTCCAATTTACTTGAAGCTGTAAGACTAGTTTTATTGGTATTGTTGTGTCTCTGTGTGTCTCTGTCTATCTGTCTATGAGGGTGTGCCGTAGACACACAAAGATAGACACAGAGACAGAGACACAGACAGGATCACTGATGCAGACTCACACCAGTCCACGGCACTATGTACTCTCAGTAAACTCACCAGTAATGTTTAATCTCACAGGATCGCTGAACTGTGAGTAGAGTGCTGGATCTCCTCTTTGTACCTGACACCAGTACTGGCCCTGGTCAGACGCAGCTGCTGCAGGGATTGTGTATCTGTCACCAGTTACATTGCGGCCAGCAGTCTGCAGCACTGGAGAGTCCT
The DNA here is from genome assembly GCF_902713425.1 of Acipenser ruthenus. Lineage (NCBI taxonomy): Eukaryota > Metazoa > Chordata > Actinopteri > Acipenseriformes > Acipenseridae > Acipenser > Acipenser ruthenus. Next base: position 7,818,165 of record NC_081242.1, on the reverse strand, counting down.
CGCTGTCTTTGTACCAGAGAAAATTCATGTCAGGAGGACCAGGAGGCCCAGGGGGACCAGGAGGACCAGTGGGACCAGGGGGACCAGGGGGACCAGGGGGACCAGGAGGACCAGGGGGACCAGGAGGACCAGGAGGACCAGGAGGACCAGGAGGACCAGCACGACCAGGGGAACCACGAGGACCAGGGAAACCAGGAAAACCAGGGAAACGTCTATTTCCAATATTATTGGGATGACCAGGACGACCAGGACGACCAGGACGACCAGGAAGACCAGGAGGACCAGGAGGACCAGGAGGCCCAGCAGGACCAGGAGGACCAGGAGGACCAGGAGGACCAGTAGGACCAGGGAAACCAGGACGACCAGGAAGACCACGATGTCCAAAATAAGCACGAGCACCAGGAGAACCAGGGGGACCAGGGGGACCAGGAGGACCAGGGGGACCAGGGGGACCAGCAGGACCAGCAGGACCAGGATGACCACGAGGACCAACTAGACCAGAAGCACCAGGTACACCAGGAGGACCAGGCGGAGCAGCAGGACGCCACCCACAGTTCAAAGTGACTGACTCTCCAGTGAATCTCTCCAGGAATGGAGGCTCCAGGGTGAGTCTGGGCTTTGGCAGCTCTGTAGAAATAGAAAGATTATATAATGACTGCAATCTTTCTCTTTCAGAGCAGCAGTAGGAACACTTGCCATGGCTCCATAAATGAAGTGTAAAGCAGCTAGCAGATCAACACCAGCATGTTTTATTATAACATTTGACAGAAACTTTCTGACTCTCTTTCTGAAGTGATTGCAGTATTCACTGGGTGTCACAGTGATGATTATTATATGGACACTCATCAGCTCTCTCTCTGGCTCTTTATCTCTCTTTTACCAAAACATCTCCAGGAGCAGCTGAGAATGTCACGGGGCTGGCAGGGTTCACACTTCTATATCAGCTATGGCGTTAAACTAAAACAAGGCAATTCACAGCTTGCCATGAAAGTGAGTCAAATCTGAATCTTACAGTTGAGACCCCAGTCCAGCACATATTTTGGGAGATTGAGGTTATATTTTAAAAGTTATTTTATTATTTAAAATTGCAGGTTTTTAGTTTGTGATTTGTTAATTACTGGGCTAATCTGACATGGATTTCCAAAGTGCTGCTCCTGTTCTGTTCACCCGCTTATCAGTACTCTCCCCACACCTCCACTCTCACACTGTCCCTGCACTGCTTTACAAAAATATCTCATTAACGAAATAACTATAATAGAATTATACAAAAGCTACATGTTTATCAAGGTTAACAATTTTCATGTTATCTTTAGTATTTTTGTAATTACATGTTGAAATACAAGAAGAGGGACATGTTCACTTGTTTTTCCTTCAGTCTGGAGTGCCTTTTGGAGAGAGGTGCTCCAGATTTAGAGAAAGCCCTCTCACTTGGCACTGAGTTAGCAGGAATACAAAGATACCTCTTAGTCAGTTTCAGGAGGTCCTGGCATTTTTGCCTGGTCTACGTTTACACTGGCCTTCTCAGTCAGCGTCTCTGTGTATTCCCAATCACGGCAACCCGAATGCATAACCAAGTGCAGTACAATTCCCCAAGGCCCGCCTCTCAGCCACTCAGAGAGAGGGAAAGCCAACACACCCTCTTCCCACCTCTCCTTGTCACTGCCATGATTGACAGGCGGATCTACGAGGCTTCTGCCCTCTTCCTGCAGTACCACGCATGCGCCAGAGAGTCAGCACAGATCTACCCTGTTACCGTTGTCCACAGTGTTTTTTTTAGTAATAGTCTATACATGGTTGGTCAAACGAGTGACTGTGAAATACTAAACATGTGACAGTGTGAAAACAGATAGTTGCACAGCTCTTTACAGATCACCCTCTCTCCATCGCGTTAATAAACACTGATGTACTCACCATCCAGTTGAGATTCAGCATTCCCGATGGGATCTGTCAACACGATGAAAAGGACACTGTTACCATGGACACAGACACACACTCAGGGGCGATCGCACCCCTTCCTCAAAGTGAATTCCCACATTGTTCAGGTGTGCTCTGCTCCCTGGACCCTTTCTGAGCGTGTCAGCTCTGCCCTGCCCTCTGACTGTGTGTATATTGCACTCGTTCAAGACCTCTTTCACATAGCCACTATTTATTAGCAGGTTTGACTGTCCCTCAAAGTGTTAAAATCTCCCGTTCAGTTCTCAAACGTTGAGTTTCCTCTCTTATCTTTTCTGTCCATCATGTAATCTCAGCGCTCAGCTCTTATTGGCTGACTCAGTGTCTTCACTGATCTGATACCTGCTGCTCAAGATCTCAATCAAACTGTTTCCATCATGAACTTTTACTGACAGGAAAACAAAATGCAACATGCACAATCTTAGAGATGAAGGAGATGACACTCAGGCTGCTATTAAAATTGTGTTTATTAACAGCGCAGCCAAAACTTGCACTACAGAAGCACTGGAGTAACTACTGTTACTGCGCTTCTACTGTGAACACTGTAAACACAATAAGTATACTTGCTACAGTATAACTGAAGTGACATTTTAACCTGGGAGACCACAGTGAGAAAGAATGAGGACTGGCATTTTGTGCAAGGGGATTGCAGCTGAAAAACAGAAACTGCAGACAGAAAATCGCCACCCTTTCACAGTGTCTGAGAATGAGAACACACTGCCTGAGTTATACCACTGATGCTGAGTGTGTGTGTATGCGTATACATGCAAGTCTAATTATAAAGTGAGAAGTTTTAAGCTAAAGTATAAATTCTACAAATGGCAAAGCCAGTCTAATGTAATTATTTCTTCTTATCAGTCATTATTTGATATAGTCTTAATGCTTTAGTTTAGATTACTAACATGTTAACATATATATATATATATAGCAAATATGTTTTTATTGTGAAATAGTAGGTAATGGTAAATAAATAAATAAAAATACACTAAGCCTGCCTATTACACAACCAACCTCAATTTTCTCATAAACATAAACACCTGCCTTAGCAATGTCAATTGGGACTGATTCACCTGCCTTAGCACTGTCAATAGGGACTGATTAACCTGCCTTAGCACTGTCAATAGGTACAGCACAGTACAGTAAAGCACAGTTAACACAATGAACCAGTCCTTTCTCAAATCTTATTGCTTTAGTATTTCGAGAGAGAGAGAGAGAGAGAGAGAGAGAGAGAGAGAGAAGTAGTGACCCAGAGTGTACTGTAACAGATTAATTAATCTTTTTGAAGCAACCAGGTACAGCAATGAAGAAAAACAAATTAAATTATCTACATTATTATTATTAATTTCTTTGCTGACGCCCTTATCCAGGGCGACTTACAATTGTTACAAGATATCACATTATTTTTACATACAATTACCCATTTATACAGTTGGGTTTTTACTGGAGCAATCTAGGTAAAGTACCTTGCTCGAGGGTACAGCAGCAGTGTCCCCCACTGGGGATTGAACCCACGGCCCTCCGGTCAAGAGTCCAGAGCCCCTAACCACTACTCCACACTGCTGCCCTACATGCCAGTGACGATTGATTTGCTTCTTACTACAATGGACACCAACAGAGATATACAGTACTTGAATAACCTCTATTAGGTATTAAAATACTCATTAAATAAATAAAAAAATATAACTAAACTAAACGTCACTCTGTAATATAGTAGAATAGGCTGATTCCCCAAAGTAACCCCTCAGTTTTAACTATAGTATATAAAATGCACTCTATGCAGTACAGATAAGTGGGATACTCACACACTAGCAGGACGAGACGAATCCAGAGCGACTTCATTTTGGGGAGAGAAAGAAGAAACTAGAAAACTGTTGTGTGGCACTTGACAGGGCTGAAGGAAACGGAAACTGATTTCTAAGTAGAATTTTAATCCTGACCACATCTACAAGATGAGATAAACCAGCCCTTTCTCTGCAGACCAATAAGCCTGACTTCTATTATATGTAAACTTACCGAAACTATAATAAGATCCAAAATGGAAAATGATCTGTATGGTAACAGTATCCTGGGAGACAGTCAGCATGGTTTTAGAAAAATGACATTGTGTCTAACTAACCTGCTTGATTTTTTTTGAGGATGCAACATCGACAATGGATAATTACAAAGCATACGACATGGTTTATTTAGATTTCCAGAAAGCTTTTGACAAAGTCCCACCTAAAAGATTCATTCTCATACTTAATACAGTAGGGATTCAAGGAAATGCATGCACATGGATTAGGGAGTGGTTAAAATGTAAAAAACAGAAAGTGCTGATTAGAGGAGAAACCTCAAAATGGAGCGAGGTAACTAGTGGTGTACCACAGGGATCAGTATTAGGTCCTCTGCTATTCCTAATCTACATTAATGATTTAGATTCTGGTATAGTAAGCAAACTTGTTAAATTTGCAGACGACACAAAAATAGCAGGAGTGGCAAACACTGTTGCAGCAGCAAAGGTCATTCAAAATGATCTAGACAGCATTCAGAACTGGGCAGACACATGGCAAATGACATTTAATGGAGAAAAGTGTAAGGTACTGCCTGCAGGCAATAAAAATGTGCATTATAAATATCATATGGGAGATATTGAAATTGAAGAAGGAATCTATGAAAAACCTAGGAGTTTATGTTGACTCAGAAAAGTCTTCATCTAGACAATGTGGGGAAGCTATAAAAAAGGCCAACAAGATGCTCGGATATATTGTGAAAAGTGTTGAATTTAAATCAAGGGAAATAATGTTAAAACTTTACAATGCATTATCTAGAATATTGTGTTCATTTCTGGTCACCTCGTTACAAAAAGGATATTGCTGCTCTGGAAAGAGTGCAAAGAAGAGTGACCAGAATTATCCCGGGTTTAAAAGGCATGTCGTATGCAGACAGGATAAAAAATTGAATCTATTCAGTCTTGAAAAAAGAAGACTACGTGGTGATCTGATTCAAGCATTCAAAATTGTAAAAGGTATTGACAATGTCGACCCAGAGGACTTTTTCGACCTGAAAAAAGGAACAAGGACCAGGGGTCACAAATGGAGATTAGAAAAAGGGCCATTCTGAACAGAAAATAGGAGGCATGTTTTTACACAGAGAATTGTGAGTGTCTGGAACCAACTCCCCGGTAATGTTGTTGAAGCTGACACCCTGGGATCCTTCAAGAAGCTGCTTGATGAGATTCTGGGATCAATAAGCTACTAACAAACAAACGAGCAAGATGGGCCGAATGGCCTCCTCTTGTTTGTAAACGTTCTTATGTTCTTATGTTCTTAAGTGTACTGCACAGTATCGTATAACTTTCTCAGGACCCCAAGCCTAAGTTCTCCATTTATCTGTCTGGTATGCATTTCCTTGTTGTCCAGAGTTTCACAGGGAGCATTTGTACAGTAAACAGAAAAAGGACCTGACCTCCAGACCTCTATTGCTAGTATGCATTCTATCCCTAATATTAAACACGGTTACAACTTTAAGTATAATAAAATTATAATAAAAAGCCACATTAGTAGCTCACATTCGGATGCAGTCTCGCATTTATACTTTGTATCATCGAGTCGAGTAATTGTGGCAGAATCTCAACTACATCCATTTTCCTATTCAACTTCTTGTTGAGACTCTGCCACCATGATGATTTCCATTACATGAGAGTAGATTTGAACTCGGCACTCGCCAAGATAAGCACCAACTAAGACATAGCTTTACAGTAAACTAATGTGATCCATCTGCATCTCCATCCATTTGCGTTTCCTTCCATATGATGATGTAGATACCCTTCTGCCTGGTGCTGATGACTGAAGTGTAATGCTGGCTCCAGGGACCAGTTTATTTTGACTCCCAAGAGCATCAGCACACACAACGGCTGCGGTGCTGGCTCCAGGGATCAACCACAGTGCGGTCTCCCCAGCGCATCAGCATGACAACCGTCTGGATTGAGCTAAGTAGGGTACATCTCTGGGGTCTTCAAGTGGGCACCTTCCATCCTCTGTGTTTAGTCGGCTAGCCCACGACACTTCAAGAGGGCTTGACGGTGATTCTGGTGCCCCAGCATCACCTCCCTCCGTCCCCCTCTCAACTCAACCCAGCTTACTTACCTGTACATCAGCGTTTCTTTCTTTCTATTGTGCTTGAGATCCCCAACCGGAATCTTTCCGTCTCAACCACAGCCAGTTGCTGCTCTTCTCTGCTGCTTCAGATAAGTTCTTCACTATGTGATGCAACTCTTGGCCACTGAATCCGATGTTTCTGAGAAACCGGGTTGTAGAGTGTGCCACAAATCCTTGACAACCCACCTCCACTTGGTAAACCCAGACTCTCCATCCTCGCTGTTCCGCTTCAGAGGCTAATTGAGCATACCTCAGTTTCTTCCTCTCATACGCCTCATCTACAGCATCCTCCCACGGCACTGTTAACTCTACCAGGTGAACAAGGCATGCTGATCCAGACCACAAGACAATATCTGGTCGAAGGTTAGTGGTGCCAATCTCAGGTGGAAAAACATCTGCCAGCATTTCCCAGTCTCTAGCAGCTTCCAGTTGTCCTGGGCGAGGCTTGGTTTTAACACCGTTTCTTGGCGGGTTGCTCTACTGGGCAGAGGAATGTTGTCTTTTGTGTGTAATATTTTGATGTTACTGAACTGTGTCCTTTAGATCCCCGTCGTACCATCTTCCAATAGTGTCATTCCACCATGAGGTACGTTGGAAAAGTAAACTGATGGGTACAGAGATGTATAAGTTAGGTCACGGGCAAATCATTTACAACCAACTGTTTTGCTCAGATTGTAGTGCCCCTGTGAATAACGCACCTATTGAGCTGTAAAAGATCGATATTCCTGGATTGTTTCTGCTATTCTCTCTTCTAGGAGAGGTTTTACAATGCTCCTTGAACACTGTTGTGATGCTTGTAAAATTACATTGGATGTGTGTTAATGCTAAGTTAAAAGGAAGTTGAGGGGTGGATCAAATAATTGTAAATATTAATACCTACCACTTCGTTTCTTTATTAGGATTAAGATCATGTACTGTTTGTTTGTTTGTTTTCTCGCACTGGGAGCTTAAAATGGAACATTTAAAAATGTAAACATGTCCGACGACTGGAGACTGCTGGTGTTGTATACAATAGTTGTCACCATAAAAATTTACACCCCAACTTCCGTTTCCGTCACAGGAGTTTTTTGCTGGAAAGGAAAGTTAATCAATCACCAAAACGGTGTTGAGCAATGTATTCATTCTACATTTATTAGCTGGAGTGGCTGGTTTTATTCTGTGTAGAAGAAGCAACGCTATCGGAAACAATGTCTTAACAAAATTGTATGTATAACACTGTCGTGGCAAAATAAATAATTAACTGCACAGGCAATGTTTTCATGTTGAAAAATTACGTTTTATTCAAAAATTATAAAATAATGTAATAAAAAGCTTAACATTGTCTAAACAGCAAAGAAGTAATACTGATCGGCTGCTCACTACACTACCTGTGAATAGAACTCACTGAACAGCGGTGCAACGTGACGGATTTGATTGCGAGAGTGCGATTTAATATTAACATAATATAAATAGCGACATTAACTTATTAGTGGCTCCAAGTAAGCAATAATAAATAATAATGAAAAGCACAAACATATTCATTATCATTATACAAGTATTAAGCAGATATTCATTTTAGCAAAGGTGCAAGTTACACATTTCGCATTTTTCTTTTTTCAATTTAAGGATAATTTAAAAATCCTATACTGTCTCAAGGCGCAGTTCTCTTTGGTCGGATTTCTTTTGATATTATACATTTTGAAATGTATTTATAAAACAAAAGGATCAGTAGTAGTTTGATCTATTTTAAACTCGGTCTTTAGTGCGTGTATTTTTGTATTACAACAGAAGCTGTATGAAATGGGAGGACATTTGCCCGGTGGGTATTGAAAACATGTTTTGAAACGTAATTATAGAAGTTAAAATGCCTAAATAACACGTACCAACTGTGTAATAAAATGTTTAACAAGGCAAAATAAGGTTTAACTCTTTAAAAAAAATTGTGGGCGGCTCTGAAAAGAGCCTTTGTGTTCAAATGTAGCCGATGAAAATCCTTAACCTCCGAATCCGTACAGAATGCGAGCCCGGAAATTCGCTTCACTCCTCCGCGGCGAGCCAGACGGCGGATAGCGGGCTTAGTGATGCCCTGGATATTATCACGGAGCTGAAGTGTGTTAACCGCACCCGACATAAAGGCGATTAAATGTCCAGTTTTACAAACCTCACGTTTCAAACTTATTCATTTGACTTTGACTAGCCTTCCGGGATTTGAAACAAAGTACGCAGTTACTATAAACAGTGATTTCACCATTTAATTTGAAAAACATATAGCGAGGTACTGAGCGAACTGATGTGTTTCGCTGAAGCGCAGTGAGGTTTTCGTCATCTCAGTTAAAAATGAAATAAAACTCCTGGTTAAGGAATGAGCTATATTGTAAACAAAACCCTTCCCTTTTGATACCATCGGGTGTTTGTGTATATTAGTTCGCATTTCACTATTAAATTGTATCTTTTGTGCGGGTAGAAAACACAAGACAGAACGTTTCAGAATGAGTGTGTTGCCTGGGATACGTGGAGTCTACACGGTTCTCATCGTGTGGATAAGTTCCGCTCTCCGCCTTTCCGCTCACATTCTCTGACAGACACAAGAGTTTCGCGTTTCGCTTGTATATTAGATAGTTTTGTCTTTGTTCAAAATCCTAGAAATGGCAGAAACTGCTCCCGCACCAGTCGCGCCTGTTCCGGCGAAAGCTCCCAAGAAGAAGACCGCAGCAAAGCCCAAGAAATCGTGTCCCAGCGTGTCGGAGCTCATCGTCAAGGCTGTGTCTGCCTCCAAGGAGCGCAGCGGGCTGTCCGTGGCGGCGCTCAAGAAGATCCTGCAGGCCGGCGGCTACGATGTGGAGAAGAACAACTCCCTCGTCAATAGAGCCCTCAAGAGCCTGGTGACCAAGGAGACCCTGCTACAGACCAAGGGCACCGGCGCCTCGGGCTCCTTCAAGCTCAACAAAAAGGCGACTGAAGCCAAGGAGAAGGCGGCCAAGAAGAAGGCAGCAGGTCCCAAGAAACCAGCGGCAAAGAAAGCGGTTGTCAAGAAAACAACGAAAAAGGTTTCGGCAAAGAAAGCAGCGACTCCCAAGAAGTCTCCTAAGAAAGCGACGAAACCAAAAGCTGTAAAGAAGGCGCCCAAGAGCCCGAAGAAAGCGGCTGCCAAGCCTAAAAAGGTCGTAAAGAAGAGCCCGAAGAAAGCGAAGGCAGCGCCTAAACCTAAACGGGTAACCAAGGCAGCTAAACCCGCAGCGAAGAAGGCGGCTCCGAAAAAGAAGTGATCTGACAAAGCGACGATGAAATAATGAACCCAAAGGCTCTTTTCAGAGCCAACACACGTTTATGAGAAGAGCAGATTTTCTTTATATTTATGTTTATAAAGTCTATGTGTTTATATGCAAACTTCCCACTCCTGTGATGTTTTAACGTTTCTAAACATTACGAAAGTAAAGCGCGCAGATTTATTCAATTCTATTTAAGAATTATAACCAATTTTAATTTAAAATTAGGCTCTGTCCACACTACTCTAAAACGTTCAAATTAATCCAGCTCACTGTCCAAACTCAAGTATCGCTTCATGTTTAGATCATTAAAGACATAAAAAAAGCTGTTAATTACAAACCAAACTGCTTTTATTTTCTTGAGTCAAAGTCTGGTCCCCTTAATTGTTCATCTCCGATCCTACTTTTATCTCGCATTTCATTTCTACAGTCGCCTAATTTAACGTTGTGCTTGTTATTTTTTTTACGTATTAGTTTAACAGAGATGTCCTGACAGGTTTTTTTTATGAATACCCATTGTGGAACGCACATTGATAGCAAGTCCTAACATACCATAAACCATTTTGGGATATTGGAGGATACACTAAAACAGTTCTGATAAACCGCACTATCTAATTAGAACCGGACTCGAGAGTACACCGAGGTGGTCCCGAGCACGGTATTAAACGCTGCGTAGTGTGGACGCAATCCGTATTAAACACTTTCAAGACGGTTTAAAATCAACGTGTTTAGACAGGTAGTGACAATTAACGCGGTTTGCTTTCTATGTGATGTTTTATTATCCATTCATGTAAATAACCAACAAAAGCATGTTTGGTAGGATCAATTCAATATAGTAAGATAACAATTGCAAAAATGTATTACTCGCCAACAAATATACATACATATATATAACACATCACGTGTAAAGTAGTTGGTTTCATGTTCCTGGATAATAAGCACTTTGAGAGAAGGGAGTGGCTCTTAAAAGAGCCTTTGTGTTTCACAGTATTTTCTTCAAAGGTTTTGCAGTTTAAGCGCGTTCCCCTCGGATGCGGCGGGCCAGCTGGATGTCTTTGGGCATGATGGTGACTCTCTTGGCGTGAATGGCACACAGGTTGGTGTCCTCAAACAGCCCGACCAGGTAAGCCTCGCTAGCCTCCTGCAGCGCCATCACAGCGGAGCTCTGGAAGCGCAGGTCAGTCTTGAAATCCTGAGCGATTTCTCTGACGAGCCGCTGGAAGGGCAGCTTGCGGATCAGCAGCTCGGTGGATTTCTGATAGCGGCGGATCTCCCTCAGAGCCACAGTCCCGGGTCTGTAGCGATGAGGTTTCTTCACGCCGCCGGTAGCAGGAGCGCTCTTTCGGGCAGCCTTGGTAGCGAGCTGCTTCCTGGGCGCCTTTCCACCGGTGGACTTACGAGCGGTCTGCTTGGTTCTTGCCATCTTCAACGCAATATGTAAAACGCTGTACAATGACAATCAGCCGATACCGGAGAATATATAGAGGAACTGAGCTGCTCTGATAGGATATGAGACCTTAGGGCGGGTTTATGTTCCTCATTGGTTATATCCCAGATTCTCAATGACTGATTGGATCATTTGAATTTGGCGCGCATTCTATGAAACGGTCACTCTGCCCGCCCGGTTTGCGCTCCTTCTCATAGGTTCTGATTTTGTGCTTTGTCATTCACTCACAATAATCTCTTCTATTGAAAGACACATTTCATTGTTTTTTTAAAGAAACCAATCTAAAAAAATACCATATTAATTCATATTTATAAAGAACCCGTAGCTCGCTTCTCACCTTGTGTTTAACAATCCAGTATCATGTAATAAGGTCATGTAAAAATACTTTTTATGTTACAATCAAACGAGAAACACTGTGTTTAACAGCAAAAGCGTCAGAAAACAAAATATTCCTCGTCATTAGAAAGACAAAAAAAAAGATTCAATTGAAATCAGTAAATACAAACAATATTACCAAATATATTCACAGAAAGTATTTCGTGTTTCAATTTGAACCAATTGGGGATATCAGACAGTGAAACGGTTTAGCATTAAACAGATAACATGCTCTCTTACTGAAAAAGTGTGTGTCTCTTAAAATAACCTTTGTAGTTTTAGAAGATATTAAAATCGTCTTCTGAGTAATTTGCTTGTTGTATATAGTATAGATATATGTGAGTGTGTGCATTTGAATAGAACACACTGATGACTCATTCATAAATGAAATGGATTTTATTTTCACACACCACACATTTTATTTTTCCATTAAATGATTGCAAAAAATAAAAAAGCTTGCTAAAAATATAAAAAGCATTTAAAATGGTATTTGTGGCAATTAAAACAAATTTGCACCCGCATTCTCATCTGACTGAGTTGTAGGAAGGTGGGAAGGGGGGGATTCTAAGAGGATCACGGATATATCCTCAGGGCATTCATTAATTACTGGGAAGGGTATGACTCTACACTGCCCTCTAGTGTCCAGCACAGACACCCCCATTAAGACATCAGTGAAGTAGATCAATAGGTCTCTAGAACATTTTTATCCTGCATTAATATGAAGCAAATCTTATCACTATATGCTTAATAGAAAATATTGTCACACACGAAAATCTCAAAATCTCAAAAACAAAACAATCTTCACCAGCCTGACCAAAACCTCAATAACAATCATTACGCTGAAAAAAATAGTTTCATTTTGCAGAACTGCAGCCCCTTCAAAACGTCTATCGGCTCCTATTCATCACAATGCTGCTGTTTAGAAAACCCCTGAATTTGAGCTGAGGGACTGTTTCAGACGAGGTAAACGTGTGGTAGAAGAGATCAATTCATTGAATGTCAAAAACAGTCACATTCTGGTATGAAATGACATCACACAATGTGAAATGACATCACACAGTTATCAGGAAACTGAAACACTCCTTTGATGATTCAGAAACCGTGCTCAAATCATTCTAAATCCATTCACAAGAGGGAGTTTTTTAGGGAGCAACATATTGATGAATAGAGGCCATTGTTATAAAGCAGGCAACCTCAGCAAGCTTATTTACTATGGAATATTTTTAACAGGAAACACTCAAGAATAAAGCTGCTCAAATCAGACTGGTCTTCATCAGGACAGTGCAACGTTATTCAAATCAGACCAGTTTTTATCGGGACAGCTCAATGTCGGGACACCGGTCTGACTGGTATAGTACCGGTCAGACCAGTCTTCATCAGGACAGTGCAGCACTAATCCGGTTGAATCCAGGCTAAGGCACACGGCTGTTGAGTTCAATTCCCTCTGATGACTCCTGATCCTGCTCCTGATCCTGATCCAGGGTTTTCCTGAGACGGATGTCAGAGACACACAAGTTCAGAGTTCAGAGTTTAACTTCAGCAATAACAAAAACAGCTTTAACTCTCCTGCAGATACTCTTACAATTTCAACGTGGTCGCACAGGTTGGTCACAATTGACTGATCCCGTCTCTCAATACAGCACTCTGTTGTCTTTTCTATGACAAAGTTTTCAGAGTCGAAATACTTTACTATGTGTTAAAGAAAGCACAACTGTCTCTTGGCCGTTTTGGCAGTACAGCATTGTGGAAATATTATTATACAGTATATGTAATTTTATACAGCTCTGTATATGCCCTCATATTGCATTGAGAAAGTACCACGTTTGGAAGGGATGATGAGAGGCAGACAAGGAGGGCTGACCCCTGTCTGTACACTTACTGGCTAAAACTGACTTACCTTGCCTCAGCAACAGCGAAACACAGGGAACCTAGAAAAGAACAATATATACATTCAGATCCTTCAATTAACACAAATCCATACAAACTTGTATAAAGAACAAGACGTTTATTAGTGTTGTACACAGCTTCTGTTGTGTAATGATTGTGTATCCAGGCGCTGTCAAACACTTCATTTCACACAATGATTTGAACTTTCGCATTTCATATTTTACTACACCAAAAAGCTGAAAAAAGGCATAGCAATTTGATGTATTTTTTTTGAAGACTTTTAAAAACTTTAAAAGAACCCTAAAGTTGCACAATATATACCACAGTATGATTTATTCTATTACTAAGATCTATAATTTGCTAAAAACAACGTAGTGCAGCAGTTTGTTAGAAAAATTGTATAGTGTAAAATAAATAAAGTACTTTCTTCAGCTGGTGGTAAACACAATTGGAGAATGATCAGTTAGATTGCTTAAAATACAAATATATATTATCAATACTGGCTATTAGTTAAGAGCAGAGATGAGTGGTTTATTTTTGGCACGGGATAAATAAAATAGTGTATAGCAGCACTATTAAAATGTAGTTTATTTGATGTTAAGTAAGCTTACTATTACACGTGGATTTTGTACAAAAAATATATTTATTCACTTACCTAAAAAAAATTGGAATACTGTAAATAACTTAAACATAACTACTTTGAGAAAGAGTAAACTATCCTGCTGCAGATTTTAATTTAGATATTGAAACTTCTACGCGCCGTTGAAAGTTTCCTTCAAAAAATATTATTAAAAAAACTGTATTGTTTGAAATGATCTTCCTCAGACACTGCTAAGATTGCAAGTATCATTGCTTGGTTTAGACTATAGTATACTACAAAGTCGGATGTAGTACCATGGGGTGCAGGGGTGCAGGGGTGCAGCGGGACATACCAATCCTTCCCCGAGGCCCATGACGGCTCTCGTTGGCCCTGGTTGTGTATTGTAAATGATGTGTGTTGCAAGGCTGAGATATTATTATTATTATTATTATTATTATTATTATTATTATTATTATTATTATTATTATTTTGATTGCGATATGCACGTTGTTTTATTATTTATATATTGCATGCACTTTGAGTTTTGATTTATTCACCAATTTCCTCAGGGCATTCATTAAATTACGGGGAAAGCTATGACTCTGCACTGCCCTCTAGTGTCCAGCACTGAACTTGATGTTTGCCGACCGGCGCATTGCTTTAAAAAGGCTTGATAGTAGAGAGAGAAAGGAAACAGGAAGAGGAAGAAGACCAAATAAAGGAACAAGGACAGAACCTGACCGCGGGAGCCACAGACCGGTCAAGCACAGCCAGTTACACACTGTAACAAAATTCCACAAACTTAGTTACTTTTCTGGCATAAATTTGACAGCAACTTTTCCGTAATTTCACGGAGGATAAAAATCCTATTTTTTTTACAGAAACATTATGTTAATTTACAGTATTTTACTGGAATCTATTTACAATACTTTGTAAAAAGTGTTTTATTCATTAAGATCCCATTTATCCCATAAATAAAAGTTCTGTCCATTCTTTGTATTACTACACCAATGTGCTGCTGACACCAATGTAATGGTTTGATTAAGAAATCCACACAGATTCTTAGGAAGCTGCATATAACCAGTGTTTTATTTATTATGTACCATAGGCACAGTCAAATCATTCAACAAAAAGCTTACAAAATGCTCTCCCGACCTATTCTTACCACTCTCTCAGAAACAGTTACACACAGGGTTAATGGCAACTCAAGTTGTTTTGTGTGGGTGTGTGTGTGTGTGTTTGTGTTACATGTTCCTATATGTTGCTACAACTGTTTATGGTGTGTATTTTTTAAATTTGCTTTGACATCCTGACCACTTTTTTAACACGATTAAATTGCAGTCTACAGTGCTCTGTTTCCAAGATGGCTTCACATGTACCCTTCTGAAGAACTTCAGAACTACATTTCCCATCACCCCCATCATACATACGTGAGCAGGCGGATGATGGGAAATGTAGTTCTGAAGTTCTACCCCACGTAACATACAAATCGGCGACAGAAAGAAGTCTGTTACAAGTACTACTCTGTAAAAAAATATTTTACTGTAGCTATTTTAAACGGCATCTGTGTTTTTCTGGGTTTTATTATTTTTATTATTGGATTTATTATTAGATGTGCACTGCCTGCTGTCTCAGCAGTCCATCTGCCATGTGTCTTTGGTTTGATTTTAAATTTGCCTGATGCTGTTTTTTAATCTTTGCACCGAAAAGTACATTTTAAAAGGAGAAAGGAAACTGGTATACTTGGACAAAGGAAGCATTGTCTGGGACTTTCATTGTATTTTAAAACCATTGTTTTAGACAGTGCTACTAGTGCAAGCTTGTTTAATAGCACTTTAATTCTAGACAATTTTATTTTATTTTCATAAAGAGAACCCACCTCTCCTCTCTTTTTATGTTATTGTTTTACTGTATGAAATATCCTAACCATACCTTTAATAAAACTTGATTTTATTGTCTGTCTTTCCTACCCCATTACTGGTGGTATCTGCTCTGCTCCCCAGTAAAGAGATCTCGATCCTGAATCATTTGTCCTTATGTCTGATTAACTTAAAGTGACGTAGCCCTGACTACAATACAGCAATTGAATATGTCAGCCATGTGACATGTGCATATGATATGATTTAATTGAATGATCTGCCCCAAAGACTGGGCTGTGCTGCTCACTCTGCAGAAAGCACAGGCAGAAGCCGTCTGGGAGTCTCACCTTGGATCCTGAAGTATTGGAGGAGCAGCAGAGTGAGCCAAATGAACATGATCAGAGTGAAGCTGACTCTGTAAGCAGCAGAAAGAGCTCTCTGCCAGGACACTGAGGGAAGGAAGCAAAGAAGGAAGGTACAGTGTGAGTATGTGCTGATGAGTTTTATACAGCTTGATTGGCCTGATAGGGACTCAAGAACACTGGCCTGTTCACACTCAATCAATAACAGTAGCCTTCAGCTTGCCACTCTATCACTGGAATGGCTGTTCTGCTGTAGAAACTCCAATGGGTTCTGAAGCAACATTTTAGAAGATACTCAGCAGCTTTTCATTTGAGCTGTTAAGAAGTTGAAAATAATTATTTATTTGAAATGGAATCAAAGCCGCATGTAAAGCTAAAACACATGGGCAGCAGTGTGGAGTAGTGGTTAGAGCCCTGATCGGAGGGTCGTGGGTTCAATCCCAGGTGGGGACACTGCTACTGTACCCTTGAGCAAGGTACTTTACCTATTTTGCTCCAGTAAAAACCCAACTGTGTAAATGGGTAATTGTAAGTAAAAATAAATTTTATCTTGTAAGTGTAAGTGTAATTGTAAGTCACCCTGGATAAGGGCGTCTGCTAAGAAATAATTAATAAATAAATTAATGTCAAATACACAGCACTGAATTTGCAAAGTATAAAAACACAGCGTCTGTGCTGTGCAGTGTTTGTTACCGATCCATTGTGTGGCAAAGGGTGGTGATTCTGTGCTCTGTTTAGGAAGAATCTCTTCAAAATGGGGAGAGAATTGGTTCACGTTTACAAAGGCACAAATTCGGGGATTTAAAAACAAACAAAGCAGAAGGGCCTCCTACATTTTGGTAGAGATAATAAATCAGTGTTCATCACTTCTCAAATGATAACTGCGTGATCCGTGTGTTACAGAGCCCTTCAGAGAGCCAGGACAGTCATTTAGAAAAAGACTTTACATCTTACGTTCCACTGTGATTAGTATCTCTGTGCTGTTCCTCCACACTCCCTGTGCTTGCACAGCACAGCTATAGTTCCCAGTGTGGCTCTTCTCAGCGCTGGCTATGCTGTACAGTGCAGAGTCAGTGCTGTTTGTCACAGGCTCCCCATCTCTCAGAATGGTGTAGTGGAGTTGAGGACGGGGGGTTTTGTTCACTGCTGCCTCACAGGTCAGGTTAAGAGCCTCTCCCTCCTCCACTGTGGCTCCTGGAGAGGCTGTCAGAGTCACCCTGGAGAACAGCTCTGAAACAAGACAACAAGGACACAGTCAGAGAGGGTCTGTGGCGAGTCAAACCAGGGGAAACCTCTTCCAGCTAGAGACAGTGCTGCCCGGAAGGACTGGGCATTTTAAATGATGAAGACATTCATTAATACAGCTGGACTGGACAGGTCTCTGTTTATAAAACTGAGCTGTTAGAATGAACCCACCTCTCACTGACAGCATTGCTAAGGAATCAGAGAGCCCCAGCACTCTGCACCTGTAGGTCTCCTCATCACTCTTTGAGACTCGATACTCAATCAACTCTGTGTCAGTCTTGGATAGTAACTCTTCATTGTTCTTGTAAAGCACGAGCCAGTGAGCTTTACGATTCTCACGGACCCAACACCTCAGAGGGTCTCCCTCAAACAAAGGCAGGGGGGGAGTCTGCAGGACCACCCAGTCATCTATAAAGACAGAAAGAGTTGAGCAGGGCTGAGAGCAGTGTTACACATTTTTTATCTTTTGAAATCTCATCATGTTATAAATTTATGATCCTCTATTACAGGAACATCCGATATAAGAAACCACCTTTGAACAAAAGGCCAACCTGACATTACCAGATTCAGAATGGGTTACTACCAAAGACCCTTTAAATAATATTGTAATGAGTAGAAGGCAGAAAAGCAGTTTGACAGTAAAAAATAGGATTGCTAGGTATGCTGATTGCAAACGGTTTGGTTTTCTATAGTCCCTTTCTCAACAAGTTGTAGCAAAGCACTGAATAATTACAAATAGGCCTCCAGGTCGAAAAGGAATGTTTTTAATCGACTTTTAAATATCGAAAGCGAGTCTGCCTGCCTCACGGATAAACAGAGAGAGAGAGAGAGAGAGAGAGAGAGAGAGAGAGAGAGAGAGAGAGAGAGAGAGAGAGAGAGAGAGACTCACACACTAGCAAGAAGAGACGAATACAGAGCGACTTCATTTTGGGGAGAGAAAGAAGAAACTAGAAAACTGTTGTGTGGCACATGACAGGGCTGAAGGAAACAGAAACTGATTTCTATGTAGAATTTTAATCCTGACCACATCTACAAGATGAGATAAACCAGCCCTGTCTCTGCAGACCAATAAGCCTGACTTCTATGTAAACTTACCGAAACTATAAGATCCAAAGTGGAAAATGATCTATATTGTAAAATTATCCTGGGAGACAGTCAGCATGGTTTTAGAAAAATTAGATTGTGTCTAACTAACAAATTAAATTCTCTACATGCCAGTGACGATTGATTTGCTTCTTACTACAATGGACACCAACAGAGATATACAGTATTTGAATACCCTCTATTAGGTATTAAAATACTCATTAAATAAATAAAAAATATAACTAAACTAAACGTCACTCTGTAATATAGTAGAATAGGCTGATTCCCCAAAGTAACCCCTCAGTTTTAACTATAGTATATAAAATGCACTCTATGCAGTACAGAGAAGGAAGCCAGTGGTTAGAAACAATCTTAAGCTACTCAGATAATATTTCATAGACCCAAATGAAACAAATAGGTATATCTTTAAATTGTACTATTAAAGCTAGCAGCAGAATTAATAAACTGAACGTACAGCATCACACAGCGGTGAAATAAACAAAACACTAAAATAAACAATGCAGTTCTGTAAAGCACGCTGAAAAATAATGCGAAAAAGGAACACGTTCAAAAATAAATGTCCAAGTCCCGAGCTTCGTCAGAAAAAAAATATATACTTACTAAAAAGAAACGAAACGGAATGGCCATTCACACAAAAAAAATACTTATAATCCAGCAGCAGATTGGGGAAAAAAAATTGGATAGATCTCACCCCGCTTGCTAAAGGAAGGCGGGCGGCTGTGTGGATGATCCTTTTGGTGGAGAAACTGATGCAAAACCACCATTGAAGAAAAAAAAATCAAACAATCATAATGAAGAATACAAAGCATCAGAAAAGAAAAAAGAAAAATAAACAGAACCACGACTGGTGGAGAAAGCAGCAAAATAAACGGTACACTTATTAACAAAAAAACAAGCATATGTTAGTAGAAGCTGCGTTTGTGTCACTATCTAAAGCCAAGCCGGTCTCCTCAGCTGCTATTGAAAACAGCAATGTGAGCAGCAGCAATTCATTTTGACTGGAGATCCAGAGACAGCTTCACTGCAATCAACAAGCTGATCATTAGTTTACAATACTCTCTCGCTGTTTACAGGTTTTCTGGAATGGAAATGACTTACTGGACACTGTTAAGGCGACAGCATTGCTGCGTTCCTGTCCCGATGCAGACTCACACCAGTACTCTCCACTGTGGTAATACCGAGTGTCTCTGATAGTGCAGGGATCCCCATTCCTCTTGCTGTTCTCATCACTGCATATTGCCTTTACATGTCCATATCTGTATCGTTTAAAACTCCACCCAGCAGAGCCCCCCTCCACCTCACAGCTCAGAGTGACTGTCTCTCCTGTGAATATCTGTGCCCAGGCAGGCTGCAGGGTCAGGACAGCCTTGGGACGAGCCTCTGAAACAGAGAGAGGACATGATTAGGGGCACTTTACCTTGTCATAGAGAAGGGAAAGACTGAAAGCAGCAATGACTCCAATTTACTTGAAGCTGTAAGACTAGTTTTATTGGTATTGTTGTGTCTCTGTGTGTCTCTGTCTATCTGTCTATGAGGGTGTGCCGTAGACACACAAAGATAGACACAGAGACAGAGACACAGACAGGATCACTGATGCAGACTCACACCAGTCCACGGCACTATGTACTCTCAGTAAACTCACCAGTAATGTTTAATCTCACAGGATCGCTGAACTGTGAGTAGAGTGCTGGATCTCCTCTTTGTACCTGACACCAGTACTGGCCCTGGTCAGACGCAGCTGCTGCAGGGATTGTGTATCTGTCACCAGTTACATTGCGGCCAGCAGTCTGCAGCACTGGAGAGTCCTCGCTGTCTTTGTACCAGAGAAAATTCATGTCAGGAGGACCAGGAGGCCCAGGGGGACCAGGAGGACCAGTGGGACCAGGGGGACCAGGGGGACCAGGGGGACCAGGAGGACCAGGGGGACCAGGAGGACCAGGAGGACCAGGAGAACCAGGAGGACCAGCACGACCAGGGGAACCACGAGGACCAGGGAAACCAGGAAAACCAGGGAAACGTCTATTTCCAATATTATTGGGATGACCAGGACGACCAGGACGACCAGGACGACCAGGAAGACCAGGAGGACCAGGAGGACCAGGAGGCCCAGCAGGACCAGGAGGACCAGGAGGACCAGGAGGACCAGTAGGACCAGGGAAACCAGGACGACCAGGAAGACCACGATGTCCAAAATAAGCACGAGCACCAGGAGAACCAGGGGGACCAGGGGGACCAGGAGGACCAGGGGGACCAGGGGGACCAGCAGGACCAGCAGGACCAGGATGACCACGAGGACCAACTAGACCAGAAGCACCAGGTACACCAGGAGGACCAGGCGGAGCAGCAGGACGCCACCCACAGTTCAAAGTGACTGACTCTCCAGTGAATCTCTCCAGGAATGGAGGCTCCAGGGTGAGTCTGGGCTTTGGCAGCTCTGTAGAAATAGAAAGATTATATAATGACTGCAATCTTTCTCTTTCAGAGCAGCAGTAGGAACACTTGCCATGGCTCCATAAATGAAGTGTAAAGCAGCTAGCAGATCAACACCAGCATGTTTTATTATAACATTTGACAGAAACTTTCTGACTCTCTTTCTGAAGTGATTGCAGTATTCACTGGGTGTCACAGTGATGATTATTATATGGACACTCATCAGCTCTCTCTCTGGCTCTTTATCTCTCTTTTACCAAAACATCTCCAGGAGCAGCTGAGAATGTCACGGGGCTGGCAGGGTTCACACTTCTATATCAGCTATGGCGTTAAACTAAAACAAGGCAATTCACAGCTTGCCATGAAAGTGAGTCAAATCTGAATCTTACAGTTGAGACCCCAGTCCAGCACATATTTTGGGAGATTGAGGTTATATTTTAAAAGTTATTTTATTATTTAAAATTGCAGGTTTTTAGTTTGTGATTTGTTAATTACTGGGCTAATCTGACATGGATTTCCAAAGTGCTGCTCCTGTTCTGTTCACCCGCTTATCAGTACTCTCCCCACACCTCCACTCTCACACTGTCCCTGCACTGCTTTACAAAAATATCTCATTAACGAAATAACTATAATAGAATTATACAAAAGCTACATGTTTATCAAGGTTAACAATTTTCATGTTATCTTTAGTATTTTTGTAATTACATGTTGAAATACAAGAAGAGGGACATGTTCACTTGTTTTTCCTTCAGTCTGGAGTGCCTTTTGGAGAGAGGTGCTCCAGATTTAGAGAAAGCCCTCTCACTTGGCACTGAGTTAGCAGGAATACAAAGATACCTCTTAGTCAGTTTCAGGAGGTCCTGGCATTTTTGCCTGGTCTACGTTTACACTGGCCTTCTCAGTCAGCGTCTCTGTGTATTCCCAATCACGGCAACCCGAATGCATAACCAAGTGCAGTACAATTCCCCAAGGCCCGCCTCTCAGCCACTCAGAGAGAGGGAAAGCCAACACACCCTCTTCCCACCTCTCCTTGTCACTGCCATGATTGACAGGCGGATCTACGAGGCTTCTGCCCTCTTCCTGCAGTACCACGCATGCGCCAGAGAGTCAGCACAGATCTACCCTGTTACCGTTGTCCACAGTGTTTTTTTTAGTAATAGTCTATACATGGTTGGTCAAACGAGTGACTGTGAAATACTAAACATGTGACAGTGTGAAAACAGATAGTTGCACAGCTCTTTACAGATCACCCTCTCTCCATCGCGTTAATAAACACTGATGTACTCACCATCCAGTTGAGATTCAGCATTCCCGATGGGATCTGTCAACACGATGAAAAGGACACTGTTACCATGGACACAGACACACACTCAGGGGCGATCGCACCCCTTCCTCAAAGTGAATTCCCACATTGTTCAGGTGTGCTCTGCTCCCTGGACCCTTTCTGAGCGTGTCAGCTCTGCCCTGCCCTCTGACTGTGTGTATATTGCACTCGTTCAAGACCTCTTTCACATAGCCACTATTTATTAGCAGGTTTGACTGTCCCTCAAAGTGTTAAAATCTCCCGTTCAGTTCTCAAACGTTGAGTTTCCTCTCTTATCTTTTCTGTCCATCATGTAATCTCAGCGCTCAGCTCTTATTGGCTGACTCAGTGTCTTCACTGATCTGATACCTGCTGCTCAAGATCTCAATCAAACTGTTTCCATCATGAACTTTTACTGACAGGAAAACAAAATGCAACATGCACAATATTAGAGATGAAGGAGATGACACTCAGGCTGCTATTAAAATTGTGTTTATTAACAGCGCAGCCAAAACTTGCACTACAGAAGC
Organism: Acipenser ruthenus; assembly: GCF_902713425.1. Lineage (NCBI taxonomy): Eukaryota > Metazoa > Chordata > Actinopteri > Acipenseriformes > Acipenseridae > Acipenser > Acipenser ruthenus. Next base: position 7,795,709 of record NC_081242.1, on the reverse strand, counting down.
ACTGGAGTAACTACTGTTACTGCGCTTCTACTGTGAACACTGTAAACACAATAAGTATACTTGCTACAGTATAACTGAAGTGACATTTTAACCTGGGAGACCACAGTGAGAAAGAATGAGGACTGGCATTTTGTGCAAGGGGATTGCAGCTGAAAAACAGAAACTGCAGACAGAAAATCGCCACCCTTTCACAGTGTCTGAGAATGAGAACACACTGCCTGAGTTATACCACTGATGCTGAGTGTGTGTGTATGCGTATACATGCAAGTCTAATTATAAAGTGAGAAGTTTTAAGCTAAAGTATAAATTCTACAAATGGCAAAGCCAGTCTAATGTAATTATTTCTTCTTATCAGTCATTATTTGATATAGTCTTAATGCTTTAGTTTAGATTACTAACATGTTAACATATATATATATATATATATATATATATATATATATATATATATATATATATATAGCAAATATGTTTTTATTGTGAAATAGTAGGTAATGGTAAATAAATAAATAAAAATACACTAAGCCTGCCTATTACACAACCAACCTCAATTTTCTGATAAACATAAACACCTGCCTTAGCAATGTCAATAGGGACTGATTCACCTGCCTTAGCACTGTCAATAGGGACTGATTAACCTGCCTTAGCACTGTCAATAGGTACAGCACAGTACAGTAAAGCACAGTTAACACAATGAACCAGTCCTTTCTCAAATCTTATTGCTTTAGTATTTCGAGAGAGAGAGAGAGAGAGAGAGAGAGAGAAGTAGTGACCCAGAGTGTACTGTAACAGATTAATTAATCTTTTTGAAGCAACCAGGTACAGCAATGAAGAAAAACAAATTAAATTATCTACATTATTATTATTAATTTCTTTGCTGACGCCCTTATCCAGGGCGACTTACAATTGTTACAAGATATCACATTATTTTTACATACAATTACCCATTTATACAGTTGGGTTTTTACTGGAGCAATCTAGGTAAAGTACCTTGCTCGAGGGTACAGCAGCAGTGTCCCCCACTGGGGATTGAACCCACGGCCCTCCGGTCAAGAGTCCAGAGCCCCTAACCACTACTCCACACTGCTGCCCTACATGCCAGTGACGATTGATTTGCTTCTTACTACAATGGACACCAACAGAGATATACAGTACTTGAATAACCTCTATTAGGTATTAAAATACTCATTAAATAAATAAAAAAATATAACTAAACTAAACGTCACTCTGTAATATAGTAGAATAGGCTGATTCCCCAAAGTAACCCCTCAGTTTTAACTATAGTATATAAAATGCACTCTATGCAGTACAGATAAGTGGGATACTCACACACTAGCAGGACGAGACGAATCCAGAGCGACTTCATTTTGGGGAGAGAAAGAAGAAACTAGAAAACTGTTGTGTGGCACTTGACAGGGCTGAAGGAAACGGAAACTGATTTCTAAGTAGAATTTTAATCCTGACCACATCTACAAGATGAGATAAACCAGCCCTTTCTCTGCAGACCAATAAGCCTGACTTCTATTATATGTAAACTTACCGAAACTATAATAAGATCCAAAATGGAAAATGATCTGTATGGTAACAGTATCCTGGGAGACAGTCAGCATGGTTTTAGAAAAATGACATTGTGTCTAACTAACCTGCTTGATTTTTTTTGAGGATGCAACATCGACAATGGATAATTACAAAGCATACGACATGGTTTATTTAGATTTCCAGAAAGCTTTTGACAAAGTCCCACCTAAAAGATTCATTCTCATACTTAATACAGTAGGGATTCAAGGAAATGCATGCACATGGATTAGGGAGTGGTTAAAATGTAAAAAACAGAAAGTGCTGATTAGAGGAGAAACCTCAAAATGGAGCGAGGTAACTAGTGGTGTACCACAGGGATCAGTATTAGGTCCTCTGCTATTCCTAATCTACATTAATGATTTAGATTCTGGTATAGTAAGCAAACTTGTTAAATTTGCAGACGACACAAAAATAGGAGGAGTGGCAAACACTGTTGCAGCAGCAAAGGTCATTCAAAATGATCTAGACAGCATTCAGAACTGGGCAGACACATGGCAAATGACATTTAATGGAGAAAAGTGTAAGGTACTGCCTGCAGGCAATAAAAATGTGCATTATAAATATCATATGGGAGATATTGAAATTGAAGAAGGAATCTATGAAAAACCTAGGAGTTTATGTTGACTCAGAAAAGTCTTCATCTAGACAATGTGGGGAAGCTATAAAAAAGGCCAACAAGATGCTCGGATATATTGTGAAAAGTGTTGAATTTAAATCAAGGGAAATAATGTTAAAACTTTACAATGCATTATCTAGAATATTGTGTTCATTTCTGGTCACCTCGTTACAAAAAGGATATTGCTGCTCTGGAAAGAGTGCAAAGAAGAGTGACCAGAATTATCCCGGGTTTAAAAGGCATGTCGTATGCAGACAGGATAAAAAATTGAATCTATTCAGTCTTGAAAAAAGAAGACTACGTGGTGATCTGATTCAAGCATTCAAAATTGTAAAAGGTATTGACAATGTCGACCCAGAGGACTTTTTCGACCTGAAAAAAGGAACAAGGACCAGGGGTCACAAATGGAGATTAGAAAAAGGGCCATTCTGAACAGAAAATAGGAGGCATGTTTTTACACAGAGAATTGTGAGTGTCTGGAACCAACTCCCCGGTAATGTTGTTGAAGCTGACACCCTGGGATCCTTCAAGAAGCTGCTTGATGAGATTCTGGGATCAATAAGCTACTAACAAACAAACGAGCAAGATGGGCCGAATGGCCTCCTCTTGTTTGTAAACGTTCTTATGTTCTTATGTTCTTAAGTGTACTGCACAGTATCGTATAACTTTCTCAGGACCCAAAGCCTAAGTTCTCCATTTATCTGTCTGGTATGCATTTCCTTGTTGTCCAGAGTTTCACAGGGAGCATTTGTACAGTAAACAGAAAAAGGACCTGACCTCCAGACCTCTATTGCTAGTATGCATTCTATCCCTAATATTAAACACGGTTACAACTTTAAGTATAATAAAATTATAATAAAAAGCCACATTAGTAGCTCACATTCGGATGCAGTCTCGCATTTATACTTTGTATCATCGAGTCGAGTAATTGTGGCAGAATCTCAACTACATCCATTTTCCTATTCAACTTCTTGTTGAGACTCTGCCACCATGATGATTTCTATTACATGAGAGTAGATTTGAACTCGGCACTCGCCAAGATAAGCACCAACTAAGACATAGCTTTACAGTAAACTAATGTGATCCATCTGCATCTCCATCCATTTGCGTTTCCTTCCATATGATGATGTAGATACCCTTCTGCCTGGTGCTGATGACTGAAGTGTAATGCTGGCTCCAGGGACCAGTTTATTTTGACTCCCAAGAGCATCAGCACACACAACGGCTGCGGTGCTGGCTCCAGGGATCAACCACAGTGCGGTCTCCCCAGCGCATCAGCATGACAACCGTCTGGATTGAGCTAAGTAGGGTACATCTCTGGGGTCTTCAAGTGGGCACCTTCCATCCTCTGTGTTTAGTCGGCTAGCCCACGACACTTCAAGAGGGCTTGACGGTGATTCTGGCGCCCCAGCATCACCTCCCTCCGTCCCCCTCTCAACTCAACCCAGCTTACTTACCTGTACATCAGCGTTTCTTTCTTTCTATTGTGCTTGAGATCCCCAACCGGAATCTTTCCGTCTCAACCACAGCCAGTTGCTGCTCTTCTCTGCTGCTTCAGATAAGTTCTTCACTATGTGATGCAACTCTTGGCCACTGAATCCGATGTTTCTGAGAAACCGGGTTGTAGAGTGTGCCACAAATCCTTGACAACCCACCTCCACTTGGTAAACCCAGACTCTCCATCCTCGCTGTTCCGCTTCAGAGGCTAATTGAGCATACCTCAGTTTCTTCCTCTCATACGCCTCATCTACAGCATCCTCCCACGGCACTGTTAACTCTACCAGGTGAACAAGGCATGCTGATCCAGACCACAAGACAATATCTGGTCGAAGGTTAGTGGTGCCAATCTCAGGTGGAAAAACATCTGCCAGCATTTCCCAGTCTCTAGCAGCTTCCAGTTGTCCTGGGCGAGGCTTGGTTTTAACACCGTTTCTTGGCGGGTTGCTCTACTGGGCAGAGGAATGTTGTCTTTTGTGTGTAATATTTTGATGTTACTGAACTGTGTCCTTTAGATCCCCGTCGTACCATCTTCCAATAGTGTCATTCCACCATGAGGTACGTTGGAAAAGTAAACTGATGGGTACAGAGATGTATAAGTTAGGTCACGGGCAAATCATTTACAACCAACTGTTTTGCTCAGATTGTAGTGCCCCTGTGAATAACGCACCTATTGAGCTGTAAAAGATCGATATTCCTGGATTGTTTCTGCTATTCTCTCTTCTAGGAGAGGTTTTACAATGCTCCTTGAACACTGTTGTGATGCTTGTAAAATTACATTGGATGTGTGTTAATGCTAAGTTAAAAGGAAGTTGAGGGGTGGATCAAATAATTGTAAATATTAATACCTACCACTTCGTTTCTTTATTAGGATTAAGATCATGTACTGTTTGTTTGTTTGTTTTCTCGCACTGGGAGCTTAAAATGGAACATTTAAAAATGTAAACATGTCCGACGACTGGAGACTGCTGGTGTTGTATACAATAGTTCTCACCATAAAAATGTACACCCCAACTTCCGTTTCCGTCACAGGAGTTTTTTGCTGGAAAGGAAAGTTAATCAATCACCAAAACGGTGTTGAGCAATGTATTCATTCTACATTTATTAGCTGGAGTGGCTGGTTTTATTCTGTGTAGAAGAAGCAACGCTATCGGAAACAATGTCTTAACAAAATTGTATGTATAACACTGTCGTGGCAAAATAAATAATTAACTGCACAGGCAATGTTTTCATGTTGAAAAATTACGTTTTATTCAAAAATTATAAAATAATGTAATAAAAAGCTTAACATTGTCTAAACAGCAAAGAAGTAATACTGATCGGCTGCTCACTACACTACCTGTGAATAGAACTCACTGAACAGCGGTGCAACGTGACGGATTTGATTGCGAGAGTGCGATTTAATATTAACAGAATATAAATAGCGACATTAACTTATTAGTGGCTCCAAGTAAGCAATAATAAATAATAATGAAAAGCACAAACATATTCATTATCATTATACAAGTATTAAGCAGATATTCATTTTAGCAAAGGTGCAAGTTACACATTTCGCATTTTTCTTTTTTCAATTTAAGGATAATTTAAAAATCCTATACTGTCTCAAGGCGCAGTTCTCTTTGGTCGGATTTCTTTTGATATTATACATTTTGAAATGTATTTATAAAACAAAAGGATCAGTAGTAGTTTGATCTATTTTAAACTCGGTCTTTAGTGCGTGTATTTTTGTATTACAACAGAAGCTGTATGAAATGGGAGGACATTTGCCCGGTGGGTATTGAAAACATGTTTTGAAACGTAATTATAGAAGTTAAAATGCCTAAATAACACGTACCAACTGTGTAATAAAATGTTTAACAAGGCAAAATAAGGTTTAACTCTTTAAAAAAAATTGTGGGCGGCTCTGAAAAGAGCCTTTGTGTTCAAATGTAGCCGATGAAAATCCTTAACCTCCGAATCCGTACAGAATGCGAGCCCGGAAATTCGCTTCACTCCTCCGCGGCGAGCCAGACGGCGGATAGCGGGCTTAGTGATGCCCTGGATATTATCACGGAGCTGAAGTGTGTTACCCGCACCCGACATAAAGGCGATTAAATGTCCAGTTTTACAAACCTCACGCTTCAAACTTATTCATTTGACTTTGACTAGCCTTCCGGGATTTGAAACAAAGTACGCAGTTACTATAAACCGTGATTTCACCATTTAATTTGAAAAACATATAGCGAGGTACTGAGCGAACTGATGTGTTTCGCTGAAGCGCAGTGAGGATTTCGTCATCTCAGTTAAAAATTAAATAAAACTCCTGGTTAAGGAATGAGCTATACTGTAAACACAATCCTTCCCTTTTAATACCATCGGGTGTTTGTGTATATTAGTTAGCATTTCACTATTAAATTGTATCTTTTGTGCGGGTAGAAAACACAAGACAGAACGTTTCAGAATGAGTGTGTTGCCTGGGATACGTGGAGTCTACACGGTTCTCATCGTGTGGATAAGTTCCGCTCTCCGCCTTTCCGCTCACATTCTCTGACAGACACAAGAGTCTCGCATTTCGCTTGTATATTAGATAGTTTTGTCTTTGTTGAAAATCCTAGAAATGGCAGAAACTGCTCCCGCACCAGTCGCGCCTGTTCCGGCGAAAGCTCCCAAGAAGAAGACCGCAGCAAAGCCCAAGAAATCGTGTCCCAGCGTGTCGGAGCTCATCGTCAAGGCTGTGTCTGCCTCCAAGGAGCGCAGCGGGCTGTCCGTGGCGGCGCTCAAGAAGATCCTGCAGGCCGGCGGCTACGATGTGGAGAAGAACAACTCCCTCGTCAATAGAGCCCTCAAGAGCCTGGTGACCAAGGAGACCCTGCTACAGACCAAGGGCACCGGCGCCTCGGGCTCCTTCAAGCTCAACAAAAAGGCGGCTGAAGCCAAGGAGAAGGCGGCCAAGAAGAAGGCAGCAGCTCCCAAGAAACCAGCGGCAAAGAAAGCGGTTGTCAAGAAAACAACGAAAAAGGTTTCAGCAAAGAAAGCAGCGACTCCCAAGAAGTCTCCTAAGAAAGCGACGAAACCAAAAGCTGTAAAGAAGGCGCCCAAGAGCCCGAAGAAAGCGGCTGCCAAGCCTAAAAAGGTCGTAAAGAAGAGCCCGAAGAAAGCGAAGGCAGCGCCTAAACCTAAACGGGTAACCAAGGCAGCTAAACCCGCAGCGAAGAAGGCGGCTCCGAAAAAGAAGTGATCAGACAAAGCGACGATGAAATAATGAACCCAAAGGCTCTTTTCAGAGCCAACACACGTTTATGAAAAGAGCAGATTTCTTTATATTTATAAAGTCTATATGTTTATATACAAACCTGCCACTCCTGTGATGTTTTAACGTTTATACAAACTACGAAAGTAACGCGCGCAGACATGCAACAATTATAACCAATTATAATTCAAAATTAGGCTCTGTACACACTACTCTAAACAGTTTTAATTAATCCAGCTCAAAGCGTCCACTCTCGTACCGTTTCATGTTCAGTCGGCCTTAATGCGTCCACACTTGGAATAGTTCGGTTACAGGTCCTAGCAACGCAATGAACAGTGGAGATTAATATGATAGTATCCACCATGCACTGGATTTTATTTTAAACTAGTGTTATGCCCCATATTAATAGAGGTCCATATTGCTAAAAACTAATTATTTATAATTAAACTCCTAAAAAACCGTTAATTAAAAATAATCTTTGTTTTTACCTTCATATCTTGCCTGAGCAGAAGTCTGGTCCCCTTAATGTTATTTCAAACAGCTGACAAATGACGTAAATTGATCATCCCCGTTCCTAATTTCAGTCGCTTAATTTAACGTTTTGCTTTTGTTATTTTTTTACGCAATCCCGGTTTAGCATTTTAAAGCCGGTTTAAAGGCATAGTATAGGCAGGGCCTTAGTGACAATTAACGTTATATGGTCTTTTCCCGTAAAAAACGATGTTATTTGGCAAGATCAATTCAATATAGCAAGTTCTCCATTGCAAACATGTATTAACTTAAACATATAGGACATCTAACGTGTAAAGTAGTTACAATTGTTCCATGATCCTGGATAAGCACTTTGAGAGAAGGGAGTGGCTCTTAAAAGAGCCTTTGTGTTTCACGGTATTTTCTTCAAAGGTTTTGCAGTTTAAGCGCGTTCCCCTCGGATGCGGCGGGCCAGCTGGATGTCTTTGGGCATGATGGTGACTCTCTTGGCGTGAATGGCACACAGGTTGGTGTCCTCAAACAGCCCGACCAGGTAAGCCTCGCTCGCCTCCTGCAGCGCCATCACAGCGGAGCTCTGGAAGCGCAGATCAGTCTTGAAATCCTGAGCGATTTCTCTGACGAGCCGCTGGAAGGGCAGTTTGCGGATCAGTAGTTCGGTGGATTTCTGATAGCGGCGGATCTCCCTCAGAGCCACAGTCCCGGGTCTGTAGCGATGAGGTTTCTTCACTCCGCCGGTAGCGGGAGCGCTCTTTCGAGCAGCCTTGGTAGCGAGCTGCTTCCTGGGCGCCTTTCCACCGGTGGACTTACGAGCGGTCTGCTTGGTTCTTGCCATCTTCAACACAGTATGTAAAACACTATACAATGACAATCTGCCGATACCGGAGAATATATAGAGGAACTGAGCTGCTCTGATAGGATATGAGACCTCAGGGCGGGTTTATGTTCCTCATTGGTTATATCCCAGATTCTCAATGACTGATTGGATCATTTGAATTTGGCGCGCATTCTATGAAACGGTCACTCTGCCCGCCCGGTTTGCGCTCCTTCTCATAGGTTCTGATTTTGTTGCTTTGTCATTCATTCACAAAACACTTTTGTATTAAAAGATACCAAGAAAATAGCATATTGATTCATATTTATAAGGAACCCGTAGCTCGCTTCTCATCTTGTGTTTAACAATCCAATATCATATTATAAGGTCTTACAGTATTTAAAAAAATAATAATTTATATATAGATATATATTTGCAATGAAATGAGAAACATTGTGTTTAACAGCAAAAGTGTCAGAAAACAAAATATTCTTCACTGGAAAAAGACAAAAAAAAACATTATAGATTAAATTGAAATCAGTAAATAAAAACAATAAAAATCGAAGTGTACAGGACAGCATTATGAGGCCGAGCGGTTCTCAGTCGAGTTGCGTCTCTCGGCTGCGGTGACTCTTCAGCGGTGATCAGAGACGCTGCCGTCCGGCCGGAGAGAGATGCTTCCGCGCATTGGCAAAGAGCGAGGCTCAGACTCCACGGGGCAGGGGGGATGTATAATCAAACAGCGCCTTTGTCAGGATGGAGCGAACATTTATTTCAACCCGAAAATGTTGAACTCTATAATAACGAAACAGATGTAAGTTTAAGTGGCCAGAGCAGAATTGGTATAAAACTTTCCTCTCATTTAAAGAACACCCGAGCTTGTATTTTAGCAGTTTATTTATGTGTGTGTATGAGGGGTGAGAGGGGGTGTAATCACCCGCTTTAGCGTGGCACCTACTTTAGGTTTGATATTATCAAATATATTCAGAAAGTATTCAGCGTTTCATTTTGAACTAATTGGGCAGACAGTGAAGCAGTTTATCATTAGATATGAACAGATTCAATACTTTTACTGAAAAAGTGGGTGGCTCTTAAAAGAGCCTTTGGAGTTTTACGTGTTAAAAGCGACTTCCGAGTGATTTATTTCTTGGCTGGCTTCTCGGTTTTCTTGGGCAGCAGCACGGCCTGGATGTTGGGCAGCACTCCGCCCTGAGCGATGGTGACGCCTCCCATCAGCTTGTTGAGCTCCTCGTCGTTGCGGACAGCGAGCTGCAGGTGACGCGGGATGATTCTGGTTTTCTTGTTGTCCCGGGCGGCGTTCCCGGCCAGCTCCAGGATTTCAGCAGTCAGGTACTCGAGCACAGCGGCCAGATAGACCGGGGCTCCAGCGCCGACACGCTGGGCATAGTTTCCCTTCCGTAGCAGCCGGTGAACGCGGCCGACTGGGAACTGTAGCCCCGCCCTGGAGGAGCGAGTCTTCGCCTTAGCTCGGGTCTTCCCGCCGGTCTTTCCTCGTCCAGACATGTTTACTCTTGTTTGGAATATTACAAGAATAACTCTGCGTTTGCGCTTCTGCTCTTTTATACACACCGGCTCATTCTTGATTGGACAAAACGGTTCGATTCTTATTAGAATGTTAAGACGTCATAGTGGATTAGGGCAGGCAGTGTTTCATTTGCATGCCTGTGATTGGTTGTATCATTCCCTGCCCGCTGTGTGTAGCTTGGCGCTGTTTTGCTGCTGTTTTTCCTTTGGTTCCTGTTGCCGCTCATTTTTAAATTGAAACACAGTTGGAACAAAATGTAACAGTTTAGAACTTTTTAAAACCACACTACTTCACAGTTTTGTTCTGGTTTTTCTGTTATAATTTATTGGTTTCAGTTTACAGTTCTGTGCAAGTCAATTAACCAGAAAGCCGATATTGTTGACGGTCCCGTTTGTTTACATGGTGTAAAGGTGGTTGTATCTGCTATACCAGCTTGCCCTTAGCTACCTATCTACTTGATATAACGTCACGCTGTCAGCCACTGCCATACTAATATTTGTTGCAAACAAACTTAAATACTTACGTTTATTTAAAACAAAAAAACAAAACAATTTGAAATGTACATGTAACTTAATACATCGCCTATTATAAGATATGCCATCTCCAGCAGTTTGGGCCGGCGGTTCTGTCTGCTCTGTGACGGCTCAAACTGTGTGAAATATTCTTATTTATTATTTTATTAATAACTTTGGCACAACTTATCCTCGTAATTTGTGACGGCAGAGTACATTGAATATATTACACTCTCTCTGCATTGAAACAGTCAAGTGCGCCCCCATGTGTCTCTAATGAGAAGTACATCACGCTCTGCTGAAAAAACTGGAGAGCAACATGATGACGTCAGAATGTCGGGGGGGGGGGGTCACGTGTTTCTCTTTCATCCGCTCATCTTCCTTCATAAATATATATTTCTTTATTATGTACAAAATATGGAGTTGGAACACGTTTTAGGGAAACGTATAGTAGAGTATACAATTAATAGCTTTTGCAAAAATGAGCATATGTTAAAAAGTGAAATATGTTAATTTGTGATCTATATTTACAATATAATTTTTAACAAAAGTTCCTTATGCAAAAATGGCTGTGTGACGTTTTAAGGCGTTTCACACCCCAAAAACATACAAAATATGAGACCCCAAAATATTGAACGTTCAGCATACTGAACATTCATAACAAACCCATAAATGTTCCAATCAACCCTGAAGTTCACGTTGGGATCAATTATGCCAATAAAGAACTCATTTTGCTCATCATTCCTTTCATTCACACACTGGGAGAGGGTTGAACCTCCATTTAGTTTCTGACACCTAGCCTGGCTTGGGTGTGGAATTCAAGACTGGGGTCCACAGTCAGGACCAAACAGAGACCAAACAGAAAGTAAGTTTAAAAACAGAAAAATAAAGTCCTTTATTAACAAGATGTTCCAGGGTTCTTTTTCAACATCAAAATTCCATACTTTTTCCAGACTTGTTTTTCCTAGACTTGTGTTTTAGTTAGTTTCTACTAGTTTTTCGTTAGTTATTCACATAGGCAGGCAGACACAGAGATTTCTAGCTTTTTAATCCACAGCAGAAGTTGCTCCTGGTTTTCTAAAAGTATTTGCCAGAATCTGGAGGTGCATATCTAGCAAGACACAATGCAGGAATGCAAAAGAGAAGTAAGATACAATCTAAGAAATGTCCAATATTTGAGAACTACGTTGTATTATTTACAAAGAGAATATAAAAAAGTTGTATACTTGTGCCAAAATAGGTTACTATAATGGTACCAATAGTACACTAAAACCAGAATATTTTGGCACAAGTATACTTGCAGTATATTATTTTTTTGTAAGGGATGATATTGGCATCTGTTAAATGTTGAACACTATGGGAGGTGAAAAATAACAAAAATGAAATTATTATTATTATTATTATTATTATTATTTATTTCTTAGCAGACGCCCTTATCCAGGGCGACTTACAATCGTAAGCAAATACATTTCCAGTGTTACAGTACAAGTAATACAATAAGAGCAAGAAATACAATAACTTTTGTTCAAGCAGAGTACAAGTGTGACAAACCACAATTCAATAATACAGCAGATAATAGTGATAGTGACATCAGGATATGATTAAATAGTGATAGTTACATCAGGATATGATTAAATACAAAGTACTACAGGTTAAACACTTGGCAGATTACAGTATTCTGAAGTACAGGATTAAATGCAGTAAAATAGGGGGCAGATAAGAGCAAAATAAAGCACATTTACATGAAGGGTGATAGTGTCCCAGGATACAAACAGAGGAGTTCTACAGGTGTGTACGCATTATATATTAAAATGTGCTAGTGTGGTATATTAAACATACAAGTCAAATACTAAATACAGAACACCCTCGCTATAACAACCCTGTTTGGGTCCAGAGCCTTTTGTTCGCTATAGTGAAAGGACAATCCAAAACAAACAATGCAAGCTGCTGGAGTAAGTTAAGGAAGTCACCTTTGATAAAGGCATTAGCTAGATTATTAATAATATTAGTACTGTTTTTATTCTTTATTATTACAGTATTTGTCACTACTACCACTAATAATAATAATAATAATAATAATAATAATAATAATAATAATAATAATAATAATAATAATTGTATATCTACACTCGGCTGACGGTTTGGACCCGGGACTGTTGCTGTAAGTTACAAGCAAGCCCCGTACATTCAAATAAAATGGTAAGAAATGAAAAAAGCGATGTCAACATGCTGTTTATACACACCACAGGGGCTACAGAAAGCGCTTTTTTCAGTGTTAAGAACTATCGCATTCGATTTTTTTTTTTTTTTTTTACAAATAACGCTAACTATTTAATAAAGGTAACAACAAGATAACAAAATGTGAATCTGGGTGAGCAGAGTACAGTAGCTTGTAATTCCAGTCTGTAACTTTGTTTAAAAAAATCATAGCCTTCAACATAAATGTATATATTTTGTCTGTCGCTGTGTCCATTTATTTGCCCTTCGTTTCACTGGAGCAGACAGTCATGTGACATAGGATTGCTTGAGTTGTCATGACGTTGCTTGCGACCAAATCCTCGCGGTTTGCACAGCGGTAAAAACATACATATATATATATAAAAACGCTGTAGTGTGATTAGCCCTTAATATTTTAGCCTTATATAGATCAAATCCACAAGCAAAATACACGGCGTTTTACTTTTGACTACTGTCGAAGTCTATGTGAATAGATAGATAAATACAAAGTCAGGATGGCCGAGCGGTCTAAGGCGCTGCGTTCAGGTCGCAGTCTCCTCTGGAGGCGTGGGTTCGAATCCCACTTCTGACAAAATGTTTTTTTATTTTTCCTGTAAACATGAATTTAGAAACAATGTACCGTTGTCTAGTTTTACACCAATTTGTGTAAATATGTTTCAGTTTTAAAATGATAAACAAAGTAATACATGCAAATCAAGCGTAAAGCAGACCAACACACAAAACAACCAATTGCAACTAATTACACAATGGGCATCGCCACGGCGATACAATGTATTAGATTTCATGGCTGTTCCGATGTGTCTTCGTCGGACAACGGGACGTGTGGGCTCTGCTACATATTTTGTCTAAGTTTGCACCTTTCTAAAGCTGCATGTTTGATTCATACATTACGAGTTGATATCCTCGTTGCTTTTTACATTTCCTCTTCGATCTCTTTACATTGCCACACTGACGTTGGGAAAACACATCGCTTATAAATTCAATTTTAATGAATGAATGGATGCATTTCTAATTATGTTTATTTGATCCAAATTGAAGTTTTGCAGGCTTCTAAACATAATCGATTCATAACTTACAAAGAAAAAAACACCTGGAGAATGCGGGCATCGATCCCGCTACCTCTCGCATGCTAAGCGAGCGCTCTACCATTTGAGCTAATTCCCCTCCGGTGAGAGTCTCGCGCTCGTTTAGAATCTGGAATACTAGAATTTGACTGACAGCGTGGCGTAAAAGCACGAAGTATACCGAACGGTAAGCTGGTATAGTTCCAGCCAGCTACGACTACCTTCACATCATACGAACAAACAGGACCATCAGCAATACCTGCTTTCTTACTAATTCCCTTGTAAACCGACATTAATCCTTGCGCTACAGTAATATTTCACTTTATTTCTCATGGCGTCACATATACTTCCACTTGACAATAACCAGAATTGTTTTACCCTGTGTTTCATTGCAGGTATTATTATTATTTATTTTTTAGCAGACGCCCTTATCCAGGGCGACTTGCAATCGTAAGCAAATTTCAAGTGTTACAATTGTTGCAAGATGTCACATTATACAGATATTGCATTATTTTTACATACAATTACCCATTTATACAGTTGGGTTTTTACTGGAGCAATCTAGGTAAAGCACCTAAATAAAGCACCTTGGTACAACTGCAGTCTCCCCCACTGGGGACTGAACCCACAACCCTCCGGTCAAGAGTCCAGAGACCTAACCACTACTCCACACTGCTGCCTGAGTAGCACTACTGACACTCACCTGAGCATGGAGACCTCAGTCTGAATTATGGAACATTTGTCATTTTGTGAAGCTCTTGTTTTAATAAAACATGCCCATACAGATATGAAAAATGTTGGCCCATAGCTTTGTCCTTAAGAGCTCATTAGCTGCCTCGGTGTTGGCAGAATATGTGATACATAAAAACAACGAAACAAATGAATAATTAACTCGGGCCCGCCTTCCCCTTAAGCAAGGGCTGAAAAATGATTCAATTGTTGATTAATGGGTAGATTTTTCTATTCAGAAAGACAACGAGGTGGGAGGGTAGTTTGGGTTATCTCCTTACATATCTGTATATACTGTATATTTAAAAATGACTAAGATACTCTGTTCCAGGTTGACAGTGACAGATGAGACTTGTGTAATTGCAGTGTGAAGCTGTGGGATTGAGTGACAAAGAAACAGGTTATGTGAAGGAGTCCATCAGTCACTCTGCCAAAAAAACCCAACATATTTAAAGTGCTTGTAGCTGATAAATAATTTAATAAACCTTACTGGTTGTGTATTAGCTATTCTTTACAATTGCATCCCTTGGTTATTGCACACAGGGTGGTTGGTCAATTCCTGTTAAGCCATTTCTAATTCCTTTTTCAAATCAATTCCCAATTGCAATTCCAAGTCCCTTTTAATCAATTCTAACATAGCATTGTGTGGCAGGATGGCTTGCAGTGGTGAGGTGTGGTGACGTCACGGACCAGGAAGTAAAAGAACCTAAATAGTGGAGGGGCAGGTGAAGCTGAATGCAACAGCGTTCAGCTGATTTTATTAAATAAATAAACATAACAAAAGATTTAAACAAACAACACAAAACAAAAGGGCACGTTGGCCAAACAAATAAGCGTGCTAGTTTTAGCACCCGCACAATGCTTAGCAGTTGTTTCTCTTATTCACCTCGCTCTCTCCGCTCCCCGTACTCTCCTCTGTACACTCTTCCCGCAGCACGGACAGCTGCAGGTTCTTATACTCTGGCTGAGGGGTTAACTAGCTGTTAATTATTTTGTTACCCCTTGGCCACAGTCTGCACGCGTTTGGTAAGGATGCATGACTGTCAGCTAGTTAAATAATCAGTAGCTGATCAGCCACGCATCCTCACGAGGTTTTTAAATTATAAATAACAAATAACAAAATCGGCTTTCGCCGTAATAAACAAATCATAATAAATATGCCACAATTAATCAAAATTGCAAGTAGCAGATCAAATTAGCTTCTCAAGGTGGCAATCAGTTAGTTTAATTTAATTCACTGCTTGTTAGTCATTTAAATTGTCTTCCAATGAAAGCAGTTTCACAATCACAACAACTGGTATTTCTTTTAAAATGTCACTTCGAATTGCTTCGAAGGAATAGGGTATCGAATTTAAAATGGATTTGGAAATGGAATTGGATTTGACCCTAACCCTGCACCCAGCAGAACAAGGCATCCCCTCGTTTGACCTTGTCTGCTTAATTATTGAGTCCCAATCATAAGAACATAGGAAAGTTTACAAACGAGAGGAGGCCATTCAGCCCATCTTGCTCGTTTGGTTGTTAGTAGCTTATTGATCCCAGAATCTCATCAAGCAGCTTCTTGAAGGATCCCAGGGTGTCAGCTTCAACAACATTACTGGGGAGTTGGTTCCAAACCCTCACAATTCTCTGTGGAAAAAAGTGCCTCCTATTTTCTGTCTGAATGCCCCTTTATCTAATCTCCATTTGTGACCCCCTGGTCCTTGTTTCTTTTTTCATGTCAAAAAAGTCCACTGGGTCAACATTGTCAATACATTTTAGAATTCTGAATGCTTGAATCAGATCGCCACATAGTCTTCTTTGTTCAAGACTGAATAGATTCAATTATTTTAGTCTAGTCTGCATACCTTTTAAACCTGGGATAATTCTGGTTGTGATTCTTTGCACTCTTTCTAGAGCAGCAATATCCTTTTTGTAACGAGGTGACCAGAACTGAACATGACTGTGTGGGGGATTGCTTCTCAGAAACTTGGCTTGGTATTTTGTTGAAATTACCTACCAGATGGTTTTAGCTGCACACACAGCTCTTCCTCCATCCTTGAAGGTTTCTGGCAACATTCACCCATCTTAGTGGATTGCCAACACGAGGGAGGTATGATTGCCTTTGGTATTTTTTTTATATATCTAGAAGCAAAACCAATAAAAAAAACTCCTTTGTTTTCTTTTGTTTGTGTTTTATTTGTACACCTATAAAACACATATCCAGGCTTGGCAGTTAAGAGCCCTGTGCAATATTTCAATGTGACACATTTGGCACACTTCAATATTGGATGCACAGTAAAGTATTTGTGCCACTTGTCCTCGCAATACATATGTGTTGGATACAGCACAACATGCTGCTTTCGTTTTTAGCAGCAGTTTTTTTTCAACTCACTGAAAAGCAGTTTTCAGAGTATCACACTTTCCGGAAAAGTCGCTCCCACCAAACACATCCAGGTTGACCGATCCAAAAAGACTCATACCAGAAATTGCTGCAAAAGGTGCTTCTACCAAGTACTGACTTAAGGGGCTGAATACTTATGCAACCAGTAAATTTCATTTTGTACATTTTCTTTGCAAGTTTTGCTGACATTTAACCTCCTCCTCATATAACAGTGTTCAGTTTAACCACTGCAGCTTTGAATAAAAAAAAAGTTTGTTTGAAAAAATGTGCATACATTATTTGTAATTCAACAAAATGTGAAAACTGCAGGGGGGTGAATACTTCTGCAAACCAATGTGTATATATATATATATATATATATATATATATATATATATATATATATATATATATATATATAGACACACATACACACTATTCTTTCAGAAAATTGAATTTCCACAGGGAACTGCATATTACACAGCAGTGGGTACATTTTGTGGAAATCGCGGCAATCCAATTCTTATCTATGGTAATAACAGGGTGTCCAAGATCAGGGTCTATTCAAGTTACAGTGTAAAATGTGATAGAATTGCAGGATAGGTGAGCTTTAAATAAACATCAACACAGAGAACAACTTCATTGCCAGACACATATTCAAAATGTGAAGAAAACAAATGTGTGTCACTCAAAGAATAGGAGCAACAAAACAATAACTGCTATGGTTCAAACTTCATGTCTAGGAAGCTTCTGACTTGACATTGCCTTGAATAGGCGTTGTGCTTGAATTAGACCACATCAACACGTTATGTATTTAAACAGCACACTGGGTGGGAAAACAGGTCTACCGGCTTTGCAAAGCCAAGTTTCCTGGCTCAGTTCCAAGTCACGCTAGTCATACACATTCACATTAAATGATTCATGTGTAATAAGCAGTTACGGAATGAGTTTTATATGTTTTTAATTGCCTCAGATGACAGGAATATTTGCATTTAATAACAGTTAAACAGCAACAGCAACCCACAAACACATAGTGTACATACCGAAGTCAAAACAACACCTGTCTGTAGCTAACAACATACATCCTATTGTTATAATACAAGTGCAAGATCATCAGAAGCAAGGGCTGCAAACAGATATCTTTAACCTGGTGCAGTACCAGAGATCATTTTTAAAAATGCAGATCAAATTAGCTTCTCAAGGTGGCAATCAGTTATTTAATTTAATTCACTGTTTGTTACACAATTAAATGGTCTTCCAATGAAAGCAGTTTCACAATCACAACACTTGGTATTCTTTTAAAATGTCACTTCCAATTGCTTCGAAGGAATTGGGTGTCGAATTTAAAATGGATTTGGAAATGGAATTGGATTTGACCCTAACCCTGCACCCAGCAGAACAAGGCGTCCCCTCGTTTGACCTTGTCTGCTTAATTATTGAGTCAATGGCAACCTGACAGTGTGAATTGAATATAGAGACTGTCATCATCAAAAAACACGTTTTATCCGAGATTATTTCTCTTACATTTCTTTTATCCGTTTGATATAAAAAAATCATTTTAATTTCACTGCCTCATTTTCGCTTTGCTGAGACGGCGCGTTTCTATGGAAACAAGCAGTGAATTGTGGGATTGCTATCCTGGGCAGGAGATGAACCGATTGGCTCTTCAATCATTTAACTGTCAACCCTTAACCCTTTCAAGCATGCAATATTGAAAATAGATGGAAAGAAAGTTTTGGTCACTTAATAAATATATTTTTCAATGACATTTTTTTCAACTGTTTTCCATTGCTTATATGGGGGGGTGAAAATCTCATTATTATTATTATTATTATTATTATTATTATTATTATTATTATTATTTATTTCTTAGCAGATTTGCAGTTGTAAACAAAAATACATTTTTAGTAGCAGTTTTTTTTCAACTCACTGAAAAGCAGTTTTCAGAGTATCACACTTTCCGAAAAAGTCGCTTCCACCAAACACATCCAGGTTGGCCGATCCAAAAAGACTCATAGCAGAAATTGCTGCAAAAGGTGCTTCTACCAAGTACTGACTTAAGGGGCTGAATACTTATGCAACCAGTAAATTTCATTTTGTTTGAAAAAATGTGCATACATTATTTGTAATTCAACAAAATGTGAAAACTTTGCAGGAGGGTGAATTCTTCTGCAAACCACTGTATACAGTGCCTTGCGAAAGTATTCGGCCCCCTTGAACTTTGCGACCTTTTGCCACATTTCAGGCTTCAAACATAAAGATATGAAACTGTAATTTTTTGTGAAGAATCAACAACAAGTGGGACACAATCATGAAGTGGAACGAAATTTATTGGATATTTCAAACTTTTTTAACAAATAAAAAACTGAAAAATTGGGCGTGCAAAATTATTCAGCCCCCTTAAGTTAATACTTTGTAGCGCCACCTTTTGCTGCGATTACAGCTGTAAGTCGCTTGGGGTATGTCTCTATCAGTTTTGCACATCGAGAGACTGAAATTTTTGCCCATTCCTCCTTGCAAAACAGCTCGAGCTCAGTGAGGTTGGATGGAGAGCATTTGTGAACAGCAGTTTTCAGTTCTTTCCACAGATTCTCGATTGGATTCAGGTCTGGACTTTGACTTGGCCATTCTAAAACCTGGATATGTTTATTTGTGAACCATTCCATTGTAGATTTTGCTTTATGTTTTGGATCATTGTCTTGTTGGAAGACAAATCTCCGTCCCAGTCTCAGGTCTTTTGCAGACTCCATCAGGTTTTCTTCCAGAATGGTCCTGTATTGGGCTCCATCCATCTTCCCATCAATTTTAACCATCTTCCCTGTCCCTGCTGAAGAAAAGCAGGCCCAAACCATGATGCTGCCACCACCATGTTTGACAGTGGGGATGGTGTGTTCAGGGTGATGAGCTGTGTTGCTTTTACGCCAAACATAACGTTTTGCATTGTTGCCAAAAAGTTCGATTTTGGTTTCATCTGACCAGAGCACCTTCTTCCACATGTTTGGTGTGTCTCCCAGGTGGCTTGTGGCAAACTGTAAACGACACTTTTTATGGATATCTTTAAGAAATGGCTTTCTTCTTGCCACTCTTCCATAAAGGCCAGATTTGTGCAGTATATATGTGATTGTTGTCCTATGGACAGAGTCTCCCACCTCAGCTGTAGATCTCTGCAGTTCATCCAGAGTGATCATGGGCCTCTTGGCTGCATCTCTGATCAGTCTTCTCCTTGTATGAGCTGAAAGTTTAGAGGGACGGCCAGGTCTTGGTAGATTTGCAGTGGTCTGATACTCCTTCCATTTCAATATTATCGCTTGCACAGTGCTCCTTGGGATGTTTAAAGCTTGGGAAATCTTTTTGTATCCAAATCCGGCTTTAAACTTCTCCACAACAGTATCTCGGACCTGCCTGGTGTGTTCCTTGTTCTTCATGATGCTCTCTGCGCTTTAAACGGACCTCTGAGACTATCACAGTGCAGGTGCATTTATACGGAGACTTGATTACACACAGGTGGATTCTATTTATCATCATTAGTCATTTAGGTCAACATTGGATCATTCAGAGATCCTCACTGAACTTCTGGAGAGAGTTTGCTGCACTGAAAGTAAAGGGGCTGAATAATTTTGCACGCCCAATTTTTCAGTTTTTTATCTGTTAAAAAAGTTTGAAATATCCAATAAATTTCGTTCCACTTCATGATTGTGTCCCACTTGTTGTTGATTCTTCACAAAAAATTACAGTTTCATATCTTTATGTTTGAAGCCTGAAATGTGGCAAAAGGTCGCAAAGTTCAAGGGGGCCGAATACTTTCGCAAGGCACTGTATATATATATATATTGAATTTCCACAGGGAACTGCATATTACACGACAGTGGGTACATTTTGTGAAAATTGCGGCAATCCAATTCTTATCTATGGTAACAACAGGGTGTCCAAGATCAGGGTCTATTCAAGTTACAATGTAAAATGTGATAGAATTGCAGGATAGGTGAGCTTTAAATAAACATCACCACTCACCACAGCGAACAACTTCATTGCCAGACACATATTCAAAATGTGAAGAAAACAAATGTGTGTCACTCAAAGAATAGGAGCAACAAAACAATAACTGCTATGGTTCAAACTTCATGTCTAGGAAGCTTCTGACTTGACATTGCCTTGAATAGGCGTTGTGCTTGAATTAGACCACATCAACACGTTATGTATTTAAACAGCACACTGGGTGGGAAAACAGGTCTACCGGCTTTGCAAAGCCAAGTTTCCTGGCTCAGTTCCAAGTCACGCTACTCAGACCCATCCATATTAAATTATTCTTGTGTAATAGGCAGTTACAGAATGCAGTTAGATATGTTTTTGATTGCCTCTGATGACAGGAAAATAGGCACTTAATAATAGTAAGAGCAACAGCAACCCACAAACACATAGTGTACATACCGAAGTCAAAACATCACCTGTCTGTAGCTAACAACATACTTCCTATTGTTATAATACAAGTGCAAGATCATCAGAAGCAAGGGCTGCAAACAGATCTTTAACCTGGTGCAGTACCAGAGATCATTTTTAAAAATGAAAATACAGAAGCACTTCACATTAAAGGCCTCATTAATGAAGTGGTGTGTGACAGAAATAGAAATGAGTTTTGGTTGTAAATCTCCTTCCAGGGGGCTCCCGAGTGGCGCATCCAGTAAAAGCACTCGCTAGAGTGCAGGATTCGCTCTATAGCCTGGACGTCGCGAGTTCGAGTCCAGGCTATACCACAGCCGACCGTGGACGGGACCTTCCAGGGGGCGGCGCTCAATTGGCCGAGCATCGCCCGGGGAGGGAGGGTTAGGTCGGCCAGAGTGCCCTCGGCTCACCGCGCACCAGCGACCCCTGTAGTCTGGCCGGGCGCCTGCGGGATTGCCTGTAAGCCCCCCGAGAGATGCGTTGTCCTCCGACGCTGTAGCTCTGAGGCGGCTTCACGGTGAGTTTGCAGTGTGTAAAGAAGCGGGTGGCTGACGGCACACGCTTCGGAGGACAGCGTGTGTTCATCTTCGCCCCTCCCGAGTCAGCGCAGGGGTGGTAGCGGTGAGCTGAGCCTAAAAAATAATTGGGCATTTCAAATTGGGGAGAAAATAATAAATACTAATTGTCAACGACTAAATAAAAAAAAAAAATCTCCTTCCCGACCTGTGAGGGCACTGCAGCGAAAGTAGAGTTATTTGGATGGGCTGGCCTGACAGTTCTTTCCCCGGGCTGGGAAGTCGGTCAGTCTGGAAGAAGGCAAGACTCCGTTGCAGGAACGTATTGACCCAGAAGGGACACGACGTAGCAGCTGCAGACAGTAGAGACAGCTGCAGTCGTTTACCAAGCGGTCATGCGTGACAGCATAAAGGGGACTGAGAATCACAATCTACTCCTTCGCTTGGTTTTTTAGAAACAAGAAACTGGAAAGACCGGGAGAAGCCTAAAAATCAGAAAAAGGATTTGTGAGTATTTTGTTTGTTTAGTTGCTGTTAGTAATTGTCTTTTGTTTTTGTTAATCACTAGATGGCTAACACGTCTCCGGAGCTATCACCTTGGGTCAGCAGTACCCGGAACAACACTCCACCACAGTCACTGTATAATTGTTATCACCCACCACGAGCACTACTGCACGCACCCAGACTGGTGACCGTGTATTGTATTATTGTGTGGCGGATAACGTGTGTTTATTATTTGGACTGCAATCCATGTATTATTGTTTCTTTCGTGCTTTACACATTGGTGTGTATTGACGGAGGTTTATTGTTTGGTCGCCAGACCAGGAGTTATAAACAAAAGACCCCCTTTTCCAAAACGGATTATAGTTTCCTGCTGTGTGATTATTTCTGCACAGCATCACCTCTGCACCTGTTTCCAATCAGCAGCTACTTTGTCACCTTGATGCATTAAAAAAAACAAACGATTGCAATGCAAACAGTGTGCCTCCTATTAATTAAAGACATTGGAATTTCAAGCCACTCCTAGGTGCAGACATTAAAAGCATTTTACATAAGGGATTATTATTATTTGGCAGACACCTTTATCCATGGAAATTTACAGAGACTATGCATCAGCTGCAGACGAAGCATAAGCAGGTTAAGTGACTTGCTCAGGTTCACACAGTGAGTAAACGAGTGAGCTAGGATTTGAACCAGTGACCTTCTGATTATAAGCCCTTTTTTCAACCACTGGACCACACCGCCTCCTGAAGGTAGTGTTGTAATGGAACAACTTGTAGCTTGCTTGGGAATTGTCAGAAACATGTACATAGGAACATAAGAAGAACATAAGAAAGGTTACAAACGAGAGGAGGCCACTTGGCCCATCTTGCTCGTTTGGTCGTTAGTAGCTTATTGATCCCAGAATCTCATCAAGCAGCTTCTAGAAGGATCCCAGGGTGTCAGCTTCAACAACATTACTGGGGAGTTGATTCCACACTCCCATGGTTCTCTGTGTAAAAAAGTGCATCTTGTTTTCTTTTCTGAATGCCCCT
This sequence comes from Acipenser ruthenus, assembly GCF_902713425.1. Taxonomy (NCBI): domain Eukaryota; kingdom Metazoa; phylum Chordata; class Actinopteri; order Acipenseriformes; family Acipenseridae; genus Acipenser; species Acipenser ruthenus. The sequence goes on along the minus strand of NC_081242.1, from coordinate 7,772,545 downwards.
TTATCTAATCTCCACTTGTGAGCCCTGGTCCTTGTTTCTTTTTTCAGGTCAAAAAAGAACATAAGAACATAAGAAAGTTTACAAACGAGAGGAGGCCATTCAGCCCCTCTTGCTCATTTGGTTGTTAGTAGCTTATTGATCCCAGAATCTCATCAAGCAGCTTCCTGAAGGATTCCAGGATGCCAGCTTCAACAACATTACTGGGGAGTTGGTTCCAGACCCTCACAATTCTCTGTGTAAAAACATTTTCTGTCTGAATGCCCCTTTATCTAATCTCCATTTGTGACCCCTGGTCCTTGTTTCTTTTTTCAGGTCAAAAAAGTCCCCCGGGTCGACATTGTCAATACCTTTTTAGGATTTTGAATGTTTGAATCAGATCGCCACGTAGTCTTCTTTGTTCAAGACTGAATAGATTCAATTCTTTTAGCTTGTAGCATATGACATGCCTTTTAAAATCGGTATACAGTATATCATTTTTGTAACGAGGTGACCAGAACAGAACACAGTATTCTAGATGAGGTCTTACTAATGCATTGTAAAGTTTTAACATTACTCCCTTGATTTAAATTCAACACTTTCCACAATATATCCGAGCATCTTGTTGGCCTTTTTTATAACTTCCCAACATTGTCTAGATGAAGACATTTCTAAGTCAACATAAACACCTATCATAGATTCCTTCTTCAATTTTAGTATCTCAAATATGTTATTTGTAATTAGGGCTTCTGTTTTTCGGGTTTTATTGATTGTATTTTTCAGTGCTTATTTTGAGCTATTTTTGAGTTTATGTAAATCTTTTTTTCAGGGCTTTCGTTTTTGATATACTGTATGAAATTTGTGTTTTCAGTCACTTTCCAAAATACTTGAGCTTTTTTTTGTTTGTTTGTCAAAATATGTATAGTAACTGGACAGTACTTGCACACTTAAGTTGTACCTTCTTTCCTTTGCTGTCTTCCACAATGAAATTCCTATGATCACAGGCACATTCTTCTGGGGTTTTTGTGTGTAGGCATTTCTGTACATTTCGCCACAATTCTATTTTAAATCCTCTGTATTTTAACTGTAATACAGCTTGAAATCCCGCTAACAAGCCTCCATCCTGATTGTAATCTCGTTTTAAATCTCGCAACCGGAGTCTCCAATAGAAATGTAGGAATGTGCTGTCACTCAGTAGCTGGGGTATTCAGAACGAATCAGTGATGGATGCAAGTCAGGAAGGCGGGACATTGCCCAGCAGCACTGGGAAATGTATTTATTATTACTTTTGTAGTAGGTTTTATTTTTAATGGGAAAAGGGTAAAGTAAGTGTGAATAGATGAACCATTTCCACAGTTTTTTTGGTGTTTTCTGGTGTTTATTGACTATCCACCGATTTCATTTTTGTTTGTATCGGGGGTGTTTTATCAGGTTTTATCAGTTAAAACCGAAAATCAGAAGCCCTATTTATAATGCACATTTTTATTGCCTGCTTGCAGTACCTTACACTTTTCTCTATTTGACGTGTGTCTGCCCAGTTCTGAATGCTGTCTATATCATTTTGAATGACCTTTGCTGCTGCATCAGTGTTTGCCACTCCTCCTATTTTTGTGTCATCTGCAAAATTAACAAGTTTGCTTGCTATACTAGAATCTAGGACCTAATACTGATCCCTGTGGTGCTCCACGGGTTACCACGCTCCATTTTGTGGTTTCTCCTCTGATCAGTACTTTCTGTTTTCTACATGTTAACCATTCCCTAATCCATGTGCATGCATTTCCTTGAATCCCTACTGCGTTCAGTTTGAGAATTAAGCTTGTATGCAGGACTTTGTCAAAAGATTTCTGGAAATATAAATACAACGTCATATGCCAACGTCAACAGTCCAGTACTAGTGGGAGGAGAGTCAGTGAACACTGTAGCAAACAACATCGAGAGTAGCAACTTCCCAGACTGTAATATTATTAAGATTATTAAGACAGGACTAAATGTCTTATGAAAAAGACATTGCTGGATTTTGTCAGGTGGAAAATAAGGAAAGTCATACGTACAGTATTTCCTGAAAGTACTCATGACTTCAAGGCAATGTTGCATTTTACTCACCCAAAATACTACTAGTGTCAAAATTGGAGAGTACATTAATCAATGACCCCAAACCTTATCTGGAGCACAGCTTGTAGCTAACAAAATCCCCTCCTCAAAAAACCTACCCTCGACCCCACCTGCCTCCAGAGCTACCGTCCTGTCTCCCTCCTACCCTTCCTCTCCAAAACCCTCGAGCGGACTGTACACCGCCAGCTCTCTGCTTTCCTGTCCAACCACTCTCTGCTTGACCCTCTCCAATCTGGCTTCCGCTCTGCTCACTCCACTGAAACTGCCCTCCTGTCTGTCACCAACTCACTTAAGTGTGCCCGAGCTGCCTCTCTCTCCTCTGTCCTAATTCTCCTCGACCTCTCTGCTGCCTTTGACACTGTTGATCACTCTATTCTACTATCATCTCTCGCTGACCTGGGGATCTCTGGCACTGCTCTGGCCTGGTTCTCCTCCTACCTCTCCAACCGCACTTACCAGGTAACCTGGCGTGGAGCAACCTCCACACCTCACCCTCTCTTAACTGGAGTCCCCCAAGGGTCAGTCTTGGGTCCTCTCCTGTTCTCTCTCTACACCCGCTCCCTGGGCCCCCTCATCGCATCCTATGGTTTCTCATACCATTTCTATGCTGATGATGCTCAGATTTTCCTCTCCTTCCCCACCTCTGACTCCACCATCTCCTCCCGTATCTCTACCTGTCTGTCTGCTATTTCCTCCTGGATGCACTCGCATCACCTCAAACTCAACCTCTCTAAATCTGACCTCCTTTTCTTTCCCTCCTCCTCCCCCTCCTCTGATCTCTCTATCTCTGTTCCTCTGGAATCTACCACACTCTCTCCCTCTTCCTCAGCTGAGAACCTTGGAGTCACCCTGGACCCCTGCCTCTCTTATTCCCAGCACATCTCCACTCTGGCACGCACTTGCAGATTCTTCCTGAGCAACATCCGAAGAATCCGACCCTTCCTCACCAACTATGCTACCCAGCTCCTGGTCCAGGCCCTGGTACTCTCCCGCCTAGACTACTGCAACTCCCTCCTGGCTGGCCTCCCTGCGTCCGCCACCCGTCCGCTCCAGCTCATCCAGAACTCTGCTGCTCGCCTGGTGTTCTCTCTACCTCGCTTCGCCCACACTACTCCACTACTCCGCTCGCTCCACTGGCTCCCGATCACCGCTCGCATCCAGTTCAAGACTCTTGTACTAGCCTACAGATGCCTTGATCAGACTGCACCCAGCTACCTCCAGACCCTCATCTCTCCCTACACCCCCACTCGACCTCTCCGCTCCGCCTGCACTAGAAGACTGGCTCTACCTCCGCTACGCTCCCCTGCCTCCCGAGCCCGCTCCTTCTCCACCCTTGCTCCGCAGTGATGGAACGACCTTCCTACAGATGTCAGGACTGCCCAGTCCCTGACCACATTCCAGCGCCTCCTTAAGACTCACCTCTTCAAACAGCACCTGTAGAACTCCTCTGTTGTATCCTGGGACACTATCTCCCTTCATTTAAATATGCTTTATTTTGCTCTTATCTGCCCCCTATTTTACTGCATTTAATCCTGTACCTCAGAATATTGTAATCTGCCAAGTGTTTAATCTGTAGTATTTTGTACTTAATCATATCCTGATGTAACTATCACTATTTAATCATATCCTGATGTAACTTTCACTATTATCTGCTGTATTATTGAATTGTGGTTTGTCACACTTGAGAATTATTGTATTTCTTGTTCTTATTGTATGACTTATATTGTAACACTTGAATGTATTTGTATTTGCTTGCGATTGTAAATCGCCCTGGATAAGGGCGTCTGCTAATAAATAAATAATAATAATAATAACAAAATGATTTCATGCAAAACCGTCAGGACTGTTTCTCCTCAGTGCGCCACAGCGGTCACTACTGGTCAGGTGCCTGGTGAGCTCAGAGCAGACACCTGCAGGGTTGGCCTTGATCCTCTAGGGGGCGGTAGCTCACTGACAGCTGGAAGCTGGCTTGGTCATGGGATTGGAGGATGCCCACTAAACCTTCTAACAAGGGACGAGTCTAGACGGGCCAAATGACCTTTTCTCTTTCTTAAACTTTTCTTATGTTCTCACAAAAATACATTATTTTTTAATCATTTAACGTTTTGTGTCCATCCCAAAATAAAACCTTTTAGTTGTGTCATGAATGACATTAGTAGAGTCACGCGATAAATGCGTAACGGAGGCAGCACCTGTGTTGAAAACTGGAAGAAAGTGGGAGGCAAAGAAAGCTGTGGAATATGCAAAGGCTGCCCTTCGAATTGGTGATATCATGGGGCAAGCTCAGCATGGAAGAGGGGGTCTTGGTTCACAGTTCAGCTCCTCCTACATGGCACAAGGCAGCCCCAGCTCAAAGGAGGAAGCTGGTAGTCAACGAGGTGCAAAAGCAGGAGGAGAGGATGAGGTGTATAAAGGCCATTTCCCAGGCCAAGCAGGGAGAATGGATGAGATGGGAGAGTGTGGAACAACGCAAGATTGGCTGGCAAGACCTATGGTCAATGGAACAGAGCAGGATCAGTTTCCTCATCAGGTCAACATATGATGTTCTCCCATCACCACAGAACCTAAACCTCTGGGTAGGAGAGGATCCCTCATGTCCTTTGTGTTCATCACCTGCAACATTAAGGCACATTTTGACAGGATGTAAGGTGGCTCTTAGCCAAGGACGGTTTACTTGGCGCCATGACCAGGTGCTGCGATGTTTGGCTTTAGCATTGGAAGACAAGCGTAACATGACCAATAAGTTGCCATCTGTTCCATCAAAACATTACACCCAAAAGACAACATTCCTCCGCCCAGGAGAGCAACCACCAAGAAAAGGTGTTAAAACCAATCCTCGCCCAGGACAACTGGAAGCTGCTAGAGACTGGAAAATGCCGGCAGATGTTGGTCAACGGCTTATTTTTCCACCTGAGATTGCCACCACTAACCTTCGACCAGATATTGTCTTTTGGTCTGGATCAGCACGCCTTGTTCACCTGGTAGAGTTAACAGTGCCATGGGAGGATGCTGTAGATGAGGCGTATGAGAGGAAGAAACTGCGGTATGCTCAACTAGCCACTGAAGCGGAACAGCGAGGATGGAGAGTTCGGGTTTACCCAGTGGAAGTGGGTTGTCGAGGATTTGTGGCACACTCTACAACCCGGTTTCTCAGAAACGTCGGATTCAGTGGCCAAGAGTTGCGTCGCACAGTGAAGAACTTATCTGAAGCAGCAGAGGAGCAGCAACTGGCTGCGGTTGAGATGGAAAGATTCTGGCTGGGGATCTCAAGCACAATAGAAAGAAAGAAACGCTGATGTACAGGTAAGTAAGCTGGGCTGAGTTGAGTGGGGGACGGAGGGGGGTGATGCTGGGACGCCAGAATCACCGCCGAGCCCTCTTGAGGTGTCGTGGACTAGTCGACGAAACACTGAGGATGGAAGGTGCCCACTTGAAAACCCCAGAGATGTACCCTACTTAGCTCAATCCAGACGGTTGTCATGCTGATGCGCTGGGGAGACCGCACTGTGGTTGATCCCCGGAGCCAGCATCGCAGCCGTTGTGTGTGCTGATGCGCCAGGGAGGCAAAATAAGCTGATCCCTGGAGCCAGCATTACACTTCAGCCATTAACACCAGACAGAAGGATATCTACATCATCATATGGAAGGAAACGTAAATGGATGGAGACACATATGGATCACATTAGTTTACTGTAAAGCTACGTCTTAGTTGGTGCTTATCTTGGCGAGAGCCGAGTTCAAATCAGCATGAAGTTTTAACATGTACTCTCGTGTAATGGAAATCATATATATATATATATATATATATATATATATATATATATATATATATATATATATATATATATATATACACGTGCCTTATTCAGACCCCTGACCAATTCTCTCATATTACATATTATTTTTTAATCATTTAACCTTTTATATATATATATATATATATATATATATATATATATATATATATATACAGTATATATATAGGCGCTGGGTTTATATATTTTTTGGTGGTGCCCAGTCAGAGTCCAGCCCCTATACTTGCAGCCCGATAAAAAAAAAAAAAATTATATGGATAGATTGGAAACAGTAAAATGTTTAACTATTTCTCTGTATTGCATAAAACCACTACCGTAAGAAAAACATATTGTGGTTGTACTCAATTATCTATTTTATTATATATTATTGCTTTCGTATACCATACACTCTCTCCCTCTTCCTCTGCTAAGTACCCCTGAGTCACCCTGGACCCCTGCCTCTCTTATTCCCAGCACATCTCCACTCTGGCACGCACTTGCCAATTCTTCCTGAGCAACATCCGAAGAATCCGACCCTTCCTCACCAACTACGTCACCCAGATCCTGGTCCAGGCCTTGGTACTCTCCCGCCTAGACTACTGCAACTCCCTCCTGGCTGGCCTCCCTGCGTCTGCCACCCGTCCGCTCTAGCTCATCCAGAACTCCGCTGCCCGCCTGGTGTTCTCTCTGTCTCGCTTCTCCCACGCAACTTCACTACTCCGCTCACTCCACTGGCTCCCGATCACCGCTCGCATCCAGTTCAAGACCCTTGTACTAGCCTACAGATGCCTTGACCAGACTGTACCCAGCTACCTCCAGACCCTCATCTCTCCCTACACCCCCACTCGACCTCTCCGCTCCGCCTGCACTAGAAGACTGGCTCTACCTCCTCTACACTCCCCTGCCTCCAGAGCCCGCTCCTTCTCCACCCTCGCTCCGCAGTGGTGGAATGACTTTGCCACAGATGTCAGGACTGCCCAGTCCCTGACCACATTCTGGCGCATCCTTAAGGCTCACCTCTTCAGACAGCACCTGTAGAACTCCTCTGTTTTACCCCTGGGACACTTATCACCCTTCATTTAAATGTGCTTTATTCTGCTCTTATCTGCCCCCTATTTTACTGCATTTAATCCTGTACTTCAGAGTACTGTAATCTGCCAAGTGTTTAATCTGTAGTATTTTGTATTTAATCATATCCTGATGTAACTATCACTAACACTGTTATCTGCTGTATTATTGAATTGTATTTTGTCACACTTGTACTTGCTTGAACCAAAGTCATTGTATTTAACTTGCTCTTAATTGTATTATTACTTGTACTGTGATACTTGAAATGTATTTGCTTACGATTGTAAGTCGCCCTGGATAAGGGTGTCTTCTAAGAAATAAATAATAATAATAATAATAATAATAATAATAATAATAATAATAATAATAATAATAATAATAATAATACTGAGTTGGAGTACGTTGTCCTATACAATGGTATAATATTAGAGGATAAACGACAAAGCTCAGCTGAATACAGTAACAACCAAGTGCTGATGGATCCATAACCCACAAAAGCAAATACTTCCTAAAATTATATTTAAAAAAGTAGCTCCTACTTTTGCGATGTTCTAATTGTTTCCAAGTAAACTGATAATGTTCTCTGTGTTGCTGCTCTGACCACACAAACACTGTGTTTAACTTGAAATAATTAAACCAACTGTGCTCTAAATTGCTTCATTAGACTAATAATTAGGAAGATAGGATGCCGAAAAAGTTCCACAACTTTTTTTGCACATCAACCTGCAAATTTACAGATTCCTTCAAACAAGAACAGGTTACCAGCCCAGAGTATGTGTATAAAAGCAGCTGCTCTCTCTCTCCACCCATTTCACCTGGATCTGTCTCTGTAGAACACCATGAAGGTCGTGTTGGGCATCCTGGTTCTTCTCCACTGCGCAGCACAGGGTATCACATACATTATATTCTTCCATTGTATTTGAATTGACCCCAATCAATGGGTTTTCTTGTTTTTTGTTATTTTTTACAGGGTGGATTTTCATAAATAAAAACTAGCATACTGTAAAACTTGAAATAACTGCCGGGTCTCAAATAATCACCTGTCTCTAATATCTGGTCTGCTGGCAAATACTGTAAGTAAACACTGGTGGTGTTTAATTGAAGTTTTATGGTACGCACTTGGAATAAAGTAAAGACAGGTGGAGACTTGTTTTATGTATTTGTTTTTCAGATATAAAGCTGTTTGAATGTATTGTTTTCGCAATTGATGTTTCTTAACACATCCAGATAATGTCTAATCAGAGTCTTAGTACTACTAACTTCAAAATCTGTTTTAAAAAAACACTTAGAAATAAAGGAAAGCTTGTCAGTTCAATGGCAAACATGTCAACTAGAAAAGTCTTTTTATCGTCTTCAAGTGAAGTCGTTGATATTTTTTACTCCAAAGTCTAAGCTACTTCATCTTTCTGAAAAGGTAAGACCAACCTTTCATATATTGTATTGTATTACATTGTTATATGCTGCTGCTTCTTGTAATTGATCTTCCTTAACCTATCCAGATAATGGTCAAATTGTCTAACAGCACCCAATCTTAACACTGCCAACTTTACATGTAACCTGCTGGTTTATTTTTTGCTAGCCTTGTTTAATTCTTGACAACCTTACTAAAGGTAGAGGTCTGTGATTGAGACATGTTTTGTTTTAGGAAGGCGCGATTAAGATCCACCTCTCTTTTGACCCCAATAGGTTTTGGAATATGCAAAGTGTACAGCATATTTGTTTTGCTACATTAAATCTATTTTAGATCACAGTTTTGATACAGTATAGTAAATGATGTCTTTATATTATAAAGTGACAAGTGGAAGATGGAATTGTGGTGCTATGCTCCAGTTTAGAAAATAAAAACGAATCAGTCACTCTAACGTCAATAATATTGGTATATGTCGATCATTATAAAAAACAAAAATAAAATGAAACTTTTTTAGATGTACTGTTAATGTACAAAAGCCATTTGTTGGCACAATTTCCTCAGGAACATGACATTTAGAGTTGAGTAAAACGCTTAACCCTGTTTGGAAGGTTACAGTACTATTACTAGCCTTCCAGTTTCCTGTGCATTTAGCGTTGGAATCTGTGAGTGTCTTAAAGGTGTTTTGACATTCCTGATACACTATTGTCTGACTCTCAAGCAGTTCTTTGGTCAAACCCAGTTTTTGGCGACTAAATTAAGACTCTGATGAACATATTGAGCAAGATCAAGTATACCGACCCTTATAAAAGTTTCCCATAGTAGAAGCACAGCAAAGCGTAGTGAAAGAATGGTAAAGCACAGGTATGCATTGCAAAGCCAAGCGAAGTATGGTAAAGCATATTAAAAAGGCATGGTAAATGTATTGTATAACTATAGGAAAACTGCTAAATTACTGTAGAAACTGAACGTAGTCAACGTTTATAAGGATAGGGGAGACCGGGGCTGGTTGTCACACTTTTTACTCTTTATTATTTTCTTCGATCTGGTGACATTCTGTGAGCTTCCTCGTTATATTGAAGAATAACTCTTCACGTACAAATTTATGTTTTTTTATTTCAGCCTAACTTTATTCCAAATATGATATTTAGATGGTTGAAAATGTGCTGGTCACCTGTGACAACCTGCCCCATACTGGGTTTGGTTGTCACACAATAGTAGACAATAATGCAACTTTTTTTTTTTTTTTTAAATAACATAAAGTTTCTACTGTGTACAATGACAGAAAAAAATTTTATTTTTACTTTTTATGTGAACATAAAAAATATAGAGCTATATATATTTGAAATGTTGACCCATGCTACAAGTCGTCATTTCTCAATCATTTTTTCTGTCATCCCTCGTGTGTTTTTTTTATGTCAGCCATTATTTGTATCAGGTATCATTTGTATATTGTGTCACTCGAATTTCGAGTCATGGCGAACCTCTGTCAATGAAATTCTCTGTCAATCATCAGACAGCATTTTTTCTGCAACTGCCAATCACGTTTCTAAGTTTTCATTGGCTACTGCGAATGTCAATCAACTGAAAAATGTAAATGAAAAATATGAAGACAAAAAAAATAAATAACTTGAAGTAAATGTTAGTATTGCTACGTGAATGAATAAAACGCAAAATAACGCACTTTAAGTGTCATTAGGAGACTCTATTATTAGAAATGTATTTACGCATGGATACACCCATAATGAAATTGCAAGACTCACTGAAGCCATTACAAAAAAAGCATACCGTAAGTATAGTGTGTTCCTGATAACTGACGCTGAGACGTGAGAAATGACCATGTCCTAATATGGACACCGTACACATGTTGGTGTAAAAAAAGTAGAAAGAAAAAAATAGAACACTTCTTCCTGTAGGATTTACACGTGACAACCAACCCCAAAAACTATGTGACAACCTGCCCCAATCCGACTTTACATGACAATTTAATTCTCTCAGTACTACTGGGAGAACCTACTGGTTTTGTTTTTACACCAAAAAATAGCCAGTATCTGGTTCTATTAACATGGCCATCAGTTCAAACAAACTCCAATACTACTAAGAGTTATAACATAAATAACAAGATATACATGTTTTACTTTGGATATGAAAAAAAATGAAATATGTGCTAACCTTTATGCTGGATGGAATTGACCTCAAATTACAAGATGGTTGAGTTCCAGACAATAGAACACACATTTCAGTGTTAGTATCACCTGCCTGCACCATCTAGTGAGCACTGAGACAACAAGCCCTGGTCTCCCCTACTGGTGAAGGTAGAAAATCTTACAATGCCTGTCTGGTAAACTGTTTGTTCCTGCACTAAATAATTTTAGACAGAGACTAGGATAAAAAATTTAAATATACGTATCCTTGGAAGTGGACAGGCTAACATCAGCCTTGATTTTATCTCAGAAAGTGACCAGACAGCAGGGTTGGCGATTTTTTTATTTATTTTTAAACCACTAGATTGGCTTTTAAATTGGCCATCAGCCTTCATTTTTGATTTACAAGCAGAACGTACAAACGGGATTGCAACAAAGTTAATAAGCGATTACATTTAACGAGCTATATAAGAAGACACTGTAAGACGCTATAAGCAATAAGACACGACAGTGTGTTGGTTGTGCTAGAATAAGGAGGCTGTGTGGTCCAGTGGTTAAAGAAAAGGGCTTGTCACCAGGAGGTCCCGGGTTCAAATCCCACCTCAGTCACTGACTCATTGTGTGACCCTGAGCAAGTCACTTAACCTCCTTGTGCTCCGTCTTTCAGGTGAGATGTAGTTGTAAGTAACTCTGCAGCTGATGCATAGTTCAAGCACCCTAGTCTCTGTAAAATCGCTTTGGATAAAGGCGTCTGCTAAATAAACAAATAATAATAACCGCACGCCCAGTTGCATAGCCAGACACACTTTATTCTAATCGTTCTGCGTTCCTGTATTTACATGAGGCACTTCTGGTTTGAAATGAAAAGACGATGCTGAAGTTGGCTTCTTATTCGCCAGCTTCTTATTCGCATTCCAGCTTCTCATTTGCATCCTGCAAATGTAACACAAATTGAATAAGTAACTGGGGTATTTCAGGGGTTAAATCGCTCTGGGCCACTTATTTTAATGTTGGTTCTCACAGAGAGGGACCCCTCTAAGTCACCCATGGGTACCCCGGCCCAAAAACAGACATTATAAATCATTAATAACTACTTTTATAATGTGCTTCAATAATCTCAGCTCCATCCACCGATTTGTCCTTAATAATCTCATTTATAAATGGTTCTAAAGCTATTTCTCGCTCGCTCTTTCATATTTATGTAGCATCTATTAATCACTAATAAAGTGTTTATTAGCAGACCTTATTATGAAGTGCTTTTGATTATTATTAGTCATTTAGCAGACACTTTTATCCAAAGCAATTTACAAAGACTAGGGGGTGAACTCTACATTAACATCTGAACAAAGACCTGTCAGTGACGGAGCAGGGAGTTGAATCAGGAACCTGCTGGTATCAAGACCCTTTCTCTAACCACTGGACCACCAAGCCTCCTTGATGGAGCCATCCTGACACACTGAAATAGACTTGCAATTTCAAACAAGAAAAGACAAAAACCTTGAAACACTCGGGTTTCTACCAATAACAGAAGAATTTAAATACACTTTTGTAAATGAGCTAGAAAATGACAATACAAGAAAAAGAGAAAACTTGCTGACCAAAAACGTACAAAGTCGTACAGTATTGTGCAAATGTATCGGAACACCTCAAGATGTGTCATTTCTATGCTTTATATTCCTACCTGTGTGATTTACATTTTGCACTCAGTAATCAGTGATATACAAACAATTGGCACTTGTGTCAAAATGTTAGACCACTTTGTGCTTTACTCTTAAACAGCCATGTGCTCCTTTTCTCTTCGTTTTTTTAATGCATTGCATTTGTGGCCTATTGAAGTCATCAGTATATTAGTCCAGTTTTACAATTTAGACTAATTTGCTTATTTTTACAATTTTCCAAGATTTTCAGATTTCTAAAAGCAACCAGCTGTCCAATGATCTCAAAGATAACACAAGTGTAAAGAATTTTAAAAAAGCTTTGCAAAGGACTTTGTAATTGATTTATTTATGTATTTCTTGCAAAGGACTACACATGTTTTTATTTATTTGTAGTAGCTTCAGTACTTTTTTACACCTTGCTTAAAACAACTATCATTTTATGAGTCAAATGGCAATCATTTTAAATGTTGATTAAATGCTGTAAAAAAAAAAACTGAATGAAGTGGTCTCTAAACCCCTCATAATTTTATTTTGTATCTATTTGGTCAAACTAGCTTGACAAGGTAACTTCCAGCAGAACCCAGCTGTTAATAAATGATCGCTTGGTACAGCCTTCAGTTATAGTAGAAAGCTCACTGTTGAAGTCTCGCGAGCACCTCACGACAGATGCAATGTGATTTTAAAATTGACAATGAGACACTTTTGAAACAACATGACCATACACCCATTGCTGGTACTGGGAATCCAATACTGGTACGTATCCTCGGAAGTGGACAGGGCTAACACCAGAAATGACCAGACTGTGCTGTACTGCTTAATTAATAAGGGTGATATGAATGTGTCATTTGAATTCTTCTTGTGCTTTACTCACAGTGCAAACCCTGTCATGCTTAACTTGTGCTGCTGGGACTGCTGATGAAGCCACTTGTACGACCCAAGTCTGCGCAGGTGGTGAAACATGGTGTTTCAGTACTTATACAGTCACAGGTAAGATCAGTGCAGACGCACTCTCTTACACCCATACTCTCTCACTCTCTCTTACAATCACAAACTCATTAAATTGTCAACATTGGACAAGTGGCAGGGGTGGGGATGTGTGTTAATGAACAAGATAATGAAGCAAACAATGACAGTGATGGATAGAAAACTAAAACCAGGGCTTTAACACTGTGTATCATTTGTTACCTTAAGAATAGTAATAAGTAGGGTTATATTTCCATTATCTTAAAAAAAAAAAATGGTCCAATGTTGAACGATGGACAAAGCATCTTGAGTTTGTGGTTATGGGATCTCTGAACAGTTTGAATTTCTTTCTGCATTGCTCTCTTAGGAAGCACCATCACTGTTGAAAAAGGCTGCAAGGCCGCTTGTGTTGAGACAGAGTTCCCAAGAACATCCTGTTGCCTTAAGGACAACTGCAATGGTAAGCCTTTTACTTGTACTATTCATGTTAACACTAGCATGCCTCCTACTGTTGTCTCACTGTGCTGTTGAAATTAGTACTTTAATCAAGAACTGTGTACCCAGTTGAGAAAATAAAGATCTGAATTTAGCTTACATTTCATTTATAGTCAGAAAGCAGGGATTGTATTGCACCAAATACAGACACTTTGTCTTTAACAAGGGGTAGAAACTTTGATGTAAAGCTGTGTCACAAAGTTCTTTCCAGATAATCAGCCAGCACGCTGCACACCAGCCACCATGGATCATATCCTAGGGGCTCTGCATCTGGATGCAGCCACAATATGTACTATTAGCTTGGGATCTGCTGACAAATGGCTGATCTGATTTGCATGTGCACTGTAAGCACACGCATACATGCACACGCACATGCACACTTGAATGTGAAAAGACCTCAAAGTCCATAATGTTATACCAAATAGAGTTCTACATTTTCCTTAATGTAATTTAATGTGTATTTTTAATAAATCTGCTGAAAATTACGTTACAAATCGCATTGTACACAGGGACATTTTAACATTGTGATCCTCCTTTTATCATTTACGAAGCCTATTGAAAGACCTTTTGAAGATTTAAGGCGACAATGTCAGAAATTATTTATGTTCTGAAAGACATTACTCAACCACCTAACATTGCAGAGATATTATTGTACTGAATTCATAGAACAAGTTGAAACCATAATAACCATTGATAAATAATAGACTCTTTAAACTGGGTTTTATGGCAGTTTTTATTTTCATGCAATTTCATTTGTGATTAACTTGCTACATTTCAACACTACTAAAACATGTTTGATAATATAATATAATATAATATAACATAATATAATATAACAATTGCTTATCATCCCCAGTACTTCCCAGCTCTGCAGTTGAGGGCATCCTTTCAGCCCTAGTGAAGCAATTTATTTGCTAATCCCTACTGCAATATTTACCAGGTCCCACATTCTTGTTTTTTAGCGGTACAGTTGAGATGCTACACCTGCCCTGAAACGAGTGATGAATCAACATGTGCTGTATCCGTCTGCGCCCTCACAGATGTGTTTTGTAGGAACACCTACAAGAGAACTGGAACAGGTAAGTGGTGACAGCGGGGAGCCCTGTCTGTCTCGAGACTCTCTCTGTCCCTCTGCCTGTTTCTCTCCATTCATTGCTTCATTGCTTTCTCTCTTATACTTTGCTCTGCTTTTACTTAGTTAAAGTGATATAAGGGTTATACTGTGTGTTTAGTTACGAACATCAATCACATATATTAACACTATTTTAAAATGATCATATATTAGAAAACATAATATACATTGTCATTCATATATATATATATATATATATATATATATATATATATATATACATACACATTCTATATGATTATATACATTGTCTATGTAAGAAGTCTTTGAAATGCTGTCCTGTATGTCATATACAGCATTATTTCTACCACAACGTGCGATTACTCCATGACGAAGATGAAACTCTTTCTTCTTGGTCTCTCATCACTTCCCGTGCTGCTGTTCAGTTTCACTCCAATGCTCAACAGTAGTTGGATATTTTGAAATACACATGTTGAGCTTTCAGTATCCCTTTTTAGGACCAACTGCCACCTACTCTGTGTCAAAGGCCTGTGCTACCAGAGCGACTTGTATTAATAAACTGGATGCATTTCCTGTAGAGGTATGCTGCATAGGACCCAGGTGTAATGGTAAGACCCTTTTTGTTATTCTGGTAGTTATTTATTTATATTAAATAATTATGTTATCTAATATGTGTAGGCTGTGTAAGTTGCTTTGGATAAAAGTGTCTGTGTGGAAGGATGGTGGGTAATTCACTGAAACACACGGGAGAGGTTTTATTTGAAAACCCTGCACTGGCGCCCAGTTTTAATATTTTGGATATTTCTTTTAGGCCGCAGAGGGCGCTGTTGACCGTGAGTACCGACAACGGTAAACAGGACCACAGAAATACCAATACTGGTAAACAGTTAAAAGCTGGCACACTCACAGGTGCTCAAAATAATAATGAAAACAAAAGGAGAAATGAAAAAGGAAAATAAAACACAGTAATAAAACTATAAAATAAAGGTGCTGCTTACGCAGTGCCTCCACTGCCGCTAAGCCGGTCAGCTCAGGATCTCTGTCCTACGCTGTTATGCACTCTACACTGGGGTGGCCAAGGTTCCCCTATCACTACACACGACCCCTCGGGTACGTAACAATATATTTTAATAAATGGTTTATTTATTACTGGCTGTCTTCCTCAGCCGGCTTGCCTGTTTTGGTCACTCGCTCCAACCACTGGCGTTCCTGCCTGGTCTGTGTTTACACTGGCCTTCTCAGCCAGCGTCTCTGTGTATTCCCAATCACGGCCACCCAAATGCACAACCAAGTGCAGTACAATCCCCTAATCCCCCGCCCGCCTCTCAGCCACTCAGAGAGAGGAAAAGCCAGCACACCCTCTTCCCCACCTCTCCATGACTGACAGGCGGATCTACGAGGCTGCTGCCCCATTTCTGCAGTACAACACATGCGCCACAGAGTCAACACAGATCTCTGTTTTAGTAAGGAAGCAAGTACCACTATTTTTAGGATTTATAGTGTTCTGAAATACTGTCTACTTAGGTTTATTTAATGTTTAAACAGGTCCGCGAAATGTCTGCGAAATCTTAATTTTATTAAGAAACATACCCATGAAAAATACATAAATTTACCGTGATTTAAGTAGACCCCTATTTATGAGTCTGATTTCTCAAGTACCGTTACCACAGATAATCCCCAATGAAACGCATGCACTAGAATGTCAGATTAATACATAGTTATTAATAAACGGTACCATTATTTATTCTCTTACCTGCTGGGGAGCATTTACACTTGCTTCTTAGTAAATGGGATTTGAAGCCATTTGTACTTAAGATATTTATTTGATTGTTTATAAATGTCACACCATTGAGTGTTGTAGTGTAATGGATTCGGTTGTAGGGTCTGTAAGTTTTATGTATTAAGTAGTTTTATGTTTAAACTGATATAGAGATTGAAGATGTTCTTTATAAGAGGAAAGGAACCATGTGTGTCTGTTAAGACTTTCATCTTTATAAACATCTGTAAAGCTCTATATTATTATTAATTAGTCATTTAACAGATGCTTTTATCCAAAGCGACTCAACAACTGCTGCTGCAGAGTCACTTCCAATAGGACCTCCTTTGTTTTATTGTTTTCAAGTCCTAATAAAAATGCCCCCCCCCCCCCCCCAAGATGAACATGGATGGGTCTACTGGTAACTGGAATATTCCATATTTCATTTTAGGTAAATGCAATTCGTATTTGTAAATGATTTAAGTTTAGCAGAACCCCCTCCAATAACCCTGTCTACCCTTTTATTTGAGAATGATAAATCCCCACAGCTTTGTTTGATACGTCTTGGTGGTTTTACAGAGAAATTGATTTGCTTCACATGTGCTGAAACAACTGATGGAAGTTCCTGTTATCCAAGTTTATGTGCAGCTGAAGCATTCTGCAAGAGTGACTACAAACTGAACGGGGCAGGTAAACGCTTCTCCTTCATTTGGGGTTTCTATTCTTTGTGTTTCCAGTTTGGTGCTTGTGAAATCCGGCAGTGAAAGGAGACCGTTGAGAGCATTTGTGTTCATGTCTAAGGAGTCCATTCCTAGCAATCCTTTTCGTAATCCTCAAATCTAACATTACATACACCTCACTGCTTCATTGCTACTTTGCAGCCACGTTTCCCATGTTTAGAGATTTAAAAATACATAACTTTCTTATCATTAACTGACTATTATTAAGCAGGGTAGAGCCCTGTTTAGAATAACGTAACACATAACTTTGTACAGTATCTTATGCCTCACATATTAACTTTCAGTGGACACTTTCTTTTTTCCAAAGCATGGAATATTGTCCCACATGGAAAATTAAAAGTAGTATAGTGGAACCATAATATGTACATGGTACTGTAGAGTCACAGAGGATTTCATTCTGTATAAATGCCCTGCTTATTGATTTGTCAGAATCACTGATTTGGCACTAGCTGGTTCTGTCACCACTAACCTTGCTTTTCTCCACTTTACAGGAGTGCCTGTTGTCACTAAGTCCTGTGCAGCTGATTGCAAAGCTGTTGACAATACAGCAGACAAAAACGTGAGGACAACTTGCTGCAAAACAGGATATTGTAATGGTAAGGCTGCTATTAACTGATAAAATAGTTCCAGCCCAGCTTTAAAATCCGCCAAATTGATAGATTTTTGGTTTGCTTATGCATGTTTTTTTTTCACTTTAATCTTTGATATGTATATAGTTTAAAAACACCATGGGATGTTTTATTAATTATATTTTTATTACATTTTTGAAGAGAGACAATGTAGATTTATGTTACAAAATGAGAAACAAGGACACAATATTACGAAGGTGTTCTTAAAGACCTTTTTAGGGTTTAAAATTAATATTCAAGTGATCTAATCCCTAAATCCTCTCTTCGTTTGTATCATGAAGACAGCCCTTCTCCTCGCTCACATAGTTATTTCTACAGGAAGAGGTTTGACTTTCTTAATCTTGCCACACAAAGCATCAGGCTCCTATTTTAATTAGCCATTACAGTTCGACCACAGTTTAGCTCATTTGAATAGCCCTCCATGCCTTTGATTCTAGATGGCAGTGCAATGAGCTGCTGGAGACCTATTCATTAAACCCCTGTGTTTGACTTTCAGGAAAAGCCTTGAGTTGCAACACTTGTACTAATGAAGCTGACGAAACTAAATGTGCAGCAACAGCCTGCGCTACAACTGACAAACTATGTCAGAGCAGTTACACCCTCACTGCACCAGGTAAGCTGTGATCACAAGGGGAAAGGTGACTGATACCTGTGTCTCTGTCACCAGCTCGTTCCTCCTCTGCACATTTAAAGGACAAGAGCCTGTGGGTCCACTCCATAGTAAATGTATGTTGTGTCTTAAAGGTTGCAGATTCATGATTACACTCTGAGTACTGAGAGAGAGGACCTGTTTCAGAGCTCAATAGAGGCTACAGGGGGTGCTTTTAACTTTGGAGTTTTTTTAAAAAGTCACACATTGCGATGCATGACAGAATATGATAAGCAAAGTGATTTATAAACAGCAAAATATTTACATCCATTATGTGCAATGGTGTTGTGACTTCCAGGACCCCTTGACAATGAAAATACATTAAATGTCAATTGATTGCTAAGGGTGTCTGGTGCCTAACCTCGTTTGTTGTATTCCTTTTATAGATGTTCCAGTATCAAAGGCATGTGCTGGGGCTTGCACACCATCCGCTACTGTGAAGTGCTGCGGTACATCTCAGTGTAACGGTAATGCTAACGTTATTGTTAATTATACAATGGCAGTCACTGAGGCGGCACACTGATTGGTCACATGTTCACATGTTCTAACTGGAGAACTTTAACAAAACACCACCTGGAGGCAAACAAACAAAACAACGGGAATCAGAAATAAAATAAAAAATAAAAGGGCTGTAATCATCCTCCAGTGTAGCTGCTCTCGCTCAAACTAGAAACCTTATTGAATCCTTGCACTACACTGTCTCTTTGTGTAGTCACACAACTTCACCCTGGTAAATGGCATCTCATTGCAGAAAGAGATTGCTAAAAAATAGTTATCGTTCAAGTTAATAGTTACAACTCAGATGCATCCGGGTTAGGCTTTTAGCAGAGATACTGAGATGAGATGGGCTGGGTAACAGTCAATGATAAGGGGAGCAGTGAAATGTTCACATTTACAAATGTCAGGTAGACAGTAATGTTTTATCAATAAGACTTTATCAATGTTTCATTTTGAAGAGATTGATAAACGTGTTGAAACACTATCAGGTATGTGTCTATTTGAGCCAGCCGTAGCCCAGCCTCTCCTTCCTTATTCATTGGCTCTCCCTGGCTTGTTTTGCAGTGGACCTCTTGAAATGCTACACCTGCACTGACTTGACAGATGAATCTAATTGTAAAGATATAACAGTCTGTGGGTACGGTGACAAGTTCTGTAAAACCACTTACAAACTAACTGGAACTGGTAAGTAATGATCCCTATGGGCCGGGTTTCTCTGAATATAACAAGTTTACCTCACTTCTCTTTCTCTCGTACATTCCTACTTAGTGTTGGCATTAACATGGATTTTTCCAGCAGCTTCTTTCTAAATAAAGACAAGAACATCTTTGCAGCCATCACAAGAGTCAAGTTTACATTGTACTAATGTTTCCCACATTAAAGTCGCCATTCAATCAGCTAACAATAGTATTCAAGCCAGATAAATGTATCTCTACAATCAGGGCTGTTTTGTAAATGTACCTCCACCTACAAATCCAAGCCAAAATACTTTGTATTACATGCTTCCCACTGTCTTTATTCTCTAATACAATGTTTGAAATGGCAAAAGTAATAAAGCCCTGTGTCAATTGATGAGATAATAGTTATAGAATTATGACTAACTTTCTTTTTGGATTCATTGATAGGTGTCACCGTCAGCAAGGGATGTGCATCAACTTGTACTGTAACAACAGCTTTCCCGCGAGATGAGTGCTGTCAGGGAGAACTGTGTAACGGTAATACAGATACTATTGTAATATTGTTAATAAAATCACTAACAGCTACCAACAAATCAAAACTACAGAAGCAACGGGGTGTTCTAACATTTTTTTGACAGCATATATATTTATTGTAAAACGTACATATATAAACAGAGCAGTCAGTACTTTTTTTTACACCTTGCTTAAAACAACTATGAAAGCACTTTTATGAGACAAATGGCAATCATTTTAAATGTTGATTAAATGCTGTAAAAAAAAACAACTGAATGATGAGGTCACTAAACCCCTCAATTTTATTTTGTATCTATTTGGTAAAACTAGCTTGACAGGGTAACTTCCAGCAGAACCCAGCTGTTAATAAATGATCGCTTGGTACAGCCTTTAGTTATATTAGAAAGCTCACTGTTGAAGTCTCGCGAGCACCACACCACAGACGCGATGTGATTTTTAAATTGCCAATGAGAGACTTTTGAAACGACATGACCATACACAAGAAGCGACACGGAGGCGATGAAACAGGTTTGAAAACATACTATAGTTTGTCATATATATATATATATATATATATATATATACATACTGTAATTAATTAATTTAATAATAATAACAATAATAATAATAATAATAATAATAATAATAATAATAATAATAATAATAATAATAATAATAATAATATGCTCACGTTGAAAATATCAGCTCTGTAGGGTTTCCTGTAAAATGCACAACACATATTGATTTCAATAGTTTACAAAATGACCTGTCAAATTAGCTGTTAGCAGTGGTTAAGGGATTCAGCTGGTTACCTGACTAACTATTCATTTCTAAAACCTCTGTTATTCATGAGACTTATTTCTCAAGTACCGTTACCTCAGATAATCCCCAATGAAATGTATGCACTAGAATGTCAGATTAATACATAGTTATTAATAAACGGTACCATTATTTATTCTCTTACCTGATGGGGAGCATTTACACTTGCTTCTTAGTAAAAGGGATTTGAAGCCATTTGTACTTAAGATATTTATGTGATTCTTTCTAAATTTCACACCATTGAGTGTTGTAGTGTAATGGATTCAGTTGTAGGGACTGTAAGTTTTATGTATTAAGTAGTTC
This sequence comes from Acipenser ruthenus, assembly GCF_902713425.1. Lineage (NCBI taxonomy): Eukaryota > Metazoa > Chordata > Actinopteri > Acipenseriformes > Acipenseridae > Acipenser > Acipenser ruthenus. The sequence goes on along the minus strand of NC_081242.1, from coordinate 7,751,250 downwards.
TATTTTTAAACTGATATAGAGATTGAAGATGTTCTTTATAAGAGGAAAGGAATCATGTGTGCCTGTTAAGACTTTCATCTTTATAAACATCTGTAAAGCTCTATATTATTATGAATTAGTCATTTAACAGATGCTTTTATCCAAAGCGACTCAACAACTGCTGCTGCAGAGTCACTTCCAATAGGACCTCGCTTGTTTTACGTCTCATCCGAAGGACAGAGCACAAGGAGGTTAAGAGACTTGCTCAGGGTCACACACACTCAGAGTGACTCGATGGCTGAGCTGGGATTGAATCTTTAACCACTAGACCACCAAGCCACCTACTAAGTCAAACGTATTGTTTAAACTAGGTCTTGCTTGTTTTACAGATAAATTGATTTGCTTCCAATGTGCTGAAACAACCGATGAAAGTTCCTGTACTTCGAGTCCATGTGCAGCTGAAGCATTCTGCAAGAGTGACTACAAACTCAACGGGGCAGGTAAGCGCTTCTCCTTCATTTGGGGTTTCTATTCTTTGTGTTTCCAGTTTGGTGCTTGTGAATTCCAGCTGGTGAAAGGAGACCATTGAGAGCAGTTGTGTTCATGACTCAGGAGTCCATTCCTAGCAATCCTTTTCGTAATCCTCAAATCTAACATCACATACACCTCACTGCTTCATTGCTACTTTGCAGCCACATTTCCCATGTTTAGAGATTTAAAATTGTGGCAGGCTGGCTCGCAGTGGTGAGGTGTGGTGACGTCACGGACCAGGAAGTAACTGAAACCAAAACAATGGATGGGCGGGTGAAGCTGAATGCTATTGCATTCAGCGTGTTTAATTCATCAAATAAACAAAAACAAAAGATTTTAACAATGAACAAAATACAAAGCAAAAAGGCGCGATGGCCAAACAAACAGAAACAAGTATATTTTTAAATATAGCAATTGTTAATTTTATATGCTCTCGCCCTCTCTCTCTCCGCTCTCCCGTACTCTCCTCTTTACACTCCCCTGCAGAACGGACAGTTGCCGGTTCTTATACTCTGGCCGAGGGGTTAACTAGCTGTTAATTATCTTACTACCCCTCGGCCACAGTCTGCATGCGTTTGGTAAGGATGCATGACTGTCAGCTAGTTAAATAATCAGTAGCTGATCAGTCATGCATCCTCACAGGGTTTTTAAAAATAATAATAAAAGACACAGCGCTTTTATCCGCACCGTAAACAACAATACCAATAATAATACATAGGGGCGGGACACTACGCCACAAAAATACATAACTTTCTTATCATTAACTGACTATTATTAAGCATGGTAGAACCCTGTTTTAGAATAACGGAACACATAACTTTGTACAGTAACTTATGCCTCACATATTAACTTCCAGTGGACACTTTCTTTTTCCACAAGCATGGAATATTGTCCCACATGGAAAATTAAAGCAGTACAGTGGAACCATAATATGTACATGTTAGAGTCACCGAGGATTTGATTCTGTATAAATGCCCTGCTTATTGATTTGTCAGAATCACTGATTTGGCACCAGCTGGTTCTGTCACCACTAACCTTGCTTTTCTCCACTTTACAGGAGTGCCTGTTGTCACTAAGTCCTGTGCAGCTGATTGCAAAGCTGTTGACAATACAGCAGACAAAAACGTGTGGACAACTTGCTGCAAAACAGGATATTGTAATGGTAAGGCTGCTATTAACTGATAAAATAGTTCCATCCCAGCTTAAAATCCACCAAAGTGATACATTTTTGGTTTGCTTATGCATGTTTTTTTCACTTTAATCTCGGATATGTATATAGTTTAAAAACACAATGGGATGTTTTATTAATTATATTTTTATTACATTTTTGAAGCGAGACATGTAGGTTTATGTTACAAAATGAGAAACAAGGACACAATATTACGAAGGTGTTCTTAAAGACCTTTTTGGGGTTTAAAATTAATATTCAAGTGATCTAATCCCTAATTCCTCTCTTCGTTTGTATCATGAAGACAGCCCTTCTCCTCGCTCACATAGTTATTTCTACAGGAAGAGGTTTGACTTTCTTAATCTTGCCACACAAATCATCAGGCTCCTAGTTTAATTAGCCATTAGCGATACATTTGAAACTTACAAATGTCAAGTAGACAGTTATGTTTTATCAATAGGTCTTTATCAATGTTTCATTTTGAAGAGATTGATAAACGTGTTGAATCACTATCAGGTATGTGTCTATTTGAGCCAGCCGTAGCCCAGCCTCTCCTTCCTTATTCATTGGCTCTCCCTGGCTTGTTTTGCAGTGGACCTCTTGAAATGCTTCACCTGCACTGACTTGACAGACGAAACTAAGTGTAAAGATATAACAGTCTGTGGGTACGGTGACAAGTTCTGTAAAACCACTTACAAACTAACTGGAACTGGTAAGTAATGATCCCTATGAGCCGGGTTTCTCTGAATATAACAATATTACCTCGCTTCTCTCTCTTGTCCATTCCTACTTAGTGTTGGGATTAACATAGATTTTTCCAGCAGCTTCTTTCTAAATAAACACAAGAACATCTTTGCAGCCATCACAAGAGTCAAGTTTACATTGCACTAATGTTTCCCACATTCAAGTCGCCATTCAATCAGCTAACAATAGTATTCAAGACAGATAAATGGATCTCTACAATCAGGGCTGTTTTGTAAATGTACCTCCACCTACAAATCCAAGCTAAAATACTTTTTATTACATGCTTCCCACTGTCTTTATTCTCTAATACGATGTTTGAAATGGCAAGAGTAATAAAGCCCTGTGTCAATTGATGAGATAATAGTTATAGAATTATGACTAACTTTCTTTTTGGATTCATTGGTAGATGTCACCGTCAGCAAGGGATGTGCATCAACTTGTACTGTAACAACAGCTTTCCCGCGAGATGAGTGCTGTGAGGGAAAACTGTGTAACGGTAATACAGATACTATTGTAATATTGTTAATAAAATCACTAACAGCTACCAACAAATCAAAACTACAGAAGCAACGGGGTGTTCTAATACATTTTTTTGACTGCATATATATTTATTGTAAAACGTACATATATAAACAGAGCAGTCAGTACTTTTTTTTACACCTTGCTTAAAACAACTATGAAAGCACTTTTATGAGTCAAATGGCAATCATTTTTAATGTTGATTAAATGCTGTAAAAAAAACTGAATGAAGAGGTCTCTAAACCCCTCAATTTTATTTTGTATATATATATATATATATATATATATATATATACAGTACTGTGCAAAAGTTTTAGGCAGGTGTGAAAAAATGCTGTAAAGTAAGAATGCTTTCAAAAATAGACATGTTAATGGTTTATATTTATCAATTAACAAAATGCAAAGTGAGTGAACAGAAGAAAAATCTACATCAAATCAATATTTGGTGTGACCACCCTTTGCCTTCAAAACAGCATCAATTCTTCTAGGTACACTTGCACACAGTTTTTGAAGGAACTCGGCAGGTAGGTTGGCCCAAACATCTTGGAGAACTAACCACAGTTCTTCTGTGGATTTAGGCAGCCTCAGTTGCTTCTCTCTCTTCATGTAATCCCAGACAGAGTCGATGATGTTGAGATCAGGGCTCTGTGGGGGCCATACCATCACTTCCAGGACTCCTTGTTCTTCTTTACGCTGAAGATAGTTCTTAATGACTTTTGCTGTATGTTTGGAGTCGTTGTCATGCTGCAGAATAAATTTGGGGCCAATCAGATGCCTCCCTGATGGTATTGCATGATGGATAAGTATCTGCCTGTACTTCTCAGCATTGAGGAGACCATTAATTCTGACCAAATCCCCAACTCCATTTGCAGAAATGCAGCCCCAAACTTGCAAGGAACCTCCACCATTCTTCACTGTTGCCTGCAGACACTCATTCGTGTACTGCTCTCCAGCCCTTCGGCGAACAAACTGCCTTCTGCTACAGCCAAATATTTCAAATTTTGACTCATCAGTCCAGAGCACCTGCTGCCATTTTTCTGCACCCCAGTTCCTGTGTTTTCGTGCATAGTTGAGTCGCTTGGCCTTGTTTCCACGTCGGAGGTATGGCTTTTTGGCCGCAAGTCTTCCATGAAGGCCACTTCTGACCAGACTTCTCCGGACAGTAGATGGGTGTACCAGGGTCCCACTGTTTTCTGCCAATTCTGAGCTGATGGCACTGCTGGACATCTTCCGATTGCGAAGGGAACTAAGCATGATGTGTCTTTCATCTGCTGCAGTAAGTTTCCTTGGCCGACCACTGCGTCTACGGTCCTCAACGTTGCCCGTTTCTTTGTGCTTCTTCAAAAGAGCTTGGACAGCACATCTGTAAACCTTGAAATTTCTGCCTGTCTGCCTTGAAATTTCTGCCTGGGAGAGACCTTGCTGATGCAGTATAACTACCTTGTGTCTTGCTGCTGTGCTCAGTCTTGCCATGGTGTATGACTTTTGATAGTAAACTGTCTTCAGCAACCTCACCTTGTTAGCTGAGTTTGGCTGTTCCTCACCCAGTTTTATTCCTCCTACACAGCTGTTTCTGTTTCAGTTAATGATTGTGTTTCAACCTACATATTGAATTGACGATCATTAGCACCTGTTTGGTATAATTGTTTAATCATACACTTGACTATATGCCTACAAAATCCCTGACTTTATGCAAGTGTACCTAGAAGAATTGATGCTGTTTTGAAGGCAAAGGGTGGTCACACCAAATATGGATTGTATTTAGATTTTTCTTCTGTTCACTCACTTTGCATTTAGTTAATTGATAAATATAATCTATTAACATGTCTATTTTTGAAAGCATTCTTACTTTACAGTATTTTTTCACACCTGCCTAAAACTTTTGCACAGTACTGTATATACTGTAATTAATTAATTTAATAATAATAATAATAATAATAATAATAATAATAATAATAATAATAATAATAATATGCTCACGTTGAAAATATCAGCTCTGTAGCGTTTCCTGTAAAATGCACAACACATTATTGATTTCAATAGTTTACAAAAGGACCTGTCAAATTAGCTGTTAGCAGTGGTTAAGGGATTCAGCTGGTTACCTGACTAACTGTTATTCATGAGTCTGATTTCTCAACTACCGTTACCACAGATAATCCCCATTTAAATGCATGCACTAGAGTGTCAGATTAATACATAGTTATTAATAAATGGTATTTATTCTCTTACTTGATGGGGAGCATTTACAATTGCTTCTTAGTAAATGGGATTTGAAGTCATTTGTACTTAAGATATTTATTTGATTGTTTCGAAATTTCACACCATTGAGTGTTGTAGTGTAATGGATTCGGTTGTAGGGACTGTAAGTTTTATGTATTAAGTAGTTTTATTTTTAAACTGATATAGAGATTGAAGATGTTCTTTATTAAATGAAAGGAACCATGTGTGTCTGTTAAGACTTTCATCTTTATAAACATCTGTAAAGCTCTATATTATTATTAATTAGTCATTTAACAGATGCTTTTATCCAAAGCAACTCAACAACTGCTGCTGCAGAGTCACTTCCAATCGGACCTCGTCTGTTTTACGTCTATTCCGAAGGACGGAGCACAAAGAGGTTAAGAGACTTGCTCAGGGTCTCACACACTCAGAGTGACTCGATGGCTGAGCTGGGATTGACTCTTTAACCACTGGACCACCAAGCCCCCTACTAACTCAAACGTATTGTTTAAACTAGGTCTTGCTTGTTTTACAGATAAATTGATTTGCTTCCAATGTGCTGAAACAACCGATGAAAGTTCCTGTACTTCGAGTCCATGTGCAGCTGAAGCATTCTGCAAGAGTGACTACAAACTCAACGGGGCAGGTAAGCGCTTCTCCTTCATTTGGGGTTTCTATTCTTTGTGATTCCAGTTTGGTGCTTGTGAATTCGGCTGCTGAAAGGAGACCGTTGAGATCAGTTGTGTTCATGTCTAAGGAGTCCATTCCTAGCAATCCTTTTCGTAATCCTCAAATCTAACGTTACATACACCTCACTGCTTCATTGCTACTTTGCAGCCACATTTCCCATGTTTAGAGATTTAAAATACATAAATGTCTTATCATTAACTGACTATTATTAAGCATGGTAGAGCCCTGTTTTAGAATAACGGAACACATAACATTGTACAGTAAATTATGCCTCACAAAGTAACTTCCAGTGGACACTTTCTTTTTCCACAAGCATGCAATATTGTCCCACATGGAAACGTAAATGCAGTATAGTGGAACCATAATATGTACATGGTACTGTAGAGTCACCGAGGATTTGATTCTGTATAAATGCCCTGCTTATTTATTTGTAAGAATCACTGATTTGGCACTAGCTGGTTCTGTCAACACTAACCTTGCTTTTCTCCACCTTACAGGAGTGCCTGTTGTCACAAAGTCCTGTACAGCTGATTGCAAAGCTGTTGACAATACAGCAGACAAAAACGTGAGGACAACTTGCTGCAAAACGGGATTTTGTAATGGTAAGCCTGCTATTAACTTTTAAAATAGTTCCATCCCAGCTTTAAAATCAGCCAAATTGATACATTTTTGGTTTGCTTGTGTATGTTTTCTTTTCACATTAATCTCGGATAAGTATATAGTTTAAAATACACCATGGGATGTTTTATTAATTATATTTTTATTACATTTTTGAAGAGAGACAATGTAAATTTATGTTACAAAATGAGAAACGAGGACACAATATTACTAAGGTGTTCTTAAAGCCCTTTTTGTGTTTTAAAATTAATATTCAAGTGATCTAATCCCTAAATCCTCTCTTCGTTTGTATTATGAAGACAGACTTTCTCCCCACTCACATAGTTATTTCTACAGGAAGAGGTTTGACTTTCTTAATCTTGCCACACAAAGCATCAGGCTCCTAGTTTAATTAGCCATTACAGATCGACCACAGTTTAGCTCAGTTGAATAGCCCTCCATGCCTTTGATTCTGGATGGCAGTGCAATGAGCTGCTGGAGACCTATTCATTAAACCCTTGTGTTTGTCTTTCAGGAAACGCCTTGAGTTGCAACACTTGTACTAATGAAGCTGACGAAACTAAATGTGCAGCAACAGCCTGCTCTCCAACTGACAAACTATGTCAGAGCACTTATACCCTCACTGCACCAGGTAAGCTGTGATCACAAGGGGAAAGGTGACTGATACCTGTGTCTCTGTCGCCAGCTCGTTCCTCCTCTGCACATTTAAACGGACAAGGGCCTGTGGGTCCACTCCATAGTAAATGTATGTTGTGGTATTTGTGAAGTACACTGAGAGTCTTGAAGGTTGCAGGTTCATGATTACAGTCTGAGTACTGAGAGAGAGGACCTGTTTCAGAGCTCAGTAGAGGCTACAGGGGGTGCTTTTAACTTTGGAGTTTTTTTAAAAAGTCACACATTGCGATGCATGACAGAACATGATAAGCAAAGTGATTTATAAACAACAAAATTAATACAATAGTTAACTGTGGTTTTCCAGACCTGTAATTTGCTCTTTATGGCACTTTATCACAAGCCTTTTCGCACTGTATTTTAATAAGGGGTTGATATATCACCCGGGCTGTGGGAATCACCTGTGAGATTAATAAAGAGTTCATACAATGGTGGTATTGAGATCTATATTCACATCCATTATATGCAATGGTGTTGTGCCTTCCAGGACCCCCTTGACAATGAGAATACATTCAATGTCAATTGATTGCTAAGGGTGTCTTGTGCCTAACCTCGTTTGTTGTATCACTTTTATAGATGTTCCAGTATCAAAAGCATGTGCTGCGGTTTGCACACCATCCGCTACTGTGAAGTGCTGCGGTACATCTCAGTGTAACGGTAATGCTAACGTTATTGTTAATTATACAACGGCAGTCACTGAGGCGGCACACTGTAAACGGTAGCTCATTACAGAAAAAGATAGTTAAATAGTTATGGTTCAAGTTACAAGCCACAAAAGTCATCCCATCCCACCCACAAGTCAGCTGCATCCAGGTTAGGCTTTTATTATTAGTAGTAATTTAGCAGAAACTTGTATCCAAAGCGACTTACAGAGACTAGTGGGTGAACTATGCATCACAACTGCTGCTGCAGAGTCACTTCCAATAGGACCTGGGCTTTACGTCTCTGAAGGACGGAGCACAAGCAGGTTAAGTGACTTGCTCAGGGTTACACACAGCGAGTCAGTGGTTGAGCCGGGAACCTCCTGGTAATAAGCTACTTTCTTTAACAACTGGACAACCAAGCCTCCTTTGTATCATAGATACTGAGATGATAAGGGTAGATCTAGTCAATAATAAGGGGAGCACTGGAAATGTGAAACTTACAAATATCAAGTAGACAGTAATGTTTTATCAATAGGTCTTTATCAATGTTTCATTATGAAGAGATTGATAAACATGTTGAAACACTATCAGCTATGTGTCTATTTGCGCCAGCCGTAGCCCAGCCTCTCCTTCCTTATTCATTGTCTCTCCCTGGCTTGTTTTGCAGTGGACCTCTTGAAATGCTACACCTGCACCGACTTGACAGACGAAACTAAGTGTAAAGATATAACAGTCTGTGGGTACGGTGACAAGTTCTGTAAAACCACTTACAAACTAACTGGAACTGGTAAGTAATGATCCCTATGAGCCGGGTTTCTCTGAATATAACAATATTACCTCGCTTCTCTCTCTCGTCCATTCCTACTTAGTGTTGGTAAAACATGGATTTTTCCAGCAGCTTCTTTCTAAATAAAGACAAGAACATCTTTGCAGTCATCACAAAAGTCAAGTTTACATTGCACTAATGTTTCCCACATTCAAGTCGCCATTCAATCAGCTAACAATAGTATTCAAGACAGATAAATGGATCTCTAGAATCAGGGCTGTTTTGTAAATGTACCTCCACCTACAAATCCAAGCTAAAACACTTTTTATTACGTGCTTCCCATTGTTTTTATTCTCCAATAAAATGTTTGAAATGGCAAAAGTAATAAAGCCCTGTGTCAATTGATGAGATAATAGTTATAGAATTATGACTAACTTTCTTTTTGCATTCATTGATAGGTGTCACCGTCAGCAAGGGATGTGCATCAACTTGTACTGTAACAACAGCTTTCCCGCGAGATGAGTGCTGTCAGGGAGAACTGTGTAACGGTAATACAGATACTATTGTAATATTGTTAATAAAATCAAAACTACAGGTGTTCAAATACATTTTTTTTGACTGCATATATATTTATTGTAAAACGCACATATATAAACAGAGCAGTCAGTACTTTTTTTTACACCTTGCTTAAAACAACTATGAAAGCACTTTTATGAGTCAAATGGCAATCATTTTAAATGTTGATTAAATGCTGTAAAAAAAACAACTGAATGAAGAGGTCTCTAAACCCCTCAATTTTATTTTGTATCTATTTGGTCAAACTAGCTTGACAGGGTAACTTCCAGCAGAACCCAGCTGTTAATAAATGATCGCTTGGTACAGCCTTTAGTTATAGTAGAAAGCTCACTGTTGAAGTCTCGCGAGCACCACACCACAGACGCAATGTGATTTTTAAATTGCCAATGAGAGACTTTTGAAACGACATGACCATACACAAGAAGCGACACAGAGGTGATGCGACAGGTTTGAAACATAATATACATTGTCATATATATATATATATATATATATATGTATATATATATATATATATAATATAGTATTATTATTATTATTTATTATATATATATATATATAATATATTATTATTATTATTTATTTCTTAGCAGACGCCCTTATCCAGGGCGACTTACAATCGTAAGCAAATACATTTCAATTGTTACAATACAAGTAATACAATAAGAGCAAGAAATACAATATATTCTGTAATTAATTAATAATAATAATAATAATAATAATAATAATAATATGCTCATGTTGAAAATATCAGCTCTGTAGGGTTTCCTGTAAAATGCACACCACATTATTGATTTCAATAGTTTACAAAAGGACCTGTCAAATTAGCTGTTAGCAGTGGTTAAGGGATTCAGCTGGTTACCTGACTAAATAGTCATTTCTAAAACCTCTGTTATTCATGAGTCTTATTTCTCAAGTACTGTTACCACAGATAATCCCCAATGAAACGCATGCACTAGAATGTCAGATTAATACATAGTTATTAATAAACGGTACCATTATTTATTCTCTTACCTGATGGGGAGCATTTACAATTTGCTTCTTAGTAAATGGGATTTGAAGCCATTTGTACTTAAGATATTTATTTGATTGTTTCGAAATTTCACACCATTGAGTGTTGTAGTGTAATGGATTCGGTTGTAGGGTCTGTAAGTTTTATGTATTAAGTAGCTTTATTTTTAAACTGATATAGAGATTGAAGATGTTCTTTATAAGAGGAAAGGAACCATATGTGCCTGTTAAGACTTTCATCTTTATAAACATCTGTGAAGCTCTTTTATGAATTAGTCATTTAACAGATGTTTTTATCCAATGCGACTCAACAACTGCTGCTGCAGAGTCACTTCCAATAGGACCTCGCTTGTTTTACGTCTCATCCGATGGTCGGAGCACCACGAGGTTAAGAGACTTGCTCAAGGTCACACACGCTCAGAGGGACTCGATGGCTGAGCGGGGATTGAACCTTTAACCACTAAACCACCAAGCCACCTACTAAGTCAAATGTATTGTTTAAACTAGGTCTTGTTTGTTTTACAGATAAATTGACTTGCTTCCAATGTGCTGAAACAATCGATGAAAGTTCCTGTACTCCAAGTTTATGTGCAGCTGGAACATTCTGCCAGAGTGACTACAAACTCAACGGGGCAGGTAAGCACTTCTCCTTCATTTGGGGTTTCTATTCTTTGTGTTTCCAGTTTCGTGCTTGTGAATTCGGCTGGTGAAAGGAGACCGTTGAGAGCAGTTATGGTCATGACTAAGGAGTGCATTCCTAGCAATCCATTTCGTAATCCTCAAATCGAACATTACATACACCTCACTGCTTCATTGCTACTTTGCACCCACATTTCCCATGTTTAGAGATTCAGAATACATAAATGTCTTATCATTAACTGACTGTTATTAAGCATGGTAGAACCCTGTTTAGAGTAACAGAACACATAACTTTGTACAGTAACTTATGCCTCACATATTAACTTTCAGTGGACACTTTCTTTTTTTCCAGAGCATGGAATATTGTCCCACATGGAAACGTAAATGCAGTATAGTGGAACCATAATATGTACATGGTACTGTAGAGTCACCGAGGATTTGATTCTGTATAAATGCCCTGCTTATTTATTTGTAAGAATCACTGATTTGGCACTAGCTGGTTCTGTCAACACTAACCTTGCTTTTCTCCACCTTACAGGAGTGCCTGTTGTCACTAAGTCCTGTGCAGCTGATTGCAAAGCTGTTGACAATACAGCAGACAAAAACGTGAGGACAACTTGCTGCAAAACGGGATATTGTAATGGTAAGCCTGCTATTAACTTTTAAAATAGTTCTATCCCAGCTTTAAAATCAGCCAAATTGATACATTTTTGGTTTGCTTGTGTATGTTTTCTTTTCACATTAATCTCGGATATGTATATAGTTTAAAATACACCATGGGATGTTTTATTAATTATATTTTTATTACATTTTTGAAGAGAGACAATGTAAATTTATGTTACAAAATGAGAAACGAGGACACAATATTACTAAGGTGTTCTTAAAGCCCTTTTTGGGGTTTAAAATTAATATTCAAGTGATCTAATCCCTAAATCCTCTCTTCGTTTGTATTATGAAGACAGCCTTTCTCCCCACTCACATAGTTATTTCTACAGGAAGAGGTTTGACTTTCTTAATCTTGCCACACAAAGCATCAGGCTCCTAGTTTAATTAGCCATTACAGATCGACCACAGTTTAGCTCAATTGAATAGCCCTCCATGCCTTTGATTCTGGATGGCAGTGCAATGAGCTGCTGGAGACCTATTCATTAAACCCTTGTGTTTGTCTTTCAGGAAACGCCTTGAGTTGCAACACTTGTACTAATGAAGCTGACGAAACTAAATGTGCAGCAACAGCCTGCTCTCCAACTGACAAACTATGTCAGAGCAGTTATACCCTCACTGCACCAGGTAAGCTGTGATCGCAAGGGGAATGGTGACTGATACCTGTGTCTCTGTCACCAGCTCGTTCCTCCTCTGCACATTTAAAGGACAAGGGCCTGTGGGTCCACTCCATAGTAAATGTATGTTGTGGTATTTGTGAAGTACAGTGAGAGTCTTGAAGGTTGCAGGTTCATGATTACACTCTGAGTTGACTTATAAACAATAAAATTAATACAATAGTTAACTGTGGTTTTCCAGACCTGTAATTTGCTCTTTATGGCACTTTATCACAGACCTTTTTGGACTGTATTTTAATAAGGGGTTGATATATCACCCAGGCTGTGGGAATCACCTGTGAGATTAATAAAGAGTTCATACGATGGTGGTATTGAGCTCTATATTTACATCCATTACATGCAGTGGTGTTGTGCCTTCCAGGACCCCCTTGACAATGAGAATACATTCAATGTCAATTGATTGCTAAGGGTGTCTGGTGCTGAACCTTGTTTGTTGTATCCCTTTTATAGATATTCCAGTATCAAAGGCATGTGCTGGGGTTTGCACACCATCCGCTACTGTGAAGTGCTGCGGTACATCTCAGTGTAACGGTAATGCTAACGTTATTGTTAATTATACAACAGCAGTCACTGAGGCGGCACACTGATTGGTCACATGTTCACATGTTCTAACTGGTAAACTTTAACAAAACACCACCTGGAGGCAAACAAACAAAACAACGGGAATCAGAAATAAAATAAAAAATAAAAGGGCTGTAATCATCCTCCAGTGTAGCTGCACTCGCTCAAACTTGAAACCTTATTGAATCCTTGCACTACACTGTCTCTTTGTGTAGTCACACAACTTCACCCTGGTAAATGGGATCTCATTGCAGAAAGAGATTGCTAAAAAATAGTTATCGTTCAAGTTAATAGTTATAACTCAGCTGCATCCAGGTTAGACTTTTAGCAGAGATACTGAGATGAGATGGGCTGGGTAACAGTCAATGATATGGGGAGCAGTGAAATGTTCACATTTACAAATGTCAGGTAGACAGTAATGTTTTATCAATAAGACTTTAAAAATGTTTCATTATGAAGAGATTGATAAATGTGTTGAAACACTATCAGCTATGTGTCTATTTGAGCCAGCCGTAGCCCAGCCTCTCCTTCCTTATTCATTGTCTCTCCCTGGCTTGTTTTGCAGTGGACCTCTTGAAATGCTACACCTGCACCGACTTGACAGACGAAACTAAGTGTAAAGATATAACAGTCTGTGGGTTCGGTGACAAGTTCTGTAAAACCACTTACAAACTAACTGGAACTGGTAAGTAATGATCCCTATGAGCCGGGTTTCTCTGAATATAACAAGTTTACCTCACTTCTCTTTCTCTCGTACATTCCTACTTAGTGTTGGCATTAACATGGATTTTTCCAGCAGCTTCTTTCTAAATAAACACAAGAACATCTTTGCAGCCATCACAAGAGTCAAGTTTACATTGCACTAATGTTTCCCACATTCAAGTCGCCATTCAATCAGCTAACAATAGTATTCAAGACAGATAAATGGATCTCTACAATCAGGGCTGTTTTGTAAATGTACCTCCACCTACAAATCCATGCTAAAATACTTTTTATTACATGCTTCCCACTGTCTTTATTCTCTAATACAATGTTTGAAATGGCAAAAGTAATAAAGCCCTTTGTCAATTGATGAGATAATAGTTATAGAATTATGACTAACTTTCTTTTTGCATTCATTGATAGGTGTCACCGTCAGCAAGGGATGTGCATCAACTTGTACTGTAACAACAGCTTTCCCGCGAGATGAGTGCTGTCAGGGAGAACTGTGTAACGGTAATACAGATACTATTGTAATATTTTTAATAAAATCAAAACTACAGGTGTTCAAATACATTTTTTTTGACTGCATATATATTTATAGTAAAACGTACATATATAAACAGAGCAGTCAGTACTTTTTTTTACAACTTGCTTCAAACAACTATGAAAGCTCTTTAATCTGTCAAATGGCATTTATTTAAAATGTTGATTAAATGCTGTAAATAAAAAAAAACAGAATGAAGAGCTCCCTCAATTTTCAAGTACCATTACCACAGATAATCCCCAATGAAATGCATACACTAGAATGTCAGATTAATACATAGCTATTAATAAACGGTACCATTATTTATTCTGTTAACTGATGGGGAGCATTTACACTTGCTTCTTAGTAAATGGGATTTGAAGCCATTTGTACTTAAAATATTTATGTCATTCTTTCTAAATTTCACACCATTGAGTGTTTTAGTGTAATGGATTCGGTTGTAGGGTCTGTAAGTTTTATGTATTAAGTAGTTTTATTTTTAAACTGATATAGAGATTGAAGATGTTCTTTATAAGAGGAAAGGAACCATGTGTGCCTGTTAAGACTTTCATCTTTATAAACATCTGTAAAGCTCTATATTATTATTAATTAGTCATTTAACAGATGCTTTTATCCAAAGCGACTCAACAACTGCTGCTGCAGAGTCACTTCCAATAGGACCTCGCTTGTTTTAAGTCTCATCCGAAGGTCGGAGCACAAGGAGGTTAAGAAACTTGCTCAGGGTCTCACACACTCAGAGTGACTCGATGGCTGAGCTGGGATTGAATCTTTAACCACTGGACCACCAAGCCCCCTACTAACTCAAACGTATTGTTTAAACTAGGTCTTGCTTGTTTTACAGATAAATTGATTTGCTTCCAATGTGCTGAAACAACCGATGAAAGTTCCTGTACTTCGAGTCCATGTGCGGCTGGAACATTCTGCCAGAGTGACTACAAACTCAACGGGGCAGGTAAGCGCTTCTCCTTCATTTGGGGTTTCTATTCTTTGTGTTTCCAGTTTGGTGCTTGTGAATTCGGCTGGTGAAAGGAGACCATTGAGAGCAGTTGTGTTCATGTCTAAGGAGTCCATTCCTAGCAATCCTTTTCGTAATCCTCAAATCTAAAATCACATACACCTCACTGCTTCATTGCTACGTTGCAGCCACATTTCCCAAGTTTAGAGATTTAAAATACATAACATTCTTATCATTAACTGACTATTATTAAGCATGGTAGAGCCCTGTTTAGAATAACGGAACACATAACTTTGTTCAGTAACTTATGCCTCACATATTAACATTCAGTGGACACTTTCTTTTTTCCAGAACATGCAATATTGTCGCACATGTAAAAATAAAAGCAGTATAGTGGATCCATAATATGTACATGGTACTGTAGAGTCACAGAGGATTTGATTCTGTATAAATGCACTGCTTATTGATTTGTCAGAATCACTGATTTGGCACTAGCTGGTTCTGTCACCACTAACCTTGCTTTTCTCCACCTTACAGGAGTGCCTGTTGTCACTAAGTCCTGTGCAGCTGATTGCAAAGCTGTTGACAATACAGCAGACAAAAACGTGAGGACAACTTGCTGCAAAACAGGATATTGTAATGGTAAGGCTGCTATTAACTGATAAAATAGTTCCAGCCCAGCTTTAAAATCAGCCAAATTGATAGATTTTTGGTTTGCTTATGCATGTTTTTTTTCACTTTAATCTTTGATATGTATATAGTTTAAAAACACCATGGGATGTTTTATTAATTATATTTTTATTACATTTTTGAAGAGAGACAATGTAGATTTATGTTACAAAATGAGAAACAAGGACAGAATATTACGAAGGTGTTCTTAAAGACCTTTTTAGGGTTTAAAATTAATATTCAAGTGATCTAATCCCTAAATCCTCTCTTCGTTTGTATCATGAAGACAGCCCTTCTCCCCGCTCACATAGTTATTTCTACAGGAAGAGGTTTGACTTTCTTAATCTTGCCACACAAAGCATCAGGCTCCTAGTTTAATTAGCCATTACAGTTCGACCACAGTTTAGCTCAATTGAATAGCCCTCCATGCCTTTGATTCTGGATGGCAGTGCAATGAGCTGCTGGAGACCTATTCATTAAACCCCTCTGTTTGACTTTCAGGAAACGCCTTGAGTTGCAACACTTGTACTAATGAAGCTGACGAACCTAAATGTGCAGCAACAGCCTGCGCTGCAACTGACAAACTATGTCAGAGCAGTTATACCCTCACTGCACCAGGTAAGCTGTGATCGCAAGGGGAAAGGTGACTGATACCTGTGTCTCTGTCACCAGCTCGTTCCTCCTCTGCACATTTAAAGGACAAGGGCCTGTGGGTCCACTCCATAGTAAATGTATGTTGTGGTATTTGTGAAGTACACTGAGAGTCTTGAAGGTTGCAGGTTCATGATTACACTCTGAGTTGACCTATAAACAACAAAATTAATACAATAGTTAACTGTGGTTTTCCAGACCTGTAATTTGCTCTTTGGCACTTTATCATAGACCTTTTTGCACTGTATTTTAATAAGGGGTTGATATATCACCCAGGCTGTGGGAATCACTTGTGAGATTAATGAAGAGTTCATACGATGGTGGTATTGAGCTCTATATTTACTTCCATTACATGCAATGGTGTTGTGCCTTCCAGGTTCCCCTTAACAATGAGAATACATTCAATGTCAATTGATTGCTAAGGGTGTCTGGTGTCTGGTGCCTAACCTCGTTTGTTGTATTCCTTTTATAGATGTTCCAGTATCAAAGGCATGTGCTGAGGCTTGCACACCATCCGCTACTGTGAAGTGCTGCGGTACATCTCAGTGTAACGGTAATGCTAACGTTATTGTTAATTATACAACAGCAGTCACTGAGGCGGCACACTGATTGGTCACATGTTCACATGTTCTAACTGGAGAACTTTAACAAAACACCACCTGGAGGCAAACAAACAAAACAACGGGAATCAGAAATAAAATAAAAAATAAAAGGGCTGTAATCATCCTCCAGTGTAGCTGCTCTCGCTCAAACTAGCAATCTTATTGAATACTTGCACTACACTGTCTCTTTGTGTAGTCACACAACTTCACCCTGGTAAATGGGATCTCATTGCAGAAAGAGATTGCTAAAAAATAGTTATCGTTCAAGTTAATAGTTATAACTCAGCTGCATCCAGGTTAGACTTTTAGCAGAGATACTGAAATGCATCCAGGTTAGGCTTTTATTATTAGTAGTAATTTAGCAGACACTTCTATCCAAAGTGACTTACAGAGACTAGTGGGTGAACTATGTATCACAACTGCTGCTGCGGAGTCACTTCCAATAGGACCTGGGCTTTATGTCTCTGAAGGACGGAGCACAAGGAGGTTAAGTGACTTGCTCAGGGTTACACACAGTGAGTCAGTGGCTGACCATGGAACCTCCTGGTAATAAGCTACTTTCTTTAACAACTGGACCACCAAGCCTCCTTTGTATCATAGATACTGAGATGATAAGGGTAGATCTAGTCAATAATAAGGGGAGCACTGGAAATGTGAAATTTACAAATGTCAAGTAGACAGTAATGTTTTATCAATAGGTCTTTATCAATGTTTCATTATGAAGAGATTGATAAATGTGTTGAAACACTATCAGGTATATGTCTATTTGAGCCAGCCGTAGGCCAGGCTCTCCTTCCTTATTCATTGGCTCTCCCTGGCTTGTTTTGCAGTGGACCTCTTGAAATGCTACACCTGCACCGACCTGACAGACGAAACTAAGTGTAAAGATATAACAGTCTGTGGGTTCGGTGACAAGTTCTGTAAAACCACTTACAAGCTAACTGGAACTGGTAAGTAATGATCCCTATGGGCCGGGTTTCTCTGACAATAAAAAGTTTACCTCACTTCTCTTTCTCTTGTCCATTCTTACTTAGTGTTGGGATTAACATGGATTTTTCCAGCAGCTTCTTTCTAAATAAAGACAAGAACATCTTTGCAGCCATTACAAGAGTCAAGTTTACATTGCACTAATGTTTCCCACATTCAAGTTGCCATTCAATCAGCTAACAATAGTATTCAAGCCAGATAAATGTATCTCTACAATCAGGGCTGTTTTGTAAATGTACCTCCACCTACAAATCCAAGCTAAAATACTTTTTATTACATGCTTCCAATTGTTTTTATTCTCCAATAAAATGTTTGAAATGACAAGAGTAACAAAGCCCTGTGTCAATTGATGAGATAATAGTTATAGAATTATGACTAACTTTCTTTTTGGATTCATTGATAGGTGTCACCGTCAGCAAGGGATGTGCATCAACTTGTACTGTAACAACAGCTTTCCCGCGAGATGAGTGCTGTCAGGGAGAACTGTGTAACGGTAATACAGATACTATTGTAATATTATTAATAAAATCACTAACAGCTACCACCAAATCAAAACTACAGAAGCAACGGGGAGTTCTAATACATTTTTTTGACTGCATATATATTTATTATGAAACATACATATATTATTATTATTATTATTTGTTTATTTAGCAGACGCTCTTATCCAAGGCGACTTACAGAGATTAGGGTGTGTGAACTATGCATCAGCTGAAGAGTCACTTACAACTACATCTCACCCAAAAGACAGAGCACAAGGTGGTTAAGTGACTTGCTCAGAGACACTCAATGAGTCAGTGGCTGAGGTGAGATTTGAACCGAGAACCTCCTTGTTACAATCCGATTTCTTTAACCACTGGACCACACAGCCTCCTATATAAACAGATCAGTCAGTACTTTTTTTACACCTTGCTTAAAACAACTATGAAAGCACTTATGAGTCAAATGGCAATCATTTTAAATGTTGATGCAATGCTGTAAAAAAAAAAAACTGAATAGAGAGGTCTGTAAACCCCTCTTAATTTTATTTTGTATCTATTTGGGTAAACTAGATTGACAAGGTACCTTCCAGCAGAACCCAGCTGTTAATAAATGATCGCTTGGTACAGCCTTCAGTTACAGTAGAAAGCTCACTGTTGATGTCTCGCGAGCACCATTGCAAGAGACACTTTTGGAATGACATGACCATACATACCAGAAACAACACAGAGGCGATGCGACAGGTTTATAAACACTGTCATATATATACAGTATATATATCTAACAAACTCGTCATTTCTAAAGCCTCTGTTATTCATGTGTCTTATCTCTCAAGTACCGTTATCACAGAATGCACTAGAATGTCAGATTAATACATAGTTATTAATAAACGGTACCATTATTTATTCTCTTACCTGATGGGGAGCATTTACAATTGCTTCTTAGTAAATGGGATTTGAAGCCATTTGTACTTAAAATATTTATTTGATTGTTTCGAAATTTCACACCATTGAGTGTTGTAGTGTAATGGATTCGGTTGTAGGGTCTGTAAGTTTTTATGTATTAAGTAGTTCAATTTTTAAACTGATATAGAGATTGAAGATGTTCTTTATAAGAGGAAAGGAACCATGTGTGCCTGTTAAGACTTTCATCTTTATAAACATCTGTAAAGCTCTATATTATTATGAATTAGTTATTTAACAGATGTTTTTATCCAAAGCGACTCAACAACTGCTGCTGCAGAGTCACTTCCAATAGGACCTCGCTTGTTTTACGTCTATTCCGAAGGACGGAGCACAAGGAGGTTAAGAGACTTGCTTAGGGTCAGACACACTCAGAGGGACTCGATGGTTGAGCTGGGATTTAATCTTTAACCACTGGACCACCAAGCCACCTACTAAGTCAAACGTATTGTTTAAACTAGGTCTTGCTTGTTTTACAGATAAATTCACTTGCTTCACATGTGCTGAAACAACCGATGAAAGTTCCTGTACTCCAAGTTTATGTGCAGCTGGAACATTCTGCCAGAGTGACTACAAACTCAACGGGGCAGGTAAGCGATTCTCCTTCTTTTGGGGTTTCTATTCTTTGTGTTTCCAGTTTGGTGCTTGTGAATTCGGCTGCTGAAAGGAGACCGTTGAGAGCAGTTGTGTTCATGTCTAAAGGAGTCCATTCCTAGCAATCCTTTTCGTAATCCTCAAATCTAACATTACATACACCTCACTGCTTCATTGCTACTTTGCAGCCACATTTCCCATATTTAGAGATTTAAAATACATAACATTCTTATCATTAACTGACTATTATTAAGCATGGTAGAACCCTGTTTTAGAATAATGGAACACATAACTTTGTACAGTATCTTATGCCTCACATATTAACTTTCAGTGGACACTTTCTTTTTTCCAAAGCATGGAATATTGTCCCACATGGAAAATTAAAAGCAGTACAGTGGAACCATATGTACATGGTACTGTTTAGTCACAGAGGATTTGATTTTGTATAAATGCCCTGCTTATTGATTTGTCAGAATCACTGATTTGGCACTAGCTGGTTCTGTCACCACTAACCTTGCTTTTCTCCACTTTACAGGAGTGCCTGTTGTCACTAAGTCCTGTGCAGCTGATTGCAAAGCTGTTGACAATACAGCAGACAAAAACGTGAGGACAACTTGCTGCAAAACAGGATATTGTAATGGTAAGGCTGCTATTAACTGATAAAATAGTCCCATCCCAGCTTTAAAATCCGCCAAATTGATAGATTTTTGGTTTGCTTATGCATGTTTTTTTTCACTTTAATCTTGGATATGTATATAGTTTAAAAACACCATGGGATGTTTTATTAATTATATTTTTATTACATTTTTGAAGAGAGATAATGTAGGTTTATGTTACAAAATGAGAAACAAGGACACAATATTACGAAGGTGTTCTTAAAGACCTTTTTGGGGTTTAAAATTAATATTCAAGTGATCTAATCCCTAAATCCTCTCTTCGTTTGTATCATGAAGACAGCCCTTCTCCCCGCTCACATAGTTATTTCTACAGGAAGAGGTCTGACTTTCTTAATCTTGCCACACAAAGCATCAGGCTCCTAGTTTAATTAGTCATTAGCGATCGACCACAGTTTAGCTCAATTGAATAGCCCTCCATGCCTTTGATTCTGGATGGCAGTGCAATTAGCTGCTGGAGACCTATTCCTTAAACCCGTGTTTGTCTTTCAGGAAACGTCTTGAGTTGCAACACTTGTACTAATGAAGCTAACGAACCTAAATGTGCAGCAACAGCCTGCGCTGCAACTGACAAACTATGTCAGAGCACTTATACCCTCACTACACCAGGTAAGCTGTGATCACAAGGGGAAAAGTGACTGATACCTGTGTCTCTGTAACCAGCTCGTTCCTCCTCTGCACATTTAAAGGACAAGGGCCTGTGTGTCCACTCCATAGTAAATGTATGTTGTGGTATTTGTGAAGTACAGTGAGAGTCTTGAAGGTTTCAGGTTCATGATTACACTCTGAGTTGACTTATAAACAATAAAATTAATACAATAGTTAACTGTGGTTTTCCAGACCTGTAATTTGCTCTTTATGGCACTTTATCACAGACCTTTTTGCACTGTATTTTAATAAGGGGTTGATATATCACCCAGGCTGTGGGAATCACCTGTGAGATTAATAAAGAGTTCATACGATGGTGGTATTGAGATCTATATTTACATCCATTACATGCAGTGGTGTTGTGCCTTCCAGGACCCCCTTGACAATGAGAATACATTCAATGTCAATTGATTGCTAAGGGTGTCTGGTGCTGAACCTTGTTTGTTGTATCCCTTTTATAGATGTTCCAGTATCAAAGGCATGTGCTGGGGTTTGCACACCATCCGCTACTGTGAAGTGCTGCGGTACATCTCAGTGTAACGGTAATGCTAACGTTATTGTTAATTATACAACGGCAGTCACTGAGGCGGCACACTGTAAACGGTAGCTCATTACAGAAAAAAAATAGTTAAAAATAGTTATGGTTCAAGTTACAAGCCACAAAAGTCATCCCATCCCACCCACAAGTCAGCTGCATCCAGGTTAGGCTTTTATTATTAGTAGTAATTTAGCAGACACTTGTATCCAAAGTGACTTACACAGACTAGTGGGTCAACTATCCATCACAACTGCTGCTGCGGAGTCACTTCCAATAGGACCTGGGCTTTACTTCTCTGAAGGACAGAGCACAAGCAGGTTAGGTGACTTGCTAAGGGTCACACACAGTGAGTCAGTGGCTGACCATGGAACCTCCTGGTAATAACCTACTTTCTTTAACAACTGGACCACCAAGCCTCCTTTGTATCATAGATACTGAGATGATAAGGGTAGATCTAGTCAATAATAAGTGGAGCTCTGGAAATGTGAAACTTACAAATGTCAAGTAGACAGTAATGTTTTATCAATAGGTCTTTATCAATGTTTCATTTTGAAGAGATTGTTAAACGTGTTGAAACACTATCAGGTATGTGTCTATTTGAGCCAGCCGTAGCCCAGCCTCTCCTTCCTTATTCATTGGCTCTCCCTGGCTTGTTTTGCAGTGGACCTCTTGAAATGCTACACCTGCACCGACTTGACAGACGAAACTAAGTGTAAAGATATAACAGTCTGTGGGTTCGGTGACAAGTTCTGTAAAACCACTTACAAACTAACTGGAACTGGTAAGTAATGATCCCTATGAGCCAGGTTTCTCTGAATATAACAATATTACCTCGCTTCTCTCTCTTGTCCATTCCTACTTAGTGTTGGTATTAACATAGATTTTTCCAGCAGCTTCTTTCTAAATAAACACAAGAACATCTTTGCAGCCATCACAAGCCAAGTTTACATTGCACTAATGTTTCCCACATTCAAGTTGCCATTCAATCAGCTAACAATAGTATTCAAGCCAGATAAATGGATCTCTACAATCAGGGCTGTTTTGTAAATGTACCACCACCTACAAATCCAAGCTAAAACACTTTTTATTACATGCTTCCCACTGTCTTTATTCTCTAATACGATGTTTGAAATTTCAAGAGTAACAAAGCACTATGTCAATTGATGAGATAATAGTTATAGAATTATGACTAACTTTCTTTTTGGATTCATTGATAGATGTCACCGTCAGCAAGGGATGTGCATCAACTTGTACTGTAACAACAGCTTTCCCGCAAGATGAGTGCTGTCAGGGAGAACTGTGTAACGGTAATACAGATACTATTGTAATATTGTTAATAAAATCACTAACAGCTACCTCCTGCTGTCAGTACCAGTCTTCCTTCTCACTGTACATCTGATACCTGCCCCCCAACACACATGCACACCAACTGGACTGTATCAGAGAGTGTCTTTGCACTGTGACCTATAACTTATGCTCAGTAACCTGTGGGTCGAAAATACCTAAGTGCTAAAGTTATTAAGAGTGTCAAACAGGGAGGGGGCGGGGTTTAAAGGTCAGCGCTGGTGCACGAGTTCAGCTGCTGCAAAACTCAAAGCAAAAGCATGCTGTAAGCAAACTGCAAAATCATGTGACGGAGCAGGAAATGGAACAGCACGTGGTAAGAGTGTGATTAAAGTAACGTTCTGTGGAAACAACTCTGCTGAGAAGAATGTAGACATAAGAGGTCATTTTAGCACAGCACACAGGCCTGTTTATCTGTCTGTATAAACTGGGAGTGCTCACAAGCGTTCAGAGAGACAGACTTTTGAGACAGCTTCCATTCTCCTCCCCGAGCATCATGTTGAGGTGTGCCCAACGTGACTTCCAATGGGAAGGAAATCTGGCCGACTACCTAACTATGGTTTAGAGCCTAGTGACCATTTTAACATTCTAATATTGTTCTCTTCTGATGCATAAGTGCATCGGAATTATACTTTGTCAAATGAATCAGTATTATGAATGTAAGAAATTAAATCCACAACCTTACACTCACAGTCTGCTTTACCACCAGATTCGTTTTGCTTAGCACAAGCAACAGTTTATCACAGCATGTCAATCTGTCCCTTTATTGCATGAGAATCCACACTTTGTTTTTTTTTTCTGGTCGCTACTATGACCAGGAACAATAAGAGAAGATATATCTCAGTTCAAGGATAAATAATACAAACATTGAAATCCACATTCCTTTCCATTTCTGCTTAGCTGGTTTACCAAGATGATGTCAATTTTCAGTCCTGAAAAAGATCAAAGATGATTTAGAAATGACCACTAAACCTGAGGGAACACAAAGTCATTTGGCTTGAAACTCTCTTCCGGGATGTCACACAGCAATAATTAGCCAGGGGGCAATCAAATCAGTCATTCTGAGCCTTGTATTTGAATAAGGCTAAGCACTAGGAACAAAATAAATTGTATCTCTACATTCCAATGACAGACTTCAAAAACATCATTGATTTTTTGTTGATTTGCTATTTGTGGTTTTATTGAATTCTGACTTTTCTATGATTTTCTCTTCATACTGCAAAATTATTCAAAGTCAGGAAATATACAGTACATTATGTTTAATTATGCCAAAAATGAAATGTCTTTCTACTAGAGACATTTTAAAAACCTGTGTGACACAGTTAATAAATGAATGACCAGACGTATAATTAAAAAGTAAGCAATAGTCACAACTGTTTTGCAGGCCAAGAAAAGAGAAAGAAATATAACAAGTTACTTTTTTTATTAAGTTATAAGTAAGGACATTATATTACTTTTTTTTCTGAAGAAATTAACATGTAAGACTCTGGATTCTACAGAGACATGCAGTCTGGTGTGAAAGCAGGCCCTTCAGAGATTTTTGTCCTTAAATCCCAATTATATTTGATTTATATAATCTATACAATATATTTAAACATTTATAAATGGTATATCTTTTTACTTCCCACATTATCCACTGTGTTCTCTGGGCTTATTTTGCAGCACCCCTAATCAAGTCTTGTCAGACATGTGATAATGAGAAGGTTGAAAGTAACTGTGCGGAGAAAGATTGTGCAACCCCTAGCTCCTTCTGCCAAAGAAAAATCGACTTCACTAAAGATGGTAAGCAATGAAACTCTCGACATTTCTGCCATCAGTTTGTCTTTCTCCATTTCATCCTGACATTCATGCCATCTCTCGCCTCCACCAGCTCTGAGTTACAGCTGAGCAAAGTTTGCAATTCTTCTTGAAATGAAAATTACCACCAGTTGCCTGCACACCCATGTGATTAAAATACATCTCTGTTCCAATTCTATTTTTCAGATGTTCCCTTTTATGATACAGTATCATAGTTTAGCCTTCATGGTGTTGTAAATACATTACCTGAAAAAAAGTGTTTGTGCTGTTGTAACGGGCAGTGTTGTGAAATGCACTGCCGTTACGGATTCTGTCCCCTGTCAGTGAGATGAGGTTAAAAGCTCCAAGCTATTTGTAGAACCTATTCTGTCAATTATTCTTTTATGTTAACTGTGAACTAAAATATCACCTAAATTAGCTTCTCTTTGAATGCTACAACTGGGGACTTAAGAAATATTTTTTTCAGTTTTTTTTTTTAATTATGTAGAATTTGCAAGTGTTTTCGAACTATCTGAGAAATATTAAGGAAAAATTTAGAGTAAGTCATTACTAATGGGACTCTTTTGAGAGTCCTTTTTATCTCTATTTTTATAATCTAGTAGATCATCTCTTTTTAGTTTATCTGCTTTTCTTAACTCCGTCTCTAATTATTTCTTTGTATCCTCTTTTTTTAAGATTTGTTTTTAATACATTTCTTTGTTTTATATAGTCACTTTCTTTTGAGCATATTCTTCGTATTCTTATTCCTAGACCCTTTGGTTGCTCTTTTAGTGTGTATCGGATGTGCAGAGGACATGTGTAAATACTGGTGCAATTGAACCTACAAGCTTTACTGTGGTACCTAAAAATTCTATTTATTTTCTTGTCCATCGAAGGTCCAGCTTAATATTACTGTGTATTTCATTTGCCATTTTATGAAACTGGAAAAGAGATTCTTCTCCATGTGTCCAAAACCTAAAAATATCATCTATAAACCGAGTGTATTCTAAAGGTTCTCTTTCCAATTTTTTAAGTAATTGTTCTTCCCATTTCCATGTATGCACTGGCAAAATGCATTCCTAATTTAGACCCTATTGCTGTACCATCGTTTTGTTTGTAATTCTTATCAACAAATGTAAAATAACTGTTTTCTATCATCTAGTGCTTTTTGACAAGCTTCTAAAGTTTCTTTACGAGGGACACTTGGGTACAAGATTTTACATCCATGCAAAATAAAATTGTATCCTCTGGAAGGTTGTGCTTTAGTGATTCAGGTCTTTTAAAAGATGATGCTGTATCCTTAACATAGCTTGATAATTTCTCACCGTGTGACCCAAGTCATTTTTTCACTGTTTCAGCTGTTATGTGTGTTGGATTATCAAATGTTCTTTTTCCCACAGAATCCTGTTTCTTTAGTCCTGGGGATATCTTTTCCCAAACCAGCTGGAGTCTAAATCTCCTTTTTGTATCCTGATTACAGGATTCCCTGTTACAAAGGGATGTGCAGCACAATGCACTGCAAGTGACACAGCGTCGTGCTGTCAGGTATCGAACTGCAGAGGTAATGCGCATTTTCTTATTCATTGATATTAGTGTTATCTCTTGTTATTCACAGTACAGCAATTACAAAAGAGTGTGCATTAATGTATACATCAGTGCATCAGGGTGGACTTGACTGAAGTCTTTAAAACCATAAATGGTATAGATAAAGTTAGCCCAAGACACTACTTCAAATTTAGCAGAGAGACCTAAATGGAAGTAAAAATACATTTAGAACAGAAAGTAGGACGCACTTTTTACACAGAGTTAGAAATGCTTGGAATAGCCAACCAGCTGAAGTAGTAGGCTCTAAAACTTTTCTTAAGTGTTTATGTTCTAGAACAAGAAATCGTGTTATAAATCATGTTATAGCCAAAATGCTTTTCACACTTGGCTTAGCTTGGATTTTTTTAAAAACTTTAAGTAGGGATACAGTATTTTCTGTTTTTTACCACTTTATGTTACTTTGCAGACAGAGTTGTGCAAACGTACATTTCTGGTGGGGGTGTCTTTGGTATACTTGTTTCAAAACTGATGATTCAGTACGACACAGACCCTCCATGCACAACTCATACTGGGTAAAACTACTGCACGCCTGCCTTATTATTGATTGTGTCCCCTGTGCTTGCTTTGCAGTAAACACCTTGAGTTGCCTGCAGTGTGATGCTCAGACTGATGAAACTCAGTGCAAGGCGGGCGTGTGCACTGTAGGCACTTTCTGTCAGAACAGCTACACCTTCACTAACCTTGGTAAGCAGTAAACAGCAGGGTTAACTGTGCAAAGCTGTTTCCTCTGTGTGGCTTCCTGCAGTCCATGTTACAAGCCTCTTGCCTTATTGCTGCTGTATAAGCCTCCTTCTTGTCAATACTGACAGATTTATCTAGAAATAGTACATACAGTAGTACTGGGATAAACTTGGTATTCTCATGTTCAAATATCTGTTCAAAATTCAGACAGCTACTTGGATATTCGTTCATTTACAAAACATTGTCAAAGTCATCATATTTAAAACGATATTAAAGTTAAAAATAAATAGGCCAGAAGAATAGGTTGTCAAAGGCTTACTTTACCCTCCCCTCCCTGAATTATCTACAAAGCAAAGAAATAAAAAGTCAATAAAGTAGATATCACACTTTTTTTTAATTCCTGCCATTGTCACTTCTTTGCAATAAACAAAGTGGCAAAAGACACATTTTCATGAAGTAATATCATCACTGAGGTTTATTTATGCCTTTTATGGCTGAACAAGCAAGTGAAAACTCAAATTTAAGTAAAAAAAATATATAAAATAAAATAAATGAATCCAACTGCTATTGAGTGAGATTTCCTGCTCAAATGTAATAATGCTGGCGTTTAAATTAGGAATTCATTAGCATGTCATACTCTCTAAACAAGCTGGGATCCCTTTCAGGAAATGTACTGCACAAGATTGTATGCCCAGCAGTCACTGGAAACACATGGCATGTGAATCTTTGAAAAATATAGCCCTAGCTATCTGTACAGAGTGTGCAGAACCTCGTGGGTGTGTGGCCTCTAACATTCTCTCTTGTATCTCTATCACAGCCAGCATCAAAGTCACAAAGACATGTGAGTCCGCTTGCACAGCGACCAACACAGTGAACTGCTGCCAAACATCCAACTGCAATGGTAATGCTGACATTGCTCTTAATCACGGAACTAACTCTGGTCTTTCTAGTTTCATAGTCTCTCAGGTATCACCCAACAACCCTTTCTGCGTTATTCATTGTGTCTCCTTTGCTTGTTTTGCAGTGAAAGCCTTGTTCTGTTATACCTGTGACAAACAGAGTGATGAAACGCTGTGTACAACTGTAAAAGCCTGCGGATCAGCTTCGGGAAAATGTTCATCTGTTTATGAAACAGGTGTAGATGGTAAGCAATGATTGATATGGGCAGCTTTGGAGATAATACTGTACCCTGTCCTTCTCTGTCTGCCTCTTATATAAATCCTTTCCCTTTCAATGTACATTTTTTTCTGTTTTACTCAGTGTGAACAATTGCAGGCTTGGTGGTCCAGTGCTTAGAGAAAGGGACTTGTTACCAGGAGGTTCCAGGTTCAATCCCAGCTCAGCCACTGACTCACTGTGTGTGTGTGTGTTACCCTGAGCAAGCCACTTAACCTCCTTGTGCTCCGTCCAGATGAGACGTAAAACAAACAAGGTCCTATTGGAAGGGACTCTGCAGCAGCAGTTGTGATGCATGGTTCACCCTCTAGTCTCTATAAGTCGCTTTGGATAAAAGAGTGCTATATGATTAATGAAGAACTTAACTGTAGTAAAAGTTTAACCTCCAAATCATGCAGTTAAATTAAATTAATTGTAGATCATTCCATGAAGCCATTTTGCACCTCCATTAGCTATATGCAGATTTAAACAGTGCACATTATAGCACACATGTATTTAAATTAGAAAACATGCTATCTGGTTCTACTTTAGGTTAAAGGAGACTCTTCATTTCTATTCCTTTTTCTTGGTCCGATGTTTGCACTTGTACTCACTCGGTCATTTCACCTCAGCAGTGTCTTCTGGTTGAAAGCATAATACTGCTGAAAGTGTGTCAGTCAATAGCGGAAGCAGCTGATTGGTTATTGAGTTGAAAGAAGCCAGTGAAGGGGTGGGAACAATTTCACTCTCCTGGTGAAATGACCCAGGAAGTAGAAGACAGTCAGAAAGCATGGCTCCCAAATAGTTTTCTTTAACCAAGTGTAGCACCAGAGATCACGCTGTGAAATGAAAATACACATGTGCTACAACATCTGTTTTTGGCCGTTTGAGACGCATAGATGTGCACTGCCTAGACATTTAATGGAACTCGTTCTTTTAGTTACTTTAAATAAGAACAAAACACACTTACAATTGAGCTCAGAAAATTCATATGGAATTCATATGATTGATTGATGAAACTTAACATGTTTTTTTGTGCCTGAGCAGTGAGTGAGTGGACTGATGAATGTTTTATTTTGACTTCACTGTTAGGTAAACTCACTGTGACAAAGGGCTGTGAGGCGTCTCGTGGTGCCTGTGTACCCGGAAGAGTGGGCAACAAGCAGACAACATGCTGCGATACGGACCTCTGTAATGGTAATACCAATACTGCTAATTTCACTGTATTTACTTAACCTCTATTCCCACTGTTAAGACAATAGCCTCTTTTTACCTGCTGAACCTAGCGGCTTGTTAATCAGCTGAATCCTGGAGGTTCGGGCACAGCCTGGCTTGTGTCAGTAGGGGTCGCTATAGATGTGGACTAAACCAGAAGATTTTCCTCCCCAACCCACAGGGACGCAAACAGCAATGGGCAGCCACGCTTAGCACCTCAGCACAAACAGGATTTGAACTAGCAACCTTGTGAATGCATGCCATGCCCTCGATGTGGCCTTGCCTCATCCCCCTTAGTAAATTCTTTCATAATGTGTTTGCACTGAATAGCTTTTTCATTATTAACATTACACAATTTGTAAGAGTTCATGTTACGTGGTACTGCACCATGATATTATTTTATTATTATTATTTGTTTATTTAGCAGGCGCCTTTATCCAAGGCGACTTACATAGACTAGGGTGTGGGACTATGCATCAGCTGCAGAGTCACTTACAATTACGTCTCACCCAAAAGACGGAGCACAAGGAAGTTAAGTGACTTGCTCAGGGTCACACAATGAGTCAGTGGCTGAGCTGGGATTTGAACCGGGGACCGCCTGGTTATAAGCCCTTTTCTTTAACCACTGGACCACACAGTATCCTATTTACATGTAAAAATTCCACCTATTTACATGTAAAAATTGAAAGTTTGATGTATGTTTGGGCCCTAAATAATCCTCATCTCTGATACACTCAATACCGTGTGGGCCTTATTTAAATTGTTTAAACTCGGGAGTATTTAATTGCTTCCCCCTTTTTAAATCAAACAAGTGCTTTTGTTTTCCAGCTAATTCAATGGCCCAGTTTCACAGAGCCAGTTTCTCACTACTCTTGGAGTGCTAATCAGGGTCCGTGAAACCAGCTTTAAACGTGTTTAAGTTCAAACATTTAGGAAATGGAATGAATTCTAACGTGCCTAATTAGCACAAGTGATCAAATGCCAAGACTCCCTTATTTGCATGCATTTTATAGTTGAGTTTGGAATGCGCAGACATTTCAAAGACAATGGGAACTGCACTGTTGGTTCTTGTTAGCCAGTCCGCTAACAGCAATCAGTCTGTGGGACAGTCAAGGTACCAGGTTGTATCCGTATGTCTTTTGCGTTGTAATTGAAATGTTTGCTAATGTTTAACTTTTTTACAAAGAATTGTGAGGGTCTGGAACCAACTCCCCAGTAATGTTGTTGAAGCTGACAGCCTGGGATCCTTCAAGAAGCAGCTTGATGAGATTCTGGGATCAATAAGCTACTAACAACCAAACAAGCAAGATGGGCCGAATGGCCTCATCTCGTTTGTAAACTTTCTTATGTTCTTAACTAAAAAATAACCATCGCCTGTCCCTCCTCGATGTGCAGTTATTACACAAACCCTCCTGCATATTCATTATCTCTCTCATGCTTGTTTTTCAGTACCAGTTTTGAAATGCTACACTTGCAACAAAATTAAGTCTGAAACTGACTGCACTGCCTTAACTGCATGCGACTTCAGTGTCAGGTTCTGTTTTGCCTATTACGATACAACTCCAACAGGTGAGTCATTACGATACAACTGCAACAGGTGAGCCATTACCATACAACTCCAACAGGTGAGCCATTACGATACAACTCCAACAGGTGAGCCATTACGATACAACTCCAACAGGTGAGCCATTACGATACAACTCCAACAGGTGAACCATTACGATACAACTCCAACAGGTGAGTCATTACGATACAACTGCAACAGGTGAGCCATTACGATACAACTCCAACAGGTGAGTCATTACGATACAACTCCAACAGGTGAGTCATTACGATACAACTCCAACAGGTGAGCCATTACCATACAACTCCAACAGGTGAGCCATTATGATACAACTCCAACAGGTGAGTAATTATGTGTGAGTGCACATGTATTTACTATGTAACTATTATGTAAATGCACAGTAATTTGACTATTTTGTTTAGACACCATTTACAAAACTATTACTTATACCCTGTAGATTTATCAAGCTTTTAGGCATTTATAGAAATAAACACCATTGTTAAAAAGCATACTAATATGTTGCCCAGTACATGATATCACATTTGCAATCTTAGTAAAGTTAATATCTTACCCATGAAAAGGAACTTCTCATTACACCCAACCCCCCACACAGACAGTACTGGGTTAAAGAAAGGTATAGTCTGTCTGCACCACTTTCTTATTAACTAAAGGGGGACCTCAACACACACTGAATGGCTGCTAAGCCATGCTGTATTATTTGCTTTAGCACACTCTAGAAACAGCATCACTGCTCCATCGTTTTTTTTTTCTTTCTGTGCTGCTGGTCAATCCAATGGTCTTGCATAACATCACATTCTAAACAGTAAGTAGCGGGGTTCTGAAAAATATAGCATTGCACGTCCCCACGTGTTACTGCAACTGTTTAAATAACTCACCTGTCATTTCTCTTTTCATTGTTAACATCCTGACATATTTTTTACACTTCTAACTTTAAAGTCTGTTTCAAAGCTCTTTTTACAATGTCCGCTCTAGTGCAGTGATAGTGTCAGGATTGTTGCCCACATTGTCAAACCAGTAATACAGCAATAACAATCCATGATGTGGTACGGAACAGAAAAGTCAGGGCACTTGTTCGGGTTTATTAATTTTTTGTTTTATTGCTCTTGCTGCAGTGATTTAGAGGACAGATCTCAAACCTCAGGGCACTAGAGCAGACATTTTGAAAAGAGCTTTAAAAAGTTAGAAGTGTAAACAAGATGTCAGGATGTTAACAATGAAAAGAACTGACAGGTACATTATTTAAACAGTTGTAGCAGCACTCGGGGACGGGTAATGCTACAACGTTGTCATTCTTGACTGAGACATGATAGTTCTTGATTTATATAGGTGATAAAGGCTATACAGTAGACTGAAAACTAACCAGACTCTCACAGTGCAGTGTGCTTAATGCAACCTGCAGAGCAGTGACTGTTTCCAGCACCACTGTAGGGGTGATTTCAAGAAAGGTTACAAGAGGCTGTTGTGGCTGCACACATTCACCCTGTTGACTGCATTTCAGAAACACTGATATTCTTGAGTGGGTGAAGGCTAATCATATTCTTTGAACCCGCTCATAGGAACGACCGTCAGAAAGGGCTGTGACAGAACCTGTGCCAGTCTTGAAGATCTGTCAAGGAGGAGAACTTGCTGCACTACAGACCTGTGCAATGGTAAGACAGACCCTACATTTTTCAAAAACACTTCCACAAAGAAAGAGATGATTCTGTTTCTGTTTAGATGAGTAAGTGCTAGTGTAACAGGGCGTAGGCTGGGCGTGAACGGGCGACACCCGGGCACCGCACGCGAGCGTCTTAACCACAATGCTAAAACAGCCGGGCTCATCTGCGCTCGTGGTTTTAGAGCTTTTAATCTCATCTGACTGACAGGGGACAGAGTCCATAACGACAGTGCATCTCACACCCGTTACACTAGTACCCACCCTGGTTTTCCCTGGCAGATCTCAAAAGTTCTGTGATACCTTGAAGGTTCTCCTGCCTCAATCCTACTTAATTTGCCAAATCAGAATCAGAAAGTGTCCAATGATCCTGAAATGGATCAAAGGTAAGCTGCTTCTAATAGTTTTACATCTTGTGTTTACTGTGTTTCTTGTGCTTGTTATGCAGAGCCTAAACTGAGTTGCTACACCTGTAATGGACTGGCAGATGAAAAGCAATGTACCACGGTCACAGCATGCAGTGCTGAAAGCAAGTTCTGCAAGACAGTTCGCAGCACCATTGCAGGTAAGCATCCTCTTAACCCCAGCACTAGGGATTGAACTGAGTGATCCACGTGCGGTCTAGAATATAAACATGCAGAATTCATAACAAAGATCCTTAGCACAAACGTGGACCAGAGATTGTTGGGGTGGATTATCTGTGGAGAGATCAGGAGAGGTAGGCAGTCAAAAAATAAAAAAGGGCAGACTCCTTTTTTATATCTAACCTGGCCGTGTTTGTAGAAATCGCATCTCTGTATGGCTGGTCGCTCTAACTTTCTGGACAGGTTATGTTTTTGGACAGATGGTATGTTACTGTTGCCCCTTGAAGAGACCTCACAGGTTGACTGGAGCTCCTGACTCTGAAGCAGTTGGGATGTTTAAATCTTTGCTTTCTGATTGGAGAACGCACTTAGTCTGGGGGAAGGTTAACCTTCTTTGTAAATTCTTCCTCTCAGGAAAAATGACTGCTGTCACGAAGACCTGTGAGGCCACTTGCACAGCATCGTGCACAGCCTTCCAATCTATAGAGTGCTGCCAGGCCAGCCAGTGTAACGAATACCAAGAAAGGGGTACAGGTGCGTCCCCGTCCACCCAAGCCAGCTCCCTCCTGCTGGCCGTGTCGATCAGCCTGCTCACCATGCTGCTCAAATCAGCATGAGAGGATTCTACCACCAAAAACTCTGAATGCAATGAATTGGTTGACAATACAATGAGTCATTCAGGTTGTGAAAGATATACATTAAAAACAATTACTTAGGTATTTAGTACCAGAGCATATATTACACAGTACTCACTCAGGTGTTATGTGGTAGCTATAGTTTAGTTTAAAGGGAAGGAAGGTAACTTTGTAAAGAATTATGTAGGTGGGTTGTAACGGTAGTAAGTGGCACCAAGGCTTAGTTTTCTGTGCTTCAGTGTACGCAGTCTTGTCACTAAGCCCCTCTTTCGTTGTGGTGGAAATCATTTGTTTGTTTGTAATTTAATTGAGGATTTATATTTCAGACAACTGCCTGACATGAATTAAAAAAATAGAACCAAAACCAGAACCAAATGATAAGAAACACTAGAAAGGGGGGCCTGTGATAATGCTGCTCCAGCTAATGCAAAGCCACAGAGAGGAGTTTCTTTAATTCTAGGCTTTGGGATTTCTTATAGGACTTGTACTCTGCAGTAGTTACTGTCTAGCTTGTGTTTCAGAATATGTTGTTCATGTATCGTGTTTCGTACAATAAACACTATTTTTCTGATGCTATCATTGTTAAATCAGACCTCTTTTTTCTGTGTAAATGTTTTTTGTCTGCTATGCAGAGTTGGGGGTAACACAACGCATTACTGTAATCATATTGCTAATATTGCATTAGATTTGTAATGGGAGTAATAATATTTACTACCTTCCACAAAACAAAGTTACCTTTTCTCTGTGGTACAATTACAATAGTGGTCTTTTCAGTTGTAATGATAAACTGCTGTTGATATTCTTTACAGACGCACCCTCTCTTTCTACTCTGTGCTTCAGTAACCGAAGCTCCTTTTGATGCAATACAACAGGGACTATTTAGATTTATAAACAAAACGTTTAAAATAGTTTCACTGAATGTGCGCTTTGAAGAACTCGAAATTGCATGCATATGAAACACACTGCAGTATAATTAGCACATATTATATATCAATGCATCTACAAAATACCGGTGTGCATCTATTGTGTGAAGTCATTTTATCCATCTTTTCTATACATTGTCAGTTTTTTTACTTCACGTTTTCATGTTTGGTCTACAGCTGTAAAATGCCATTTTCTGGTCTTTCTACACTTTTTTTCTGCAAACCTTCTTATACCTGAACGTTTGAATATGTCCTGCAAGCTCATTTTCTATTGTACAAACCGAAATACTATAAATTGACGTTTTGATTCTCGAACCATCAGCGCTGGAGGTTAATTCAGCTTTTTGTAGTAATGTTAAGAGTTAGGATTTTAGTTCTGTAAGCCTTTTAAGAAAAAGAAAAAAAGTATATTGATTTGAATTACTTCTATTCTTAAAGCTTTGTTTAGGAAATACATTCTTTTCTGTGTCCTTTTTAATGTTGAACCCTTGCAAATTAACAAAACATGTCCTACTAATTTAGACAAAGCTACCAAGCAGTAAATTATACTTGTTTTACTCTTTTCACACTGAACATTAGATAGAGATAGATAGAGAGATAGAGAGATAGATAGATGGATTGTAGTTTAAAAAAAGAAAAAGCACAGAGATTTAATTATTATCATTTTTTGCTTAAAATCATAGCATTTGAATTATTGAAACACTAGTAATAGTCAGCGAAACTTTGACATCATAAAGCTCTATAACAAGACAACATATTCCTAATTCTTAAACTGATTCGTTTATTTTACCCGACAGTTAATACAATTGTTTTAATTAAGATACTTTAAATATATATATATATATATATATATATATATATATATTATATAATTTACTTACACAATACTTACATTTTCCTAATTTAAAAAACAAAAAAAAATCATAATACAGGTTAAATATTTGTATGCCCATTAGACTGTGTTAAACATCTATCCTCATTGCAGCTGTGTAACAGTAAAACCACTTGCAAATCTCACTTTCTCCTCCTCGAGCTGTCTTCTACTCCACATTTGCTTATTTTCCCCTTATTTTTATGGATCTCCAGTAGATTTGGTTTGACCCATGGTCCGCGCTGTTGTGATAATTTAGAGAGCGTTTTAAAACAGTGCCGTGAATCCAACAGAACCCGCAGTTGATTGCAAAAAATAGAAAAATTCTATTTAGGCTACATAGTTGTTAATTAAATTAGATTTCTAACAGCAACCAGAATTATCCCGGGTTTAAAAGGGGACTTTTTTGACCTGAAAAAAGAAACAAGGACCAAGGGTCACAAATGGAGATTAGATAAAGGGGCATTCAGAACAGAAAATAGGAGGCACTTTTTTCCACAGAGAATTGTGAGGGTCTGGAACCAACTCTCTGGTAATGTTGTTGAAGCTGACATCCTGGGATCCTTCAAGAAGCTCCTTGATGAGATTCTGGGATCAATAAGCTACCAAACGAGCAAGATGGGCTGAATGGCCTCCTCTTGTTTGTAAACTTTCTTATGTTCTTCTTATTATTCTTGAATTAGCAGGTCTTTAGTGGGCCTCAAATTTATCCGTGTTGTTATGGTTACCAAACTAGTCTCCCTTTCTCATTCTGGGTATATATATTTTTGAAGGCGCAGCACAATTATCATTAACTCAAGAAAGGGGCCCTGGTTGTCATAGAGACCAGGCCAGCTGACTTTTAGAAGGACACTGGATCCAATGAGTCTCTTCTGTTCCAACAGTATTACCTGTAGCACTTAGAGTCGGGTGCAAATGTATTCAAACTGCTCAGGGCCTTATCGAGCAATGTATTCTGCAATTTTGAATACTGACTTGGGATACTGTTTTAAAATCTGTGTGTTTTTTTTTTCTTTTGGCACAGTTTTGTGCATGGATAACATTTTGAATTTATTTTGCTGTTGGGTCCTTAACGAGGAATTTTACACACTGCTACAGTATGTACCGGATTTCAAAGTATGTCCTGTATTACAGTTAACATGTCGTCTCTTTAATTTTGGCAAGTGATATTTTCAGAATCCTATCGTCCTGAATTAAAATACTAATGTTGAAATTATAGTACTGTACCAACAAAACCAATACATCTAAATGGAAGCCTACTTATTTTAAAACAGTCCTTTCAGATATGTATTTTTTAATGGCCAATGCCCAATGAGAAAAGCTACTTTTTTGTTCATGTCTGGCAACACAATGTACTGCATATGAAAAATACTGGACTGTGAGGCTGGATTTCAAAGATAATACTACAGCAGAGTGGCTAAGCATTACAGGGTTAAGCAGAGGGTGGGGTAACACAGACAACAAATCCACCACAAAAAGTCAAGGGACAAATTATTATTATTATTATTATTATTATTTTTTACATTCCAGTTTTATTTATGAACTCGTTGATGTTTTTTAAGGTTTCCTAACAGATTAAAATTCTTCCCACATTCCGTACAGTGAAACGGTTTCTCTCCCGTATGAACTTGCTGGTGAATTTTAAAGCTATTTAAATGTCGGAAACTCTTCCCACAATCTGGACAGCGTAGCGGTTTCTCTCCCGTGTGAATTCTCTGGTGGATTTTAAGATTGTAGAAATCCCTAAAGCTCTTCCCACACTCCGTACAGATATACGGTTTCTCTCCCGTGTGCGTCTGTTGATGTTTTTTCTGGCTTCCCAGTTGACTGAAACGCTTGCCACATACGGAGCAGCGAAACGGTTTCTCTCCCGTGTGAATTCTCTGGTGCCTTCGAAGGTGTCGCAATTCTTGGAAGCTCTTCCCACACTCTGTACAGGAATGCGGTTTCGCTCTAGTGTGACTTCCCAGATGCTTTTTAAGGTCGTTTATCTTCTTGAAATTCTTCCCACATTCTATACAGCGATACGGCTTCACGTCCGTGTGAGTTCGTAAGTGCCGTTTGAGCGATTTTAAGAGACTGAAACACTTTCCACATTCAGCACACTGATGGAAGTTGCCAGCAGTTTGTGAATGGTTATCAGATACTGGATTCACTGTCGAACCATTTCTTGATTGTAAGGAGGGATGTATTTGGATGGGGTGTTTAAATGGAGTGGGACCCATCTCAGCCTCCTCTTCAGTATTGGGACCCATGCTGTTACTTAATACAGCTTCTGGGGTCTCCTCTTTAATGTGGATTAATCCCAGTTCACTGATATCCTTTGCAAACTGCACAGGTTCTAGGTCAGCAGGCTCCTCCTTAATGTGGACAGGTTCTAAAACTTCCTGCTTTATGTTCACAGCCTGCATCTTTACTGCTGGGTTTAAACCAAGGAAAGCTAGTTGGTTTTCAGCAGCCCTGTACTGGAATAAAAAAACATAATTCAGGATTTTACAATGTCTTTGTATATATTGCACATATTCACCATACATACATGCAATGGGAAGTATCGATCTTGAACAATATGCTTTGAACTTTATGGTTTTTGTTCTGATATGAACAAAAACCACAATCCAAACCCAACTGTATAAATGGGTAATTGTATGTAAAAAATAATGTGATATCTTGTAACAATTGTAAGCCACCCTGGATAAGGGCGTCTGCTAAGAAATAAATAATAATAATAATAATAATAATAATAATAATAATAATAAATGGAGGAATAAGAAGGGTACATCCATCCATCCGTTCCCATGGCGTTGCTATTGTAAAAAAAACGTAGTTGAATAGATAGAAAAGAGTTAACTTTCCAGGTAACATTAGCATTTTTGTTTTATTAATAAATTTGGTGGCACTTTATGAAGTAAACACTCTTGAATTAACATAAATGTTTAAATAAAAAAAGATGGTATGTATTCATTAGTGCTGGGACGATCACGGCATTTTCATGTTCAGATATTCACTTATAAAAGGCATGTCGTATGCAGACAGGCTAAAAGAATTGAATCTATTCAGTCTTGAACAAAGAAGACTACGTGGCGATCTGATTCAAACATTCAAAATCCTAAAAGGTATAGACAATGTCGACCCAGGGGGCTTTTTTGACCTGAAAAAAAAAAACAAGGACCAGTGGTCACAAATGGAGATTAGATAAAGGTGCATTCAGAACAGAAAATAGGAGGCACTTTTTTACACAGAATTGTGAGGGTCTGGAACCAACTCCCCAGTAATGTTGTTGAAGCTGACACCCTGGGATCCTTCAAGAAGCTGCTTGATGAGATTCTGGGATCAATAAGCTACTAACAACCAAACTAGCAAGAGGGGCTGAATGGCCTCCTCTCGTTTGTAAACTTTATGTTCTTATAATTTAAATATTCGTTTGTTTTCAAAGTAATAAAAGCCATTATATT
The DNA here is from genome assembly GCF_902713425.1 of Acipenser ruthenus. Classification (NCBI taxonomy): domain Eukaryota; kingdom Metazoa; phylum Chordata; class Actinopteri; order Acipenseriformes; family Acipenseridae; genus Acipenser; species Acipenser ruthenus. Next base: position 7,712,086 of record NC_081242.1, on the reverse strand, counting down.
AATGTGAACGCAGGTAGAGATGCTAGCAGCAGGGGGCGTGGCCCTTGTGTGTGACTTTACAAAAAATACCTTAACACAAAAATAGAGAAATATCCGAGGATTAAAGCATATGTTGTGTAGGTCTTACTTTACCCCAGTGAATGAACTACAAAACAAAGGATGCCAAATAGCAGCTCAAGTCAAACGTTGTTATTCCCGAAATAAATAGAACATAAAGCTGACACCTGATAGGATAATAATTCAAGAGGTATGTCTTCCGGACACATAGCATTAACCAAGTATATCATCTTTGTTTTTCGAAATACCGTCCCAAAAAATGTTTTTTTTTTCCGACTTCAGAACGTTACCTTTGCTGTTTAAACTGCCTGGCGTTCAGCACAGGAGACAAACTCGTAATTCAAATTCAAAATATTTACATTTTGTCAATAAGCTTTGTAGGAAAAACGTAACTATAGTAAATGCACTCGAAAGCTTACTGCTAAAAGTAAAACACCTTATTTTTAAAATAAAAATATTAGTTTACCACTGTACTTATTTAAAATCGCCGTTTTTAAAATGTATTTTAAAAATGACATTATACCGTGGTGTGAAGATAACTGCGGTATATTTTTTGTTGGTTATTAACGTTGTGAACAATGCCTTCGTCACAGTATTAACGCTTTGAAATGCGCTGCTATTACAAGCATTACAGTACATCTGCACGCCGCCTCCACTCAGCAGAACATTGGTAAATAACTCATTTTACTGCATGTATATTTTATAATCCCGACACTTACATTTAAACCATCATTCTCTAATAGTGAAAAGTATTGCATCTGTTTTTGTTTTTTTTTTTTAAATCCCCTTTGAATTGGACGGTTGTGGGACATGTCTCCAATTCCTAATGGACAGATTGATTCGTGACGTCAACAGCCAAAGCAGGGCACCTTAAGAAACACACATCGAGCAAGCACACAATTAAAAGAAAGAAAAAATTATACCGTACCGTTATTATCTAGTAAATAAAATGTAGCTGCAATCTCTCTCTCTCTCAGATTCTGCAAATTTGGGTAAACAGCATGATTTTCCTGTGTGAGTCACAGGAATTACACTCCCCCTGCTTCCCGCACATTAGTTCCGCCTAACTTTGATTCCCTTTAGTACAAATAACGGTGTGTTTGTAACCACAAAGGATGATTAATATTGTGCAAAGTAATGCGTGTATTGAGCATATTTGTATAATGTCTAAATGTGGTTAGCTACAATGATTGAGGAGTGGTCTAAAATGAAGTATTTTCAGATCTATATGATATAGGCGATACATAAATGGGAAATTAAATATTAGTCAACATGTTTGCAGAAATATACGTTTGGGGCCACTTTCCTGCTCCCAGGCAGAATATCTCCCTGTAAACTCTTCATGTTGCATTCTCCAGTCAATCTGTGTGTCATTACTGTATAATACATGGATGAAGGCTATATTTGCATCCTGAGCCATTCAAAAAAGGCATAAAACCACAGTAGTGACGTCAAGAAGTGATGAGTCCTCTCTAGAGGAAAATATACTTGAACTTTGACCCATTCGACTCCTCTAGACCGTCGCTTTCAATTCAAACACAAAATGTTTCGTTTTCAATCACACGACAACACAGAAATGTTCATTAATGATCAACAAAATGAGAATACGTTTAAAAAATATGATGTAAACTGACACATTTGTATCTCAGCAAAACTGGAGAGGAACGGGAAATTAAAACAAGGTAAAGGCAATCATCCAATCATACAGCTGAAGCACTAAAGGATAACGACACAGAACGTCTGTACAGCACTGAAACAAGGTTTTTAAAAAAACAGCTGTACTGCTGAACCTCGTCTTCTTTAATATTAGCATCACAAGGGTATCAGTGGATTATAAAAATTAATAGATGGGCCTCTGCAGTGAGTCACAGGGAAACAATTCCACCTGGGGTTTGTGTGACAGATATTTTTATAAACTGTAACAGAAACCCGAGATATAACTGTTTTCCTGTAACTCACTGAAGAGACCCATCTATTATTCTATATATAATATTACTATCGCCTAAATACAACGTGGATAATCCATCTCTCTCTCGGAGTTCTCCTCGTTGTTCAGGACTTAGGAGTCCATCCCAAATATGTCTTAAAATAATGTCCAACCGTCACACGCAGCTATTAGAACATCACCCGCGCTCACGTTTAAACATGTCTCCGCCCACACAAGACAACCAACGAATCACTGACGACCAGCTGGAGCGACAGCCAATCCCAGAGGCGATGAAAACGGTTCTATTCTAGCTCGAGGTTTGACCAGTCGATTTGATTGGCTGTTTGGCCGTCTTCTGATTTATACTCATGAATATGCATTTGACTTCTATTAATGTGATTGGCCAGTTGGGAGTCTCCTTGCAAATCGCAGCCCTGAACTCGACACAACCCTCAACTCCACTAGCTGCTTGCCAATCGGGCACTGTCTGAAATAAACCTTCAAGTATCCCACTGGCTTCAAATGCAAAAGTCAAATGCATCTAAATACACCAGAACAGAGTTTTCTGGTTTGGGGGTTTATTTTTGAGAGCTATCAGCACACAACGAAGGATGCAAAGCGTTTTATTTTGCGGCAAAGCAAATTGTAAAAGGACCTAAATGAAGAATTATTAGTATAATTTGCACCGAGGCCCGTGCCTCTAGCTGGCTCCGGCTGCAAGTTCATTCAATCCACACAGTGCCTGTCATTAAGAAACACAGACTCAAGCTGGGACAGGCCGGGAAACGCTTGTTCTCCTCCTGTAACAAAAAATGAACGCGCTTCTTTGGTGTGACGTCACATCCACGGTGATTGTTGCTAGGCGGTTCCAAACAAACAGGCGAGTGTAAGAGTAATTAGTGCGTTTTAAAACATCTGTGCAATTGTATAGTAAGAGAATAATGAAAAATTGCAGTCCGAACACCATGAGACGCCCATTTCACATCTAAGCCATTCTAGATTGCGTGGTGACCTTAATCATTCAGAAACAGTTAAGCTTGTTACTAATTAATGTATCTATTGTTCGGGTCTGCTCTTTGCGATAGAGTATTGGAAATCTGCTTCACGAAAACAAGAATATCAAATTAACAAAGGCTTACCACTCAAAACACGTATTACAATATTCTGAGGTAATGTGTCCATACGGAGAACAACGAAGTGAAACTGTTAATTTATAGCAGACTAATACATCGGTGACCGCTATTGCACGTCTTTCTCAATAATATTATCTACTATCATTATTCTTGTTTAAAAATGGATTTTTAAAGCATTTTATATCAAACGATAAAGTCTGAGAAAGTTACCTAAACATCCGTAAGTTTTAGCCTTCATAACGGCATTAACTTTGGCTTTCAAGACACCAAGTGTACCATCATATAAGAATGATTGAAATTCCCCTCATTTGAGGGAGTTCTCTCCCTTTTTAATTCGTTGTTCTTCCAAAACATTGACAGCGTCATGTTGTTGGTACAGTTGTGTTATTTAATTTATATTTCAACAAACGTTTTAACATAACAATGTACTAATAGAAACGGTAACTGTACAAACGTAATGTATATCAAAATACGGAGAGTTGAAATACAAAGCAAAAAATAAAATAAACTATATATGACACACACATTAAAAAAAAAAAAAAACATCGTACTACATCCAAAACACCCCCCCTCCCCCCACACGCACACGAATACAGTAAATATAAATCTATGGCTAACGGGTGACCTTATTTCAAGCATACCGGTTTAAGTTATTTTGCTTCAAAAATGTAACCCCGGTTCCCTGAAAGAGAAGATGACCGCCAAACCATACTTTTGGGAAAGTATACCAAAGCCGTCATGAGGGAGAATGAGCGGACAGCACATGAGGGACATCTCGCTACCGCCATCTAGTGTTGGTGGTGAGAGCGTGCAACCTCAAGGACCCTGGTGCCTATTGAAGGCAAAGAGGGATCTACGACATTAAGTCGGTAGAACCTGGACAGTGTCTGCTTACAGAGGGCGTGACCTGGGGTAACCATGACAGATGAAGAGCTGGTCAGACTGATGCAGTGTTCTCGTTCTATCCACATAGCATCTCAATGCCCGAACCAAGCATAGGGAATTCAATCTCCTATCCGACTCCTCTGCCAAGGGACTAACAAACCCTATTATTAATTTAATTGATCTTAAATGATTCATTCATTAAATTAGTCTTATCTATACAGAACACGATCATCTGGCCAGGTTTCTGTCACTCAGTTAAGTGCAGCACGCAGCAAAATTCCTTATGCTGTTGTGATGTAGCCAATGCTACAAGTTCACTCCCATCAATATACAGAACTAAGTAACACTTTCCATGAAGTGTCTCTAATGTGTATTTACACAGCAGTGACTTAGTAAACACATGTGCACTTACACATCATTACAATGCTATCATGCATCCTTACAATGGACTTAACGTGTAAATCTGAATGGAAAGTGTTACAAAGTACTGAAATACAGGACAATGCAGATATTACCATTGTCATTTACAACCGCAACATTGCAAATGCTAGGAGGCTTTTGAGAGTTTGCTAAGAGTGATTTACAGCACCTCCACACACTGCAGTTCTTTTCTCCTGACAGTAGATGGCAGTGTCTCGCTCAGAATGGCAGCACTGGAACAGAACAAAGTTCAATGTGAAAACACTGCAGGCTGTGTATTACTGAGCTCCAGAGTAACAATGAGAGCAGCCTGCTGTGCTTCCCTGCAAAACAGATTCACACTCCCCCACCTAATCAGCTCACTGCAGCATGGATGTGTGGAAGACTGCATGTGTGCATCATGGATTTATGCACGGAATATCTGCTTTGAACGCATTTCTCCAGATCTCTAACATGCAGGATCAAGGAGATGGAATTAAAACAGTTTACTTGTGAATTTTCAAAAGAAATATTGAAAAAAGTTTATTTCCTAAAATCAATAAGGGGTGTATATTTCAAGCCTGATGCCTGTGCCAGTTACCCTTTAAACAATGATCTGTGTGAATCAATCAGGGCCCAGGTGTTTGCTAATAATCTGTGTTAATGTGCTGATTGTTCTATTAGTGCTCAATACACAGTCTAGGCTGAGTCTAAACTGACACATGGGACTGAATTAAAGAGGAGAAAATCCCTCCTTGAAATACTCAAGGTCCTGATTAGAAATGAGAAATGATCAATTATAAAACACATGGCTTGAGTTGATGAGAATAATCAGATTTGTTTGACACATTTCTCCAGCCCCTCTGTCTTTGTAGAGGGATTCCAATGTGCAGTGTTTCTGGGAGTCAGCAATATAAACAAGCTGCTTTAAATAATGCAGAGAAACGTATGCAAATGTCCAGGGCTTCACTTCCTATTTAACTCTGCTGCAGTGCAGATAGGAGCAGGAGGAGAGGTAGCCTGTCTGCTGGTTACAACACTTTCTTCTTTCAATAACCACAATACTGCAGTACAATGGGGATTTTAACAGCTCTCTGTATAATAATGACAGCTCTATCAAGTAAGTATCTGACACTTGTGGAAATTAGCCTGCATTGATTCTGTATATTACTTGATGTTTTAGCAGTAGTTACTGTACGTTGTTTGCTTTTTTCCCTCAAGGTGTCCGGTCTGATGTAGTGTTGACTGAGTCCGGACCAGCAGTTGTAAAGCCTGGAGAGTCCCATAAACTGTCCTGTAAAGCCTCTGGATTCACATTCAGCAGCTATGAAATGGGCTGGGTTCGACAAGCTCCTGGAAAGGGTCTGGAATGGCTGGCTTATATTTACACTGACGGCAGTGGTACATTTTATGCCCCGTCTGTTCAGGGAAGATTCACCATCTCCAGAGACAATTCCAACAGCATGCTGTATTTACAAATGAACAGCCTGAAGACTGAAGACACTGCCGTGTATTACTGTGCTCGAAACCCACAGTGATGCAATCAAACCAAGCAGCCGTACAAAATCCCCTGTCTTCAGGACTGCAGCACTGATCACTCACAGGTTCTGCTTTCTTTTTCATGGTTGAGTGGTGGTAGATCAACCATGAGATTCAGACTCTTGTCTGTTAGAAAACCACACCCTCAATTTCAAAGAAAACACAAACAAGTGGCAGCTTCTATCTGTCGTGTTTTACTTGTACCTGCAGTCAGGGCCAGCGTGACCATATAGGCAGAACAGGGCGGCAAATTGAAGGGGGCGGCAAAAACGCGACATAATTACATGTACGTGGTCTTGGAGCTGTGCAATCACCTCTTATAGTTACTCTAGTAATTCTGTCATTACCATCTGAGCAGAGTTTTATAAACTCCTTTAATGGTGGGGGAGCTAAATCCTGCAAAGACTTAAACACCAAACCTGCATGGGAGTAATTTATGTAATTATCAAAACTTAACAGGTTATATTTCTTGAGTATATAACAGTGATATCTTGTCGGCTTTCTATCTAGAATTTTAGACTTTGTTTATACAAAGAATTCAGAGGCTTAATTGCAGTCTTCCCAGCTTGTGAGCAGACAGTTACACAACAGGACAAATGAGAGAAACTCATAGAATGGAGATACAACTTAGCAACAGTAACGGATACATTTGGTCTAATAACCCTAAAGTCAGCCACATTGAATTCCCCAGTTTTAACAACCTTTGTATATGTTTCTGAAAGGAAAGTTGCGAGTCCATTATGACACCTAAATATTTAAATTCTGAAACTATACTAATCTTTTCCCCTTTTACAAAAATATCAAACGGATTCTGTATTGTATTTTGCTTTATAGAGAAACAGACCTCGGTTTTACATCTCATCTGAAGGACGGAGCACAAGGAGGTGAAGTGACTTGTTTAGGGTCACACACACACACACACACACACACACACACACACACACACACACACACACACACACACACACACACACAGTGAGTCAGTGGCTGAGCTGGGATTGAAGTCTTGCTATAGCGTTTCTTTCAGCAGGTTATACAGCATCTGTGTTGTTTTGCTGATATTATACAAAATCAAATCCAAGCTACTGTCCAGACATAATGAGAGAGTAAAACGTCACCTCGGAGCTCCGTGACGTGTCGAGAGGACTCCTCCTTTGTGACGTCACGGAACTCCCGGGCCGCTTTTTCCTCTCTGATTCTGCGCAGTAGCTTGTCTTGTATTCTCTATGGAAGGCCCTTCTCGTTATATTAGTCACTCGCCTTCGGCTCGGGGCATTTAACGACACGAGGCGGTCCTTCCCACACGAGAGAGCCTCTTCTTCGGGGTCTGTTTAGAGTGACTTTGCCCAATAGGAAGCGAAGACGAGAGTTTCCAAAGATTCCTAAATACTGTCTTTTAATGATGTGCCTCCAAAGACATGTAATTAGGTTTTAAGAATGAAGCGTACTGTTTGGTTTTGTGTCTCAGCAGTTTGTCAGTCCCAGACTGTTGTGAAAAATTATATATTAAATAAACGGGGTGAAATGTGTTCAGCAGATTATTCTGCGTTGAATTGCAACTGTGGAAGCATTCAGGGAGCGAAAAATGTAAAGCGTAGTTCAGCTGAAACCTCTCGACAGAAGGAGTACAGTTAAAAAAAACGTTTTAAACCTCCGTGCTAGACGTATAACCTGTCACGTCACAAATTTCCCCCAAAGCATATTTTTTAATGTATTAATTTCTGTAATTTATCATCCTATACAGCAGCCCACCGCGTACCCCACTGCTCTGGGGCTACACTAAGGGCGGATATTATAAAAGGAAGGGGTGGGGCAATTGCCTCCACGCTGCTTTTCTAATTGGTGTAACAGAAAGATTGACAGTGGGGCGGGGTTTCTTCTCGGTGGATCTGGCGCTTCATTGGTGCGCTGTGTGGTGATGCTGTAGTGGGCGTGGTGTGGTTCTGTGCACACGTGGTAAGCTGTAGAGTATGCTGTTGCACCGCGAGTCAGGACAGCAGCCACAGATACGAAATTTACTAACGAGAAAATAAAAATGAAACATTTTACGTCTGGGTTTTCAACGTTTAATCTATAAATCCGGACAAATGGCGTCCCGACAGTACCTCGATCGGGACGCGGGACAAAGCCCCTAATATCGGGATGATCCTAATTTGATATTGACGTCTGGTCACCCTACATAGCCATAATAATAATAATAATAATAATAATAATAATAATAATACGTGTTAACAAATTATCACGTAATTACGCGATAGGGATCATTTATGGGGGCTTTTTCACAACCATGTTGTTTGAGTAGATGCGCTGTAAGTACCATACAGTCACTCTAATAAGCACATGTACTGCCCTGACTCACGAGTAAATCCTTTACCAGCTTTGAATAAACGGAACTGTGCGATCACATCTGTCCATGCAGAATGTTTATGCTGGTCTATACACTGTTGTTAAATTAAAAAAATACTATTTGTTTTAAAACATATTTTTGGAGCAATAACTGCTCAGAAAAAAAAAACAACAGTTTGCAGGTGTAGCTGCAAATGAACAGCCTGCAATCTGAAGACTGCTGTACCAGTGCATTGTCTCTTTCCTTCTCATTGTGTGCTATTGCTTTACATGCATCAGGTCTCATTTCCTGCCAGTAGATGGCAGTGTCTGCTACAGAATGGCAGCACTGTAACAGTAAAAAGACCTGACACATGTGCATTACTGAGCCTCACAGGAACAGAGAGATCAGTCTGCTGTTCTGCCTGCAAAACACAGTCACACTTCACCACCTCAGCAGCTTCATAGGATACAGAGCAGTCAAGAAGCATTTAGGGTTTATTGGAAACAGTTTACGGCTGGATATTGTTAAAAACACAACAAACTAAAAACCCAACTATCTCCCCATCTCTTTCGCTCTATTTTCTTTGTCCAAAATATGAACATAATGTTTGTGTTTAAAATGCCACTGATCAACACTGTTCCAAGGTTGTGGATTTCTCCAGCCCCTCTATCATAGTCGAGGGATTCCAGTGTGCAGTGTTTCTGGGAGTCAGCAATATAAACAAGCTGCTTTAAATAATGCAGAGAAACGTATGCAAATGTCCAGGGCTTCACTTCCTATTTAACTCTGCTGCAGTGCAGATAGGAGCAGGAGGAGAGGTAGCCTGTCTGCTGGTTACAACACTTTCTTCTTTCAATAACCACAATACTGCAGTACAATGGGGATTTTAACAGCTCTCTGTATAATAATGACAGCTCTATCAAGTAAGTATCTGACACTTGTGGAAATTAGCCTGCATTGATTCTGTATATTACTTGATGTTTTAGCAGTAGTTACTGTACGTTGTTTGCTTCTTTCCTCAAGGTGTCCGGTCTGATGTAGTGTTGACTGAGTCCGGATCTGCAGTTAAGAAGCCTGGAGAGTCCCATAAACTGTCCTGTAAAGCCTCTGGATTCACAATCAGCAGCTACTACATGGGTTGGGTTCGACAAGCTCCTGGAAAGGGTCTGGAATGGCTGGCCAGTATTTATAGCAGCAGCACGTACTATGCCCCGTCTGTCCAGGGAAGATTCACCATCTCCAGAGACGATTCCAACAGCATGCTGTATTTACAAATGAACAGCCTGAAGACTGAAGACACTGCCGTGTATTACTGTGCTCAATACCCACAGTGAGGAAGTGCAATGCAGGACTCGTACAAAAACTATTCCATTAGATACATGTGCATAGAAAGAGGAAGTGTGAATGTTTACAGATGTCTGATATGATATTGTTTTGAGCCAGTCTGGTTCTGAAATGAGAAAGCCAGGGGAGTCTGTAAAGATGTCTTGTAAAGTCTCTGGATTCACATTAAGCAGCAGCTATTGGATACACTGGATCAGACAAGCTCCTGGGAAAGCTCTGGAATGGTTGCTGAACTGAACATAACCAATATTCAATACTGTCCATCGATATAAGATCATTCTACTGGTTTCCATGGATACTTCCACCACAGCATATCTGCAAATGAACAGCCTGAAGACTGAAGACACTGCCGTGTATTACTGTGCTCGAGACTCACAGTGAGAGAAGTGAAGCCTGAGCCCTTACAAAAACCCACTAGTGTGAATCCACTCATTCATGTCAAGGGGAAACGCAGAACTCTGCCAGACTTTGCTTTGTTAATGTATACTGAACATGAAGTTATGTGATTTCATTGAATTTCATATATCTGACATACAGGTTGAAATATCTGTGTCCAGTGCTGACCACACAACTCCTCCTCAATTCAAATGATATTCCTCTTGGTCCCACTTCTGGACATTCCCACCTTATTATAGGAACATCTTCAAAGAAACACAAACCCTACAGCGGCCCCGATATTATTCACACTGTCACCATCACTTTCAATAGCCGTCCGAGTTCTCATATATTTAGCTGGAATTGTGGAAAAGAAACTTTGCATTGTACTGTTATATAAAGAGAAGATTTAGCACAATCCATGATGATGTGTTGCTGACTGACCAGCCTGTCATACCTCTGGGGACCTGGGTTCCAGTCCAGCTGGTCAGGACTCCAGTACAATCAGTGTGGTGGTCACTTCTAGGTGTCCAGTGAACATTAGACCACGTCACAAAAACAACCACACAATTCAGGGCAACACTTTCCATGAAGTGTCTGGAATTACTGTGTATTTACAGAGTAGTTACTTAGTAAATACATGTGCACTTACACATCATTACAATGTTAGTTACAATGTACTTAATGTGTCCAATGTCTTTGCACGATATACCCTGAACCCTATCCCTAACCCGAACCCTGTCCCATAGGAGTTAATGATGCCACTGTGTGAAAAGTATCACTATGAAGGACTGCAGGTACCTGTAAAGAAACCTGCTTTGAATGTTCACTGAGTCAATAAATCTGAGCTGCTTACACTGCCAATAAGAAGCAACTATTCATCCAAATCTCCCCACACTAATTCACAACACTATTGATGCATATATGTCTAGTGGTTTCCTCCCTGATTACAGAGTGCAATCCATGCTAAACAGATACAGAATGGAAACCAGTGGAATGTTGTGTCCTGTGCACAGTATTGCCAGCAGCCTGCTTTTCTCATTTTCGTCCAGTAGATGGCAGTGTCTCCAACAGAATGGCAGCACTGTAACAGTATAAAGATCTGACACATGTGCATTACTAAGCTTCACAGGAACAGAAACATGAGTCTGCTGTTCTGCCTGCAAAACACAGTCACACTTCAAAACCTCATAGGACACAAAGAAGTCAAGAAGCATTTATTATTATTATTATTATTTGTTTATTTAGCAGACGCCGTTATCCAAGGCGACTTACATAGACTAGGGTGTGTGAACTATGCATCAGCTGCAAAGTCACTTACAATTACGTCTCACCGAAAAGACGGAGCACAAGGAGGTTAAGTGACTTGCTCAGGGTCACACAATGAGTCAGTGGCTGAGGTGGGATTTGAAACGGGGACCTCCTAGTTACAAGCCCTTTTCTTTAACCACTGGACCACACAGCCTCCTCCATTTAGGGTTTATTGGAAAGAGTTTATGGCTGGATATTGTTAAAGACAGCAAACAAAAAAACCAACTATCTCCCAATGTCTTTCGCTATATTTTCTTTTATCAAAATATGAACATAATGTTTGTGTTTAAAATGCCACTGATCAACACTGTTCCAAGGTTGTGGATTTCCCCAGCCCCTCTATCATAGTCGAGGGATTCCAGTGTGCAGTGTTTCTGGGAGTCAGCAATATAAACAAGCTGCTTTAAATAATGCAGAGAAACGTATGCAAATGTCCAGGGCTTCACTTCCTATTTAACTCTGCTGCAGTGCAGATAGGAGCAGGAGGAGAGGTAGCCTGTCTGCTGGTTACAACACTTTCTTCTTTCAATAACCACAATACTGCAGTACAATGGGGATTTTAACAGCTCTCTGTATAATAATGACAGCTCTATCAAGTAAGTATCTGACACTTGTGGAAATTAGCCTGCATTGATTCTGTATATTACTTGATGTTTTAGCAGTAGTTACTGTACGTTGTTTGCTTTTTTCCTCAAGGTGTCCGGTCTGATGTAGTGTTGACTGAGTCCGGACCAGCAGTTGTAAAGCCTGGAGAGTCCCATAAACTGTCCTGTAAAGCCTCTGGATTCACATTAAGCAGCTACTGGATGCACTGGGTTCGACAAGCTCCTGGAAAGGGTCTGGAATGGGTGTCTGCTGTTAATGGTGGTACTACATACTATGCCCAGTCTGTCCAGGGAAGATTCACCGTCTCCAGTGACAATTCCAACAGCATGGTGTATTTACAAATGAACAGCCTGAAGACTGAAGACACTGCCGTGTATTTCTGTGCTCGAGACCCACAGTGATGCAATCAAACCAAGCAGCCGTACAAAATCCCCTCTCTTCAGGACTGCAGCACTGATCACTCACAGGTTCTGCTTTCTTTTTCATGGTTGAGTTGTGGTTGATCAACCATGAGATTCAGACTGTTAGAACACCAGACCACACTTTCTACAGGAAAATACAAACTGTAAAAGCGGCCATGCTGAGATTGTTACACACACCCCTCCTTCCCTCCCCACCACCAGGTGTAATTTAGAACTTTATTCATTACACAAAACATCTCGGCTAAAAGCTCAAACACTTTTTCATGGTCCTCCCTACTGACAATCCCAGCTGCTGCTGGGGAGTAATCAGGTTTGGTTAATTTACCAATACTTGGTGGAGAGAAGTATTAAAATAGGTGGAGGCTCTAAGTTAGAAAATACCAGAACACACTATTGACATGTACAGTGGTTTCCTCCAATACTCCAGAGTGCAAACCATAATAAATGGATACCATGTGAAAGGGACTGCAGTTCCATTGTCTGCCAGTAGATGACGGTGTCCTCAAAGGAAAGGTTCACATGTGTTTTAAAAGAATGATCTATAAAAAGGTTATTTTCTCATTACCAAGTCAAACTGCTATTTCCACTGGAGTATCTGAACAATAAGCAACCTCCCTCCTTTATAATCAACACGTCCGGGCAGTCAGCTTATTCTTTAGTGTGAAGGATTTTATTCCATCTCAATAACAATCCTCACCTCTCTTTACCAGCAAAAAAAGAGACACAAACCCCAGAAATCAATGTGTTCAAATCTCTTCCTATCTGTCTGTCTAATGAATAGATAGCCCCTTACAAAACAGTAATATAAAACAGTATAGCCTACTAGTACTAATAGTATACTAAACCTATAATATTTTGACCCAGGTATACTTGCAGTATATTACTTTTTTATAAGGGAGATGTCAGTCTAAAGTGAAGCAACTAAATGGAAGCAGTCAGATACAGAATTGGATTGTGTGTTTCTGTCTTATCAGTATTTATTACATGAACTGTTTATTCAAAGTCTCTTCAATGCCTCTCCTCTACACAATTGTTGCCTAATGATCCATTGAACTGTTTGCTGTTTTATATGAAGAAAATCGCAGCTCATTTGAATGCACTGCACACAAAGCCTCTATGCAAAGCAGGTGGCAGCTCCTCTCTACTTAAATACCTGAAGCAGCTCTCAGTGTTAGTCTGAGGAGAGACTGAAGCATCTGATACAATAGAAGCCAAGCCTTCAAACAATGCGTTTCCTGAGAGATTTACTGCTGCTCTGCTTGGGTTTGCAATGTAAGCATCTCCACTCCTCATGAAGTCATGTTAATGATTATTTTCACTCCTCTAATCATTCCTATTAAAAGCCTTGTCTCTTCATTGTTTCCAGATGCATGCTGTGAGGTTGTATTGACCCAGTCTGGGGCAGAGCTGAGGAAGCCTGGAGAAGCTCTCCAGTTGAAATGTGAAGTCAGCGGGTTCACTTTGAGCAGCACATGGATGGGTTGGATCCGCCAGGCTCCTGGGCAAGGACTGGAATGGCTTATCTGGTATTACGGCTCTGGAAATGAGCACCACAACTCGGCTATCAAAGGAAGATTCATTCCTTCTAAAGACAGCTCAAACTTCTACTTGCAAATGAACAGCCTGAAGACTGAAGACACTGCTGTGTATTACTGTGCTCGAGACCCACAATAAGGAAGTGCAATGCAGGACTCGTACAAAAACTATTCCATTAGATACATGTGCATAGAAAGAGGAAGTGTGAATGTTTACAGATGTCTGATCTGATATTGTTTTGAGCCAGTCTGGTTCTGAACTGAGAAAGTGAAGCCTGAGCCATTACAAAAACCCACTCGTGTGAATCCACTCATTCATGTCAATGGGGAATTCATCCCATGTGCATGTGTTGTTTCAGTTAACACACAACGGCATCATTACAGTTACAGAGACAGAATATAACAATGTGGTTTAGAATATCCTACGTGTGGCTCAAGCCTTTACTCAAACACAACACCTGAATATCACAATGTGGTTTAGTCTCAAATCAGATTTTTAAACACAGACGATAATATTAATAATGTTGGATTTCTACAACACACAGAAACACGAACCCAGATTTATACTGTATAAAGAGAGCAAGTAGCTGAAGCTGCTTCTGAACTACATGCATCTACACTGTACTGTTAACAGTAAAATAGAGAAGGAAACAGTCAAAGGAAAGCCACTGTAGCAAACCCTGATGTGAGCAATGATTTCAGGGTGCTTTGCATCAAGCAATCCAATCCAATATGGAAGTGGAGGCTCTGCACCTTCAAGTTATTCACTCTGAAAAATGTTCATCAGAAAACATGTGTTTGTGAAAGAAGGCAGCACTAGCTGACACAATGCCATTGAAATGTCCCTCCCCATCTCTCCCAGTAACTTTAGAACATGCCCCACCCCCCCACACACACACACACCCCGTGTAGCAAGAAACACACACAGAGAGGGCTGGCTTTCCTCCGCTCCAACAAGTATTGGGACACATCAATAAATGCATCACGACTGGGACTGAGGCATTTTGTCTTCATTTCAGCCTGAATGTGTTTCTGCAATGGAGACTCCCACACTGGGGCCACACACTCATATATATATATATATATATATATATATATATATATATATATATATATATATATATATATATATATATATATATATATGCATGCATTTACTAAGTAACTACTCTGTAAATACACAGTAATGAGAGACGCTTCATGGAAAGTGCTAGCGGATGAATTCAATCTCTTTTGGGTGTTTATACACAGCAGATGAGAAAGTGACATTGAGAGGTTTCTGGTGCTTCAGTACAGAAGTGGATTTTGTATTGGTTCAATAAATGATACTGGAAATGATACTTTACCACGTGTTTTACACACAAAATACAACAACAAATTCAACCCAGTTGTCTATATTAGTGACGATTATAATAATTATTGCATTGTCACCACTAGGGGTCGCCAGAGTTTCACAATACATTGCTGTTCTCAGATATTCTTGCTCTCTCAATAAAAGCCCCAAGCCTCTTGTTTGTTGTTAAGCTCAATGTCAGGATCCCTGAAAACAGTTCACGGCTGGATATTGTGAAAAATACAACAACCAAAAAACTCCCAACTATCTCCCCCTCTCTTTCGCTCTATTTTATTCTCCAAAATCTGAACATAATATTTGTGTTTAAAATGCCACTGATCAACACTGTTCCAAGGTTGTGGATTTCCCCAGCCCCTCTATCATAGTCGAGGGATTCCAGTATGCAGTGTTTCTGGGAGGCAGCAATATAAACAAGCTGCTTTAAATAATGCACAGAAACGTATGCAAATGTCCAGGGCTTCACTTCCTATTTAACTCTGCTGCAGTGCAGATAGGAGCAGGAGGAGAGGTAGCCTGTCTGCTGGTTACAACACTTTCTTCTTTCAATAACCACAATACTGCAGTACAATGGGGATTTTAACAGCTCTCTGTATAATAATGACAGCTCTATCAAGTAAGTATCTGACAGTTGTGGAAAATAGCCTGCATTGATTCTGTATATTACTTGATGTTTTAGCAGTAGTTACTGTACGTTGTTTGCTTTTTTCCTCAAGGTGTCCGGTCTGATGTAGTGTTGACTGAGTCCGGACCAGCAGTTGTAAAGCCTGGAGAGTCCCATAAACTGTCCTGTAAAGCCTCTGGATTAACATTCAGCAGCAACTACATGGGCTGGGTTCGACAAGCTCCTGGAAAGGGTCTGGAATGGGTGGCCCTTATTCTTAGCAGCGGTGCTGGTGGTAGTACAAGCTATGCACAGTCTGTCCAGGGAAGATTCACCATCTCCAGAGACGATTCCAACAGCATGCTGTATTTACAAATGAACAGCCTGAAGACTGAAGACACTGCCGTGTATTACTGTGCTCGATACCCACAGTGAGGAAGTGCAATGCAGGACTCGTACAAAAACTATTCCATTAGATACATGTGCATAGAAAGAGGAAGTGTGACTGGTAACTGGTATTCTGGTCTCTACATGCTCCTGATGAATTCACACTTTGATAAATGTGTTTCATGAAAATAAAATAAAGAGAGACGCTGTTCTGCTTTGATACTTACCCTAATATTTAATTAAAATGTCACTGCTGTATTTATTTTGAAGTGATCATCAATATGTATAATTCCACTATTCTAACAGAAATGGGAATTTTCACAGTGAACGACATATTACACAACAATGGGAACGTTTCACTGAAATCATGAAATCTGTGATAACCATGAAAAAAATACAGCCTTACTTATATGGTACTGTGAAAGAGTGGGGGGATCTGCTGTGAGAGAAACAGAGAGACAGAGGGACAAAGAGACAGAGAGACAGAGAGACAGAGAGACACAGGAACAGAGATACAGAGAGACACTGAGACGGAGAGACAGAGGGATAGAGGGACAGAGACCTAGGGACAGGTAGACAGAGTTCAGACTGTACATCAACCTGCCTGCAAACCCCTACAACCGTGGGGACAATGAGGGATGCTGTGCGATAGTTTGCCAACCGTACTGCTCACATCTCATAAATAAAGAAATCAATATTAATAAAAGCAATCCTTGTTGTGAGGGCAGTACTGGGGTCCCTTTTCAGAGGCTTCATGAGGCAGCTTGTATCTTTGACATGGCTCCCCACTGTAGTATTGGAGATCAAACACTGCTTTGAGTTAATTATAATCCAAACTACTTCAACATTTTCAGGACAACTTTATTCATAACAGGGCTGAAACTCCCAAAATACATGGGTAACTATATTTGATTTGATGTTTAAAAATAGTTTTGCTATAAAAAGCAAAGTTGCCTCAAGCTAGGTCTCCTGGAACCAGGAACCAAAAATGGACGACAAAGCAAAACAAGCACAGTATATTTCGTCTGAGGATCGTGTCGAGACATTCCCCAAAGAAACTGTACATGCAGATGGAGGGAATTGTTTTGCACATCTTGTAATGTGACAAAGAAAATACGATTGATCGCTAGAACTTCAGAATCCCACATTAAACAAAAGGCTACTACAGAGGCTGCTGAACAGAACGGAAAACAAACAGCTTTCAGAAAACAAACTGGAAAGTCTGCGCAGACGAAAAAGTATTCCTGTGTCGGTTGTAGCCAAGTTAAATCAGCACTACAGGTCCAATCAAGCACAGCTACCTCGCTTCAAACAGCCTGCTGTTTACTTTTTAAACGCAGTTAGAATTGTAGACCTGAATAGGTTTCCAAGGATGGAGCAGGATGCATATTGTGCAATAAAAAGCAATGGGTTTTCATCAGCGCAGAATTCATGTACAGCTCTTACAGATGCTTTTCATTTTCTGTTACAGATGTCCGATCTGACGTGGTCTTGACCCAGTGTGACCCAGCCATGAAAAAGCCTGGAGAATCTGTCCAGTTGTCCTGTCGGATCTCGGGGTTCATCTACGCTGGCAGCAGGAGCTACTATATGAACTGGATGAGACAAGAGCCTGAGAAGAGTGTGGAGTGGCTCGCAAACATGAGAGGAGACAAGGCTTACACTAACAATGCCGACTCCATCAAAGTTCATCTACTACTCTATACCTGCAGATGAACAGCCTGAAGCCTGTGTGCGTGTGTGTGTGTGTGTGTGTGTGTGTGTGTGTGTGCGTGTGTGTGTGCGTGTGTGCGTGTATTTACGTTTTTTTTGTCACATTTGATGTAAGAGTGTTTCAGTCTTTTGGTACAGATGGTAATTCTAAGTGATTTCGTTTTGCCGCTGCAACATGGTGAAAACAGCTAAACTCTTGGAGCTGTATAGAGACTCTCGGTCGTTTCAAACACGTTTTTCTAACTCCTCTCAATCCCACGACAAAAACATTGTCAATGTAAAAAAACAAGTTCGAAAAACGCAACAGCCGTTTAAAGGGGTGATATCAAACACAAAAGCCCAAGTCAGGAGAAGCAATTAGGCCAATCTTGTCAGGCATCAAGCAAATAGGCACACTTGGAAAGGTGCTGGGGCCCAAGATTCACACAATTCCTGCTTCTAACTTGGCGCCATTTTTTGATTGCTTCGCTCCACTTTATCGCTCCACTTGAAATGCTCTTTGTATGACTTGAAGTGACTGAGACTGAGACACACACACACACACACACACACACACGCTAAGCGGAAGGAGCTCATTTGCATACAAACTCCAGATTTAGCTGCCAGTTAAATATTTAACTAAATGTTAAATCTAGTTAAGAGATTTAAGATTTATTTAAATATTTAACTAAATGTTAAATCTAGTGAAGAGATTTAAGATGTATTTAAATATTTAACTAAATGTCAACTCTAGCTAAGAGATTTAAGATTTATTTACATATTTAGATGAATGTTAAATCTTGTAACTCGATTTCTAAATGATATCTGAATGCACACATTTATAAAAAGCTGTATTTATTTTCTCCTCATTTCTGGCAGCCCATACTAACGGTGCTCGGAACTTTGGCATTTTTAAATCCTAACGGTCTCTGCTCAGCGGAGTGGAATGTTCAGGAGCCGGTTGCCTAGCAGCGTCTCCGCCTCCTTCTCTGCCCCGCCCCCTCTCTCCCTCTCTCGTTGCTCCAGCTAGGAGTTCACATTCAGCTTCCTTAGATTATATAGCGCCATTCTTTACTAACTTTTACAAATGAGCTTATTGGAGGCTTCGTGTTTTTAAGATGGTTCAGGTGCAGTCCGGGCAGACTGACTGCAGCATCATTACAGTATACCGCACTGGGCTCGGCTTTGTGTGCAGGCTGATACACAAAATAATGAACGACTGGTAAAGAAATCACATGGATTGCTTTTTAATGCTAAATGTGTATCTGGTATTCTAAGTATTACCTACAATTAATAACTCAGCTATATTCATATTCAGAATGTGATACAGTATTAAGCCTTTACTCAAACACAAGCACTGACTATGTTCATTACAATGTCCCTCCCCATTTCTCAAAAAACAATAAAACAACACAGTGAGCCACACAGAGACACGCTCTCCAACAGTAAATTCACACAGACAGGTCAGACCCCTTCCCTAGCAAGTATTGGGACAGACTCGGGCTGGAGGAACATTACCCCAAAACAATGGGTTTCTGCAATGAAAAAGTCAATACAAAGCTCTAGTAACTCTGGTATTAGTTTGCTCAGGATTTCCAGAGACTGCTCCTCCACCCTGGTGTAGCTGCAAATGAACAGCCTGCAATCTGAAGACTGCTGTACCAGTGCATTGTCTCTTTCCTTCTCATTGTGTGCTATTGCTTTACATGCAGCAGTTCTCATTTCTTGACAGTAGAGGGCAGTGTCTCCTACAGAATGGCAGCACTGTAACATTATAAAGATCTGACACATGTGCATTACTGAGCTTCACAGCAACAGAGAGATCAGTCTGCTGTTCTGCCTGCAAAACACAGTCACACTTCACCACCTCAGCAGCTTCATAGGACACAGAGAAGTCAAGAAGCATTTAGGGTTTATTGGAAACAGTTTACAGATGGATATTGTTAAAATACAGCAAACAAAAAATCCAACTATCTCCCCCTCTCTTTCACTCCATTTTCTTTCTCAAAAAATATGAACATAATGTTTGTGTTTAAAATGCCACTGATCAACACTGTTCCAAGGTTGTGGATTTCCCCAGCCCCTCTATCATAGTCAAGGGATTCCAGTGTGCAGTGTTTCTGGGAGTCAGCAATATAAACAAGCTGCTTTAAATAATGCAGAGAAACGTATGCAAATGTCCAGGACTTCACTTCCTATTTAACTCTGCTGCAGTGCAGATAGGAGCAGGAGGAGAGGTAGCCTGTCTGCTGGTTACAACACTTTCTTCTTTCAATAACCACAATACTGCAGTACAATGGGGATTTTAACAGCTCTCTGTATAATAATGACAGCTCTATCAAGTAAGTATCTGACACTTGTGGAAATTAGCCTGCATTGATTCTGTATATTACTTGATGTTTTAGCAGTAGTTACTGTACGTTGTTTGCTTTTTTCCTCAAGGTGTCCGGTCTGATGTAGTGTTGACTGAGTCCGGACCAGCAGTTATAAAGCCTGGAGAGTCCCATAAACTGTCCTGTAAAGCCTCTGGATTCACATTCAGCAGCTACTACATGGGCTGGGTTCGACAAGCTCCTGGAAAGGGTCTGGAATGGCTGGCTTATATTAGCAGCTCTGGTAGTAGTACAAGCTATGCCCAGTCTGTCCAGGGAAGATTCACCATCTCCAGAGACAACTCCAACAGCATGCTGTATTTACAAATGAACAGCCTGAAGACTGAAGACACTGCCGTGTATTACTGTGCTAAAGACCCACAGTGATGCAATCAAACCAAGCAGCCGTACAAAATCCCCTCTCTTCAGGACTGCAGCACTGATCACTCACAGGTTCTGCTTTCTTTTTCATGGTTGAGTTGTGGTCGATCAACCATGAGATTCAGACTCTTGTCTGTTAGAAAACCACACACTCAATTTCAAAGAAAACACAAACAAGTGGCAGCTTCTATCTGTCGTGTTTTACTTGTACCTGCAGTCAGGGCCAGCGTGACCATATAGGCAGAACAGGGTGGCAAATTGAAGGGGGCGGCAAAAACGCGACATAATTACATGTACGTGGTCTTGGAGCTGTGCAATCACCTCTTATAGTTACTCTAGTAATTCTGTCATTACCATCTGAGCAGAGTTTTATAAACTCCTTTAATGGTGGGGGAGCTAAATCCTGCAAAGACTTAAACACCAAACCTGCATGGGAGTAATTTATGTAATTATCAAAACTTGACAGGTTATATTTCTTGAGTATATAACAGTGATGATATCTTGTCGGCTTTCTATCTAGGATTTTTAGACTTTGTTTATACAAAGAATTCAGAGGCTTAATTGCAGTCTTCCCAGCTTGTGAGCAGACAGTTACACAACAGGACAAATGAGATAAACTCATAGAATGGAGATACAACTTAGCAACAGTAACGGATACATTTGGTCTAATAACACTAAAGTCAGCCACATTGAATTCCCCAGTTTTAACAACCTTTGTATATGTTTCTGAAAGGAAAGATGCCAGTCCATTATGACACCTAAATATTTAAATTCTGAAACTATACTAATCTTCTCCCCTTTTACAAAAATATCAAATGGATTCTGTATTGTATTTCACTTTATAGAGAAATAGACCTCGGTTTTACATCTCATCTGAAGGAGGGAGCACAAGGAGGTGAAGTGACTTGCTCAGGGTCACACACACACACACACACACACACACACACACACACACGCACACACACACACACACACACACACACACACACACACATATTAAGATGAAGTGAGAATGTTTACAGATGTCTGATCTGATATTGTTTTGATCCAGTCTGGTTCTGAACTGAGAAAGCCAGGGGAGTCTGTAAAGATGTCTTGTAAAGTCTCTGGATTCACATTAAGCAGCAGCTATTGGATACACTGGATCCGGCAAGCTCCTGGGAAAGCTCTGGAATGGTTGCTGAACTGTACATAACCAATATTCAATACTGTCCATCGATATAAGGTCATTCTACGGGTTTCCATGGATACTTCCACCACAGCATATCTGCA
This sequence comes from Acipenser ruthenus, assembly GCF_902713425.1. Taxonomy (NCBI): domain Eukaryota; kingdom Metazoa; phylum Chordata; class Actinopteri; order Acipenseriformes; family Acipenseridae; genus Acipenser; species Acipenser ruthenus. Next base: position 7,690,165 of record NC_081242.1, on the reverse strand, counting down.
AATGAACAGCCTGAAGACTGAAGACACTGCCGTGTATTACTGTGCTCGAGACTCACAGTGAGAGAAGTGAAGCCTGAGCCCTTACAAAAACCCACTCGTGTGAATCCACTCATTCATGTCAATGGGGAATTCATCCCATCTGCATGTGTTGTTTCAGTTAACACACAACGGCATCATTACAGTTACAGAGACAGAATATAACAATGTGGTTTAGAATATCCTACGTGTGGCTCAAGCCTTTACTCAAACACAAGCACCAACCATCTTCATTACAATGTCCCTCTCCATTTCTCCCAATACAATATAACAACACAGTGACCCACACAGAGAGACGCTCTCCAACAGTAAATTCACACAGACAGGTCAGACCCCTTCCCTAGCAAGTATTGGGACAGACTCGGGCTGGGGGGACATTACCCCAAAACAATGGGTTTCTGCAATGAAAAAGTCAATACAAAGCTCTAGTAACTCTGGTATTAGTTTGTTCAGGATTTCCAGAGACTGCTTCTCCACCCTGGGTAGCTGCAAATGAACAGCCTGCAATCTGAAGACTGCTGTACCAGTGCATTGTCTCTTTCCTTCTCATTGTGTGCTATTGCTTTACATGCAGCAGTTCTCATTTCCTGACAGTAGAGGGCAGTGTCTCCAACAGAATGGCAGCACTGTAACAGTATAAAGATCTGACACATGTGCATTACTGAGCTTCACAGGAACAGTGAGATCAGTCTGCTGTTCTGCCTCCAAAACACAGTCACACTTCACCACCTCAGCAGCTTCATAGGACACAGAGAAGTCAAGAAGCATTTAGGGTTTATTGGAAACAGTTTACGGCTGGATATTGTTAAAAACACAGCAAACAAAAAACCCAACTATCTCCCCCTCTCTTTCACTCTATTTTCATTCACCAAAATATGAACATAATGTTTGTGTTTAAAATGCCACTGATCAACACTGTTCCAAGGTTGTGGATTTCCCCAGCCCCTCTATCATAGTCGAGGGATTCTAGTGTGCAGTGTTTCTGGGAGTCAGCAATATAAACAAGCTGCTTTAAATAATGCAGAGAAACGTATGCAAATGTCCAGGGCTTCACTTCCTATTTAACTGTGCTGCAGTGCAGATAGGAGCAGGAGGAGAGGTAGCCTGTCTGCTGGTTACAACACATTCTTCTTTCAATAACCACAATACTGCAGTACAATGGGGATTTTAACAGCTCTCTGTATAATAATGACAGCTCTATCAAGTAAGTATCTGACACTTGTGGAAATTAGCCTGCATTGATTCTGTATATTACTTGATGTTTTAGCAGTAGTTACTGTACGTTGTTTGTTTTTTTCCTCAAGGTGTCCGGTCTGATGTAGTGTTGACTGAGTCCGGACCAGCAGTTATAAAGCCTGGAGAGTCCCATAAACTGTCCTGTAAAGCCTCTGGATTCACATTCAGCAGCTACGGCATGAACTGGGTTCGACAAGCTCCTGGAAAGGGTCTGGAATGGGTGGCTTATATGTATAGCAGCAGCAGCATATACTATGCCCAG